>NC_069501.1:391884138-392229138 GCF_027579735.1 Bombina bombina | reverse complement strand
TATTTCTTTTGGGAGCAGGATGGCTTGTAAGAGTTCTGTGATAAGTGTGGTATGACTGATGCTTTTACCGTCGGCAGACTTGAAACCTCTTTGTTTCCAAATCATGCCGAAATCATGTACCACTCCAAAGGCATATCTGGAGTCGGTATAGATATTTACGGAGGCATCAGCAAAAAGTTCACAGGCTCGAGTGAGAGCTATTAATTCAGCTGCCTGAGCTGAATTATGCATGACACAGGAAGATTCAATGACAATGTCGGGAAGTTGGACCACTGCATATCCTGCAAGGTACGTGTGGTCATCTGGGCGGCGACATGAGCCATCCACAAAGATGTCAGGGACCCCCGGAATAGGGGTGTCCCAGAGGTCAGGGCGTGGTGTTGTGCTGGAGTGAATGAGTGCAATGCAGTCGTGAAGGGGGAGGTCAGATTGTGGTACGTCAGAGGATAACAAGGCCTTGAGAATAGACGCAGGGCCTGAGTTAGTTGCACAGTACTTAATGGTTAACTCAGAAGTACTGGTAAGCAGTATTTCATAACCACTAAGTCTCTGGGCAGTCATGTGTTGTGTTTGCAGATTGTTAAGGAGGTGCAGAACCTGATGGGAGGTATGTAAAACAAGTGGATGTCCCAGTGTGATAGGTTCGCACATCTCAACGGCCATGGCACACGCTGCGAGGGATCGCAGGCATGAAGGCATACCCTGCACAGGGATGGGCAGCTTTTTAGATAAAAAGGCTACAGGACGGAAAGAGTTACTACCATGCTCTTGGGCACAGACAGCCGCCATGGTTTTACAATTTTCCCTTGCGTACAAATGAAAAGGCTTTGTGTAGTCAGGTAGGCCGAGGGCAGGGGATGTGGTGATGGACCTGGCAAGTTCATTGTATGCATGGGTCAGAGTCTCTGTCCAGTGAATTGTGGGTGGAGAGTCACTGTGGCAAACGGTGCGGAGGATTGAGTCGTAGTGGGAGCAGTCTGGTATCCACTGTCGACAATAGTTTATTATCCCAAGAAAGGTCAGCATTTCTTTGGGAGTGGCAGGCTTTGGCAGTTTAGAGAGGGCTTTTACTCTTTTTGCACTGAGTTCTCGTTTGCCTTTGGACAGGACAAAGCCTAAGTACTCAACTTGTGGCTGGCAGATTTGCAGTTTCTGTTTAGACACCTTGAGCCCTTCATGGGCGAGGAACAACAAAAGGTCCACTAGGTCCTTTTCCCCTGCCTCGTATGAAGTACTACACAATAACAGGTCATCAACATATTGCAAAAGGACGGAACCACAGGGGCTGGTCCAGCCCTTGAGCATGGTATTGAGGACTAGGCCGAATGCGGCCGGACTGTCCATAAATCCTTGGGGCATCTTTGACCACGTCATTTGAACCCCTCTATACACGAAAGCGAACAACTGCTGAGTGTCCGCATCAACGGGTATAGAGAAGAAAGCATTAGCCAAATCAATGGTAGAAAAAAATTCTGCATTGTGTGGAATGGCCGTAAGTAGTGCGGTCACATCCGGGACTAAGGGAGGGAGAGGTATAATTAATTTATTCACGGCCCTTAGGTCTTGAATAAAACGGTAACCGCCCGCCGGCTTAGGCAAGGGGTTAATGGGCGTGGTATACGGAGAGACGGTATGTTTCAGAATACCTTTCTCCAGAAATACTTTAATCATGGGGCCTATGCCCTCCAGCTTGTCGTCACTAATAGGGTATTGTTTGATGAAAACTAGGGAGCAGTCTTCACGCAACGTTGCCCTATATGGGGTGCAGTTGATGGTCCCCGTATCATATGGTCCCGTTGACCATAGGGTAGGGGGAACGCTGTCAAAGAGAGTGTCAAAATCTGTGGTTGGAGGCAGGTTACGGACATGGTCAGTAACCTGATATATCTGATTGCTCAACATGGCCGTCTCCGACGACAGTGATTCCTCGGGCGATTCGCCTGATTCACTGAGGTCAAAGTCGACCGTCATGCCACCGTTCCGTGATATTGTCATCATTATTCCCAGTTTACCCATCAAGTCTCGACCAAGGAGACTAAAGGGGCAACCCCGGATAATGTGGAACGAGTGGGACAAAGTTTTGGGAGAGTCGGGTATTTGAACTGTGAGGAGTGGAGTGCGGAAGGTAGGAATTGGCACACCTGTGATTCCCACAGAGGGATTAGACTCTCGCAAGGGTCCATCGTATAATTCGCCCGAGATAGTGGAGCAAGTAGCTCCCGTATCTACGAGGAATTGTAATTCGTAGCCCTCTATGTTAAGAGTAACGAAGGGCTCACGATTATAATACGATGTAACCTTGGGTAAGAGTAGGGTGCCTCCCTCCGGGCAGCCCTATGGCCATTGTATTCGGTGTTGTGGTGGTCGGTTGTCACGTCTGGGTGGTGAGTATGAGTGTGATCGGTGGTTGTCCCTAGGATAAAAGTTATCCCTGCCCTTACGGGGCGGATGGGGACATTCATTTTTCCATTGCCCTGTTTCCCCACAATTAAAACACATGTTGCGTCTATGTTCTTGGTTAGCTCTACCCCCTCTTTGCCTATGGCGTGGAAGTGTGTTATCATTAACCTGAACATATGCACCCTTAACACTTTTATCAAAACATCCTGCAGCATGACGGGACTCAATAGCTGATAATAATTCCTTTGAGGTCATTTTGGGCCAATCGGGTATGAGTTGTTTTAACAAAAGACTGTCTGTTGGTGTCATACACCCTAACATAGTCTGATTCTTTAATACAGCCATTCCATCCCCGGAGGATAAGCCTCCTTCCTCTGCCCAACATTTAAAAAATCTTTTAGCAAAGTCTAAAATTGCCTCGCCAGGTTTCTGCTTGCATGCTAAAACTGCACTCATAGATTGCTGTGTCTTACTACAGCCTTTTTTTTCAGTTTCTAATTCTGTCCACATGGTTGCCCTAGTCACTGGGTTTGCTAAACCATATGAAGTGACTGAGGTACTTGTGTCATTGGTATGTATTGTAGGAACTTTAGTCCAATCCCATTCATCATTTTCGTGATAATTATACAATTTATCAATTATCATTTTAATGTCAGTTTGTGTATACATGGCTCCCTGTAAATACCGTTTAAGGTGAAGGATACAGGCAGCGGGTTGTCTTAAAGGGTCGGGGCAGTCCCTGGTAATATCACTTAATTCACCTGCCGTGAGGGGTTTGATAATCATTTGGTCCCCAGCAATTAAATATGGCATAGTACTTATGGCACTGGTGCCGGAGATGCAGCGGGGGTCTGCCCAATTTGCATCTTCATGTTTTTGAATAGGTTGTGGTACCCAAGGCATTAATTGTTGTTTGGTCTCATCGCGGACAGAGACGTCCGGAGACTCGGGAGTGTGAATTCCATGGACTGGCAAAGTTACATTGGGACGTGGGCGGTAGTCGGAGTCACTATATCTCCTTGGGCGAGTACTAACACGGCCACTAGATGTAACTACAAAATTTGGTGCTTCTCTTGCAGGCTCAATTCTATGAGGCTCCTGGACACTTACGTCATCAGGTGCCTCAGCCCCCTGTACATCTCCATTAAGTGGAGAAAATGGACGTGTTCTGGTTGTATTGTAAGCCACAATTAAATCATCGTCATTATAATTAGTAACACTTGGATATATTCCCGCATATGGCGGTGGCGCAGCCATAGGGGCAGTGGCCATTGTATCTGGGACATTTTTCGAATAGACTATTGGAGGAGGACGTAAAATAATTCTAGAAAGTTTAGATTTATCTATTTTACTGTGTCTATTATTACCACTGGATTTATATCCATCACAATATTTTAACCAATACTCAGCAGCTTGTCTCATGTATTGCATGTCCCAATCGGGATCTCCTGTATACAAATCAAATGCTTTTTCATTTCCCAAACATAAACCTCTTAACATGTCTTTATGAAATTTACAATTACAACCGCCCCTAGGAAATGCATTTCTTGGGTCTATATACTCTGTCCAGCCACTGACGTCATCTAAAAATGGGATGACCATTGCCCACCCTACATCCTCCTGTCTAGCCACAAATTGTTTACATGTTTCTCCCTCAGTTTGGCTTTGTTTACTTTGACCGGTCCCCATGACCCCTGACCAGTAATAGCTTTACACACACACACACAATCAAAGGGATTTAGCATCTAGTGGAGGCAAGTTCCGACTAGTCCGTCACTAACAACAGCTGTTTCATACACTGTTACATGTAGTCTTCAAAACTGCTAGCCAGGACGGAGTATCTTAGTACTTAAAGTCAGTTGTTGTCTCCACTAACTCATGCAATAGTAGACACAAGATGAACCTTATGTCCTTATAATAAAATAGCAGCAATGAAATATACAATGAAAATACAATAAGAAATGGTGAGCGATAGTGAACACAGGACACGAGTTGTGTCTATGTCCTCATAATAGAATCGCAATGTTAAAATACAAACAGTATACAATATGAGTAGTACACAACATATAAGACAAATAATTTCATGATACATGTGACTCAAATAACAGAACAATTACAATATGAAGCGAAAGTGCACATTCCATACAGGTGTCACCGTGCTATCGTTTATCCGCGTATCATTAGGCGGTGGCCTTCGACAAGGTAAACGGTGCGTCTTACACCTGCGTATATGTACTTATAATAGAGTTGCAATGACAAGACAAAACATAAATAGCAGCAATAAGGTACTGGTCTCAACCAAGACTACAGAGGGCCAAATTAAACCTTAAATTCCGCGGAGGTCTCCCTAGACACTTTTTACCCACCCGGGTTCTACCAAAGACAAAAAAAAATTCCCCAACTAACTGGATATAGACCTTAATGGGCCTCCTACAGGGCACAGAAATCAAGTCACAATCTATGGACAAAATCACTTACCCTGTCGAAGGCTCCTGGTCTTATTCCACTTCTAGACACCAGACTGTTAGGAATTCTCCCGGGGCAATATTTGGAAGATGAGTCTTGGAGGAAAACAGTGACCTTCTCGGACGTCCGGGAAACAATTACCAAAATAACACACACAGGCAGGTTATCATTAGCAAATGTTCCGTTTATTCTGTGGCCAAAAGCACAATATATAGACATGGATGCACGTAGGCATCTGATACGTAACATCATCTTATTGGCTAAGCAAAATACAGTAATATCCTTCCTAATAGCCTTATTTGGCGTACAGCATAACATATCATAATAGAAAATAATATCTGAAAAAAGTACAGACATAAAAAATGTATATTTTGCAGCTACAGGAAATAATGTAGGTGGGTACTGATCTGTGACATTTGCGGTTTTAGCTTACAAGAAACACCTGGGTTTGTTTGGCTTTGTAAAAAAAGTACCTTAGTTTCCTGTTGAGAGACACAGACAGATCAGTAACTGAAATTTGCAAATGTAACTGATATTACAAGTGTCTTAGAAGAAATGATATTACGAATGGAGTGCAGAGAAAATGATATTACGAATGGAGTGCAGTGGAAATACATCAGTGCATAACATTATAGATAATGTAAAATAAGTACATAGTTAAAGTGTGCAACACAAATAATTGATGTTCCCTGACAATAGGTCGACCATGAAGTAGTCCTGCTAAGATCAGTATTCTCCCCTCTGTGTCTTTTTCGGTGTGTTATTTCTAATTGTACATTTTGTCTAATAAGTATGCCTACCCCACATTTTTTGGTAGGATCAGAAGAGAAGTATGCTGTGGAGTATATATGGTGATGCCATTTTGGTTCTACGCCTTTTTTGAAGTGTGTCTCTTGGAGTAGAATTATGTCCCCCTTTTGTTTGTGTAAATCATTTAGTATGATTGATCTTTTTTTGGGGTGAGTTAAACCCTTTGACATTTACTGTTATAATGTTTATTGGGTGTGTCGAAGGCGTCATATACATCTTTGTTTGATAGATTATGTGTTATGTGTGTAGTTTCTTTTTGCTTTTGGCTGCCATTTATTCTATATGGACCACTGTACTTGGTTGGTCCCTTCGTTGATTTGCAAGGTGTTTTTGTGTATGCCTTACTCTGTGTGTTGTGAGTTTAGGGTGCAAGGAGGGAGAAAAAAAAGGGGGGGATCAATAAATTATACAGCAATAAGTAACAATATAGTCTCTATAACAATGAAAAATGTAAGTTAACAAGTAAATAAACAATTTCTAACAGCTTGTAGTTATATAAGAACTAAATATCAATTGGCACTGAACCTAATACAGTAACTGAGGTTAGGGGCCCTTATCCCCGGAGCGGCATCTATTGAAATATATGAGTAAAGCATATGATCAGGTACTCTTTAACTTTTAAACTCTAACAAGAGTATAACGCTATACTTTCTCAGAATATCAAGCATGCTAAAAATTATTGACTTATATGGCAGGAGTGGGCAGAAAGGGGGATACACCCTGCGGCCTACAGAGATAGCTGCCTATAAAGGTACCTGTACTTCATGGCAGTAATAGGCGGTACTATTTTACATTATCAGTGACAGCAATTGGTATATAAACAGTTACAAACGATATGCTCATCTGTCCTGTGCTTGAGATTTTAGTCTTTGTGCTTAATAGACCATAGTCTTTTAGTATGGAAGTCACTTGTTAAGAGGATGAGTTGGACTTTGAGCTATCTGTGGCTGGAGTCGTTATTCTTTGGGTTCTCATTTGATGTGGATAGTCTGTTGGAGATGGGAATCTGTATCTATAGTGTGTCACAGAATTCCGGTAGATCATCTGTATTTGGAAATGTTGCTGATTTGTCTCCTTTCGTTGCCGTAATGCTCACTGGGAATCCCCAGTCCCCACCTGTACGGTATCTTCTGTGCTCTCAGCACTGTGGTAACAAATTGCAGGTCTCTGTGTTTCTGTAATATGGCAGGGCTTAAGTCTGTAAAAGTTTGGATACTTATGCCTGCGTGAGTGAGTTGGTGTTTTTGACGGGCATGCTTCTGCACTTCTTCTTTCTCCAAGTAATTAAGTAATTTCACTATAATGTCCCTTGGTGGGGCTTTTGCAGATGGTTTAGCTCTTAGCGCTCTATGAGCGCATTCTAATACTATATCTGGCGAAGCATTGGTGCCTTTTACAGTTCTAAAAAGATCTTGCAGATATCCTGGGATTGCTGCAGGTTAGACAGTTTCCGGTACACCTCTTATCCGCAGATTGTTCCTGCACCCCCTATTATCTAGATCTTCTACTTTTTCCATGAGGTTATGAATAGTTTCTTCTTGATTATATGAGAGTTGAGATAAATGTTGGATGTCCTGCGTCACGATATTATGTCCCTCTTCTAAAGTTGATACTTTGCGCTCAACTTTCTTTGTCTTTTTTCATTTCATTGAACATCTCTCGCATGTCAGACATAGCTGTTTTTATGCCATCTTTTGTTGCTAGTAATTGTAAGTCTGCTTTAGTGATTTCATTGGTTATAGCATCTGTCTCTATGTCCATTGATTGATTGTTTTTTTTGCTCCATTTCAGTTGTGTTTGCGGCCTTATTTGAAGTGCCTTCTAAAGGTTTTAAGTACTGGTTTATCTTTTTGGCTCTAGCAGGTATGTCAGGTTTTGGTTGTTTTCTAGCTGGCATACCCAGATGTGTTAGTCTTAATGTAGGTCAGGGTTTATGTTTTTGGATGTTTATTGATCCCTTGTATTATCTATCTCTATGACATAAGGGGATATTGCAGTCTTGGCCCTACTATATATAGGATTGTTAGTAAAGGCTTGTTCAAACCTTATGTAGAAGCTGTGTTTATTTTATTCCCTGTAATACTGTTCAGTGACTCCTCAGCATATTGCAGGTATTTCTCCACGTGACTCTGCTGCAATCAGTGGCCTAGATTTGGAGTTTGGCGGTAGCCATGAAAACCAGCGTTAGAGGCTCCTAACGCTGGTTTTAGGCTACCGCCGGTATTTGGAGTCAGTCAGGAAAGGGACTTTTCCATACCGCAGATCCCCTTACGTCAATTGCGTATCCTATCTTTTCAATGGGATCTTCCTAACTCCGGTATTTAGAGTCGTGTCTGAAGTGAGCGTTAGAAATCTAACGACAAAACTCCAGCCGCAGAAAAAAGTCAGTAGTTAAGAGCTTTCTGGGCTAACGCCGGTTCATAAAGCTCTTAACTACTGTACTCTAAAGTACACTAACACCCATAAACTACCTATGTACCCCTAAACCGAGCCCCCCCCACATCGCCGACACTCGATTAATTTTTTTTAACCCCTAATCTGCCGACCGCCACCTACGTTATCCTTATGTACCCCTAATCTGCTGCCCCTAACACCGCCGAACCCTATATTATATTTATTAACCCCTAACCTGCCCCCTCAATGTCGCCTCCACCTGCCTACACTTATTAACCCCTAATCTGCCGAGCTGATCTCACCGCTACTATAATAAAGTTATTAACCCCTAATCCGCCTCACTCCCGCCTCAATAACCCTATAATAAATAGTATTAACCCCTAATCTGCCCTCCCTAACATCGCCGACACCTAACTTCAAGTATTAACCCCTAATCTGCCGATCGGAGCTCACTGCTACTCTAATACATTTTTTAACCCCTAAAGCTAATTTTAACCCTAACCCTAACACCCCCCTAAGTTAAATATAATTTTATTCTAACTAAATAAATTAACTCTTATTAAATAAATTATTCCTATTTAAAGCTAAATACTTACCTGTAAAATAAACCCTAATATAGCTACAACATAAATTATAATTATATTATAGCTATTTTAGGATTAATATTTATTTTACAGGCAACTTTGTATTTATTTTAACCAGGTACAATAGCTATTAAATAGTTAAAAACTATTTAATAGCTAAAATAGTTAAAATAATTACAAAATTACCTGTAAAATAAATCCTAACCTAAGTTACAATTAAACCTAACACTACACTATCAATAAATTAATTAAATAAACTACCTACAATTATCTACAATTAAACCTAACACTACACTATCAATAAATTAATTAAATACAATACCTACAATTATCTACAATTAAACCTAACACAACACTATCAATAAATTATTTAAATAAACTATCTACAAATAACTACAATGAAATAAACTAACTAAAGTACAAAAAATAAAAAAGAACTAAGTTACAAAAAATAAAAAAATATTTACAAACATTAGAAAAATATTACAACAATTTTAAACTAATTACACCTACTCTAAGCCCCCTAATAAAATAACAAAGCCCCCCAAAATAAAAAAATGCCCTACCCTATTCTAAATTACAAAAGTTCAAAGCTCTTTTACCTTACCAGCCCTGAACAGGGCCCTTTGCGGGGCATGCCCCAAAGAATTCAGCTCTTTTGCCTGTAAAAAGAAACATACAATACCCCCCCCAACATTACAACCCACCACCCACATACCCCTAATCTATCCCAAACCCCCCTTAAATAAACCTAACAATAAGCCCCTGAAGATCTCCCTACCTTGTCTTCACCACGCTGGGTCCCGATCTGTCTAGAAGAGCCTCCGAAATCTTCATCCAAGCCCAAGCAGGGGCTGAAGAGTGACGTCCATCCTCCAGCTGAAGTCTGGATCCAAGCGGCAAATGAAGAAGTCCATCTTCGGGAAGAAATCTTCATCCTATCCGGGCAGAAGAGGACATCCGGACCGGCAAACATCTTCATCAAAGCCGCATCTTCTATGTTGTTCCATCGGATGATGAGCGGCTGATCTTGAAGGGCCCTTTGCCCATACAATACCCCCCCCCAACATTACAACCCACCACCCACATACCCCTAATCTAACCCAAACCCCCCTTAAATAAACCTAACACTAAGCCCCTGAAGATCTCCCTACCTTGTCTTCACCACGCCGGGTTCACCGATCGATCCAGAAGAGCCTCCGATGTCTTGATCCAAGCCCAAGCGGGGGGCTGAAGATGTCCATGATCCGGCTGAAGTCTTCTATCAACGGCATCTTCAATCTTCTTTCTTCCGGATCTATGTTCATCCCGCCGATGCGGAACATCCATCTTCACCGACGACTTCCCGACGAATGACGGTTCCTTTAAGGGACGTCATCCAAGATGGCGTCCCTCGAATTCCGATTGGCTGATAGGATTCTATCAGCCAATCGGAATTAAGGTAGGAAAATTCTGATTGGCTGATGGAATCAGCCAATCAGAATCAAGTTCAATCCGATTGGCTGATCCGATCAGCCAATCAGATTGAGCTCGCATTCTATTGGCTGATCGTAACAGCCAATAGAATGCGAGCTCAATCTGATTGGCTGATTGGATCAGCCAATCGGATTGAACTTGATTCTGATTGGCTGATTCCATCAGCCAATCAGAATATTCCTACCTTAATTCCGATTGGCTGATAGAATCCTATCAGCCAATCGGAATTCGAGGGACGCCCTCTTGGATGACGTCATTTAAAGGAACCGTCATTCGTCGTCTAGTCGTCGGTTGAAGAGGATGTTCCGCGTCGGCTTGAAAGTAGATGGTTCCGCTCCGCTCCAGAAGAAAGAAGATTGAAGATGCGGCTTGATAGAAGACTTCATCCAGATGATGGACTTCCGACTTCAGCCCGAGGATGGATTTCTTCAGTCGCCGCTTGGATCCAGACTTCAGCCCGAGGATGGACGTCACTCTTCAGCCCCCCGCTTGGGCTTGGATCAACAATTCCGAGGCTTGGATCAAGACTTCCGAGGACGGATCGGTGAACCTGGCAGGGTGAAGATAAGGTAGGAAGATCTTCAGGGGCTTAGTGTTAGGTTTATTTAAGGGGGGTTTGGGTTAGATTAGGGGTATGTGGGTGGTGGGTTGTAATGTTGGGGGGGGGTATTGTATGTGTTTTTTTACAGGCAAAAGAGCTGAATTCTTTGGGGCATGCCCCGCAAAGGGCCCTGTTCAGGGCTGGTAAGGTAAAAGAGCTTTGAACTTTTGTAATTTAGAATAGGGTAGGGCATTTTTTTATTTTGGGGGGCTTTGTTATTTTATTAGGGGGCTTAGAGTAGGTGTAATTAGTTTAAAATTGTTGTAATATTTTTCTAATGTTTGTAAATATTTTTTTATTTTTTGTAACTTAGTTCTTTTTTATTTTTTGTACTTTAGTTAGTTTATTTCATTGTATTTATTTGTAGATATTGTATTTAAATAATTTATTGATAGTGTAGTGTTAGGTTTAATTGTAGGTAATTTTTGGTATTTTTTTTAATTAATTTATTGATAGTGTAGTGTTAGGTTTAATTGTAACTTAGGTTTGGATTTATTTTACAGGTAATTTTGTAATTATTTTAACTATTTTAGCTATTAAATAGTTCTTAACTATTTAATAGTTATTGTACCTGGTTAAAATAAATACAAAGTTACCTGTAAAATAAATATAAATCCTAAAATAGCTATAATATAATTATAATTTATATTGTAGCTATATTAGGATTTATTTTACAGGTAAGTATTTAGCTTTAAATAGGAATAATTTATTTAATAAGAGTTAATTAATTTCGTTAGATTTAAATTATATTTAACTTAGGGGGGTAGGGGGGTGTTAGGGTTAGGGTTAGACTTAGCTTTAGGGGTTAATACATTTATTAGAATAGCGGTGAGCTCCAGTCGGCAGATTAGGGGTTAATGTTTGAAGTTAGGTGTCGGCGATGTTAGGGAGGGCAGATTAGGGGTTAATACTATTTATTATAGGGTTATTGAGGCGGGAGTGAGGCGGATTAGGGGTTAATAACTTTATTATAATAGCGGTGCGGTCCGCTCGGCAGATTAGGGTTAATAAGGGTAGGCAGGTGGAGGCGACGTTGTGGGGGGCAGATTAGGGGTTGATAAATATAATATAGGGGTCGGCGGTGTTAGGGGCAGCAGATTAGGGGTACATAGGGATAATGTAAGTAGCGGCGGTTTACGGAGCGGCAGATTAGGGGTTAATAATAATATGCAGGGGTCAGCGATAGCGGGGGCGGCAGAATAGGGGTTAATAAGTGTAAGGTTAGGGGTGTTTAGACTCGGGGTACATGTTAGGGTGTTAGGTGCAGACGTAGAAAGTGTTTCCCCATAGACAACAATGGGGCTGCGTTAGGAGCTGAACGCGGCTTTTTTGCAGGTGTTTTTTTTCAGCTCAAACAGCCCCATTGTTTTCTATGGGGGAATCGTGCACAAGCACGTTTTTGAGGCTGGCCGCGTCCGTAAGCAACTCTGGTATCGAGAGTTGAAGTTGCGTTAAATATGCTCTACGCTCCTTTTTTGGAGCCTAACGCAGCCATTCTGTGGACTCTCAATACCAGAGTTATTTTAAAGGTGCGGCCAGAAAAAAGCCAGCGTTAGCTACGCGGGTCGTTACCGACAAAACTCTAAATCTAGCCGAGTGTGTTTTAGTTTGCGTTCTTATTTTACTGTTTGTTTCTACCCCTTGTTTTTATTTTTTTTATTTTTTTGTCCCTCTTCTCTTTGTAGGCCTCTTATTGTTTGAGCACAAAATGATGCGTTGTTGGTTTTGTCTAACCCTCTCACTCCTTATCCACTTCTTTTATTTTTCCCTATCCTCTTCCCCCCTTTGCTTAGCACTTCGTTGTAGTTCTGTCCCCTCAGTGATGGGGCTTGGATATAGCTGAGCCGCTAAGAGCTCTTCAGGAGTTATGCATATTGCTTACCCTGGCGATGTCGTGGGGCCTAGTATGCCTCTCCCCTGCTATCGCATCCACACCGGTCTTACGTTTTCGCTGCAGTGCCTCTCCGCTGCCTGCGCGGGGTTCCCCTGTTGCCTTAGATGTTCAGCTTAATGTGTAAGTGTTGCCCGCCCTGTTCTGGGATTATCTCTATACCTCAAAATGATCTCTTGTGTCTGTTTGAGATCTAGACCACGAGGCCTGGCTTGATGCGGTTGCGGTATGCAGGTCAGCCTTTTCCACTTGCCAGCCGCTACCTTCTGGTTGTGTGTTGTCCGCCTGTTACTCCTTTTTATTTATTGGTATTATTTCCCTGCTTGTTTGATTCAAGGTGCCCCTCTGGGGAGTTTGGGCCCGGGAGCTATTCTATTTTGCGGCCATTACCCAGCACGGCCAAGCTCCGCCTCTCCTATAACTTGCTTTTAATATATATATTACATTCAAATTCCCTGTGCGCTCTGTCACCCACTTCAAAAGTCAATTTTTTTCTGTGAGCTAAAGGTTTGAATTGTTCTCCAATCAGTGCTCTCTCCATCTGGCACTTTTGTTGTAGCTAGAGTGCTGATTGGAGAACAATTCAAACCTTTAGCTCACAGAAAAATTGACTTTTGAAGAGTGGAGCACAGGGTATTTAAATTTCATAACAATATTACTAAACTAAGTAGTGTGTGATATATATATATATATATATATATATATAAATACACACATATATACTGTATATCATTTTTTAAAAGTTAACATTATTTAATCATCCTGCATCACAATTCTCTTTTGCCTTATTCTAATAACATATATTCATTGTTTGCAAGGGTTATATTTTAATAAATGTTAAAATTGCTGCACCTTCTCAACTTATTTAAAAAAAAACATAATTTATGTAAGAACTTACCTGATAAATTCATTTCTTTCATATTAGCAAGAGTCCATGAGGTAGTGAAGTATGGGATATACATTCCTACCAGGAGGGGCAAAGTTTCCCAAACCTCAAAATGCCTATAAATACACCCCTCACCACACCCACAATTCAGTTTAACGAATAGCCAAGAAGTGGGGTGATAAGAAAGGAGCGAAAGCATCAAAAATAAGGAATTGGAATAATTGTGCTTTATACAAAAAAATCATAACCACCACAAAAAAGGGTGGGCCTCATGGACTCTTGCTAATATGAAAGAAATGAATTTATCAGGTAAGTTCTTACATAAATTATGTTTTCTTTCATGTAATTAGCAAGTCCATAAGCTAGTGACGTATGGGATAGCAGATACCCAAGATGTGGAACTTCCACGCAAGAGTCACTAGAGAGGGAGGGATAAAATAAAGACAGCCAATTCCGCTGAAAAAATAATCCACAACCCAAATCAAAAAAATTGAAATAATAAGCAGAAGAATCCAACTGAAACAGCTGCCTGAAGTACTTTTCTACCAAAAACTGCTTCTGAAGAAGAAAAAACATCAAAATGGTAGAATTTAGTAAAAGTATGCAAAGAAGACCAAGTTGCTGCTTTGCAAATCTGATCCACAGAAGCTTCATTCCTAAAAGCCCAGGAAGTAGAAACTGACCTAGTAGAATGAGCCATAATCCTTTGAGGCGGGGATTTACCCGACTCCACATAAGCAAGATGAATCAAAGACTTTAACCAAGAAGCCTGTGATATCCCTTTAAGGGCTATCCCCTCCCAGCTCATTCTCCTCCCTTCTTAAGGCAGCCTTGACAATCAGTCCTTGCCTGAAGATTGAAGTGACTTGTTGCTAACACTTGTTAGTTTATCATTTATTCCCTCAGGTCATACTTTGTCAAGTTCCTAACTTGAACATCCCATGATCCTCTGGAATTCAGCTATAGATCTTTTCAGAACTCAGTGTTCGAACTTAGATCACTACTCCGCCGGATCTACTTTCTCCGCGTCCCGGAACTAAGCCGCACACACACTGCTCTTGACCGCAAACGGCAGTGATCTCTCATGGCTCCTCTTCAAAGTTTCTTGGTATCGTATAATTTACAAGATATTAACTTGTAGTACATAGTTATTATTTGCAGTACTTACCTCTGTTTATTCTGCTTATTACTTCATATACACCGGAACTGCCTTGTACTTATCAGAACTCCAAAATAACCAGCACTAGTTTTCAAACTCAGTAATATATCTCTGCCTGTTATAAAACCTTCGTTACTAGACTTGCAATATATATATTGCTGCAACATTTGGATTGATTGCTTTGTTTGGGACCTGTAAATATTTTAGAGTGAGTGTGTGTGTGCGTGAAGACAGGAAGTGGAATACTTTAAACATTGGAAGTGGAGGGCCCTCTAGTGGGCCTGTAGCAAAATTAAGGGATAGCTGACTTGAAGTCTGGAGGATTCTAGAAGTGTGTGTATGCTACAATGTTGCAAATGTGTGGGAGGGTGTACCTCTTGCCTTTATAGGGTCCTGTTCCAGTGGATTCGGCCTCTTCCTGCCTCCAGACTTCGAGGAGAACTTTCTTCTGTGCTGGATATCTTGAACTTTAGGCCCCAGGGATCATGAAGCGTGCCAGGCGTACTTCTTTGCCTCCCAGGAGGTACAGGGATGCGGTGGTGGAGCCTTCAAGAAGAAAGAGACCTGCAGGAGAAAATGAGGAGTCAGACCTGGATGATGTGGTACCCCCTACCCCCCAAGTTAGGGTTCCCAGTAGGCCCTCCATTGCTACTAGACAGAGGGTTAGGAGGGAGCTCAGTTACACCCCTTCTAGCAGGGCGGGGGCCGGGGCAAGCACCAGGGCTAGGGGAAGAGGAGCAGGGAGAGCGGTTCCCAGTGTTATGCTGCCCAGGTTTCTGCTAGGACTGGGCCTGAGGTAGGGGGAGCTGGGGAGCATGGAGCAGACATTGGGGCCCTTATGCAGCAGCTCCCGGCGCTTCCGCCGGGCGCTCTGGCCACTGTCTTGGCCCTTGCCCAGTCTCTGGCCTCTGGCCGGGGGTCGGGCGGCATAGTGCAGGGCCTGGATGGTGCCGGAGGGTCTGGGGTTATTGCCGGTGGCTGCCGCGGCCGGGCGGGCTTGAGGCCTTCTAGCAGCGTGGGGCGTGGCCACGCCCCCGCACGTAACGTGCGTCGCGTCTCCTCCCCCTCTGACGGATCTTCTTCTGGGGAGGAGCGCGGTCGCACGCGCACACAACGCAGCCCTGCTGACCAGCCGGAGGAGCCTTCCGGAGCAGCCCCTAGTAAGTTGGGGAGACTCCGGGTGGCGACGACGGCCGCAGGGGGCAGGGGGGCGGGTACCGGGCAGGTGGTGAGTGTGGCTGCAGGCGAGGAGCATAGGCGGCAGGTGAGAGACTCATGTGTTAGAGGCGCAGATGACGCCATCACGGCAGATGGGGACCCCATGGGTCACAGGCAGCAGGTTATACCTCCAATAGAAGCGGAGGTTGTGGTGCTGAGGGGTAGTGGCTCGAATGGTGCTGTTGCCGGTATGAACAGGGATCTTATCATGAGAGATCAGCCACAGAGTCAGGAGCAAAGTGTGAGAGTTTGCAGGGGACAAAGTTTAAGTGCAAATGATGCCCCCTACTTTCAAGAAGCGGTACGTCCGCAACAGGCCCCTGAGCAGCAGAGGGAGCAGATAGCTAATAGACAAGGCAATGAAAATGTGACTCTTAGGTCAGGTACTATAGGTAATGTAGATGCTTCTAGGCAGGGCCAGTTGAGGGGTGTGAATGCACGTGTGGACAGTGCGCAGATCGCTGCTGAGGTACAGCGCGAGGTGAGAGAATGCGTTAGTCAGGCATTGGGTGTTCAGGAGGATTTGATTAGAAGGGCGGTGGCTGCAGCACTTGGGGTGCAAGAGAGGGCTAGGGGTGTCGAAAAGGAGGGTGCGGCCCCATCTGGGGCCCTCTTCGTCACTCAGAGTACTCCCCAGTCTGTTTTGTCTCCTCAGGTGTCATCAGGTGCTGAACGCAGAATGGAGGCTGGTACAAGCGGCCATTGCATGGCAAATGGAGGAGCTGTGGGACTTGCTAGCATTTCAGAAGGCGGACAACCACAGCCATCGGAAGGAGTGTCGCAGCAGCTGTCTCAAGCTGGTGAGTGCACAATCACTGATATTACACACACTAACATGGGGTCTTCCTCTAGTGACTCAGGTTCTGATAGCGAGGCAGGGCTGGGTTTAGTGGGAAAGGGCCAACAACAAATGTTTAGAATGATTAAAAAATTAGTGGCAGCGCAGGTGCAGGCGAAGGCAGGCACGCAGGGCGTCGTGGAGAACAATTCCTTAGCGCAAGCGGGAGTTGCGCCGGCGGGGCAGGTGGCATCAAGAAAAGTGGCGGTGCATGGGGATTCCTACCCATGCCTAGTCCACTCACTTTACGGCCATTTGAAGGCTAAAGTGATTAAAAAGATCCAAGAGGGTAGATATGTGAATATCTACGAACTCACTCCGGAAGCCTGTAGAGCCAAGGAGAGGGCGGCCGAGGGCTCGGGCCCCAAGAAAGTTAGGCGCCAGGAAACTTATGAGGAATGGCAGGCTGGATATAGGGTGTTGGCGTCCTGCTATGTTGATAGGTGGCCGACTCAGGGGCATAACCTTTTTAAATATCAAGACACTATTGGTGATATTTACAAAAGGTTCAGGGAAGGTGCTTGGCGGGACTACGATGTGGCGTTTCGCAAGAAAATGGTGGGTAACCACATCTTACACTTCGGGACGCAAGATATGCACCTGTGGTCTAAGTTGGGGCGCGAGAGGTCTACCTCGCCAACCGGGGCGGCGAAGCCTGGGACGCAGCGGTCCTTTCCGCGCCCGAAGAGGCGGGGGAGGGAGTGCTGGAAATTCCAGGACAAGCAGTGTGACAGGGGAGCAAATTGCTCCTTTCGGCACATCTGCAAGTTTTGCAGCGGACCCCACCCGGGGGCAGAATGCGCGAATAGAAGGGGAGCTGGTGCACCCTCCCCGATTAGTAGAGGGGGACCTGGGGGCAAGGGCCCCAACTCCACTTAGGTACGAGAGGATGGCGCCGTGGCTGGCGCTGTATCCTGACGGCGAGGCAGCGGCAGTCCTGTCGTCGGGATTGAGGGTGGGGTTTAGGATACCGATTACATCGCAAGTAACTGGGTCCTCCGTCCACCGTAACCTAAAGTCAGCTTATGAGTTCCCGCACGTAGTGAGGGAGAAGCTGGATAAGGAACTGAGGCTGGGGAGGGTGGTCGGCCCATTTCGGGAACGACCAATCGCGGATCTAGTAGTCTCTCCACTGGGGGTAGTTCCCAAGCGGGAGACGGGGAAGTACAGGCTCATTCACCACTTGTCTTATCCCAAGGGGGCGTCAGTGAACGATGCGATAGATCCGGACCTCAGTTCTGTGCATTATCAGTCCTTTGACGAGGCACTGGAGGTGGTTCGCTCTCGGGGTCGCGGGGCCTTGATGGCCAAGCTGGACATTGAGTCCGCCTTCCGCTTGCTCCCACTTCATCCTTCCTCATTCCGGCTGATGGGGATGAAGTTCGAGGGTGAATTTTTTGTTGACAGGTGTTTGCCCATGGGCTGCTCCTTGTCATGTGCCCTTTTTGAATGCTTCAGCTCCTTCCTGCACTGGGTAGTGCAGAGGGCGTCTGGGGGCGGGGCCGTGGCTCACTACCTGGATGATTTCCTGCTGGTAGGGGGTCCAGATACTGACGAATGTGCGGCATTGATGCGGGTGATGCGGGATATTACAGCAGAGTTTGGAGTGCCGCTCGCGCACGAAAAAACGCAGGGACCATGTACCTGCCTGACGTTCCTAGGCATAGAGATCGACACTGTTGCCTCCCTATGCCGGCTCCCAAAAGATAAAGTCGACCGCCTACTTGGGGCGGTTCAATCAGCATGTCGCGCGGAGCATATCTCCATTACTGAGCTGCAATCCCTTCTGGGATTGCTTAACTTTGCGGGGAGGGCGATCCCCATGGGGAGGGTCTTCAACCGCAGGTTAGAAGCTCAATTGAAGGGGCCTCGGACGCTTAGCCACAAGCGTCGGGTGACAGAGGAGATGAGGGACGACCTGAGAGTTTGGGAGAGGTTCCTTGTTCATTTTAACGGGGTCTGCCTTTGGAGAGACGGGCCCATTTCCAATCAAGCCTTGCATCTGTTCACGGATGCCGCGGGCGGGTTTGGCTATGGAGCCTATTTAGACGGAGACTGGAGTGCGGAGCCATGGCCAGAGGGCTGGGCTGCCGCGGGTCTCACGCGTAACCTTACGATGCTAGAACTCTTCCCTATTGTGGTAGCAATAGAACTATGGGGAGAGAGGCTGTCAAATCGGTCAGTAATCTTCTGGTCAGACAATATGAGCGTGGTATACGCCATAAACAGGTTGTCAGCAACCTCACCGGTGGTGGTGACCTACCTACGGCACCTCGTCTTGCGGTGTTTGCAGCTTAATGTTCGCTTCACAGCACGGCACGTCCCAGGGGTGAGCAATGTGATAGCAGATGCCCTTTCCAGATTTCAATGGGATCAGTTTAGAAGGGTAGCCCCGAGGGCGGCAGCTGAGGGTCTAACGTGCCCTCTTTTCCTTTGGCAGCTGGCGGGGGTTGGGAGTCCATCCTCCCCATGATCAGGGCATCGCTGGCTCCTAAGACGTGGGCTGCGTATTCGGCGCATTGGAGGGCATGGGAGCGTTTCAGCTTGCAGAAGGGCTTCTTGTTGTGTCAGGCGTCTCAGGTACACGTTCTAGAATGGCTTGCGTGCTTGAAGCTTGAGGGTATGTCCAGATTGTCAGCTTTGAGCAGGTTAGCGGCATTGTCCTTTTTCAATAAAGCCTTAGGTTTCAGGGATTATACAGGTACTTTTCTAGTAAGGCAGATCTTGAAGGGATGGGGCCGGTTGGCCCCACCCGCAAAGGATCAGAGGGAGCCAATCACGACGGAAAGATTGCGCTCGTTGGTGGTAAATCTGGGGGCAGTGTGCAGTTCAGCCTACGAGGCGGTCTTGTTTCGGGCTGCTTTCGCGCTGGCATTTGCGGGGGCGCTGAGGATAGGCGAAGTGGTCGCCTCCTCCACAAGAGGGGAGGTAGGCGGTATTAAAGTGGGGCACGTAAGGACCACGGACGATTGCGTGCTCTTGCTCATTCCCAGATCCAAAACTGATCAGGATGGGAAAGGGGCCTGGTTGCCTTTAGCCAGACACGAATACACAGAGTGCTGCCCGGTATCGAGCGTGGCGGATTATTGCCATGTACGGCCGGTCGGAGGACTACAGTTTCTCGTGCACGAGGACGGTAGTTCACTTTCAGCTTTCCAGTTCCGCAAAGTGCTTGCCAAAGTGGCAGCGGCAGCGGGATTGGATCCATCTAAGATTGCGCCGCATTCATTCCGCATCGGGGCAGCGACTAGTGCTGCGGCCTTGGGGTCGTCGCAGGCGGTCATTAAGAAAATGGGGCGTTGGAAGTCTGAGCGATATAGGGGCTATATTCGCCCATTGCATGCTTAGTGATGAGGGTCTGTAAGGTGTGTAACCTCTTGATTCCTTCCCGACTTGGTGGGGAGTGGGGGGGGTGAGAAAGGGGTATTGCCAGTGGTTTGTCACCATTTCATTGTCCCCATCCATGTTGTTATAGGTACAGGAAAGACCCCGGTGCGCGTGTGGATTATTGGGCACTCCTTTATCCACTGGGCGGCTATCAGGGCGCATCATTCCCCGGGAGGGCAGCAGCTAGGATTGGCAGCATCCAGGGCTAACATTCGCTGGCTCGGGCGCAGGGGTCTTAATTGGAGGGAGCTTCCCGCTCTGTTACAGGATGCACATAGGAGGTGGGGAAAGCCTCAAGTGATTGTTGTGCATCTGGGCGGAAATGACTTGGGATCCATTCCCGTGTTGGATTTAATACGGATTATGGTTGCGGACATTAAGTGGGTGTGCACATGGCTTCAGGATGTGCGGATAGGTTGGTCTAACGTGGTTGCACGGCTGCGTTGGCGTCACATTGTGACACAGAGGGCAGCGTACAATGTCCGCAAGAAAGTTAATAGGGAAGTGGGGAGAGCGGTCACGGCCGTGGGAGGTTTCGTCATTAGGCATGACACTATTACGGCCGACAAGAAGGCCCTTTACCGACCGGATGGGGTTCACCTGGCGGACGTCGGGTTGGACATTTTCCTGGCTAACCTTAAGACAGCCATCTCATCGGTTGTTTAAAATGAACATTTATTAGGGCATTAGTTAGTTTCAAAGTTCTGTGCTATGGTTGGCATCCGACCGTTGTTAACACAGCGTTATTTATATATATAAAAAAAAAAAAAAAAAGTTGAATTTGGTTGTATGTTATATTGTTATACTGTTATTTAAGGGCTATGTTGGTTAAGTGTGGCGGCAAGAGGCGTCTTTTGTGGCGGTCGGGCAAGGCCCTGGGAGCGGGCGCAGTGTGAGCAGAGTGACGGCCCGAACACAGGGAGAGGTGTCGCCCACTAAGTGCCGGCTTAGGGGTTCCTCTCCCCCCCTTTTAAAGAGCTGCAGGCCGAAGAGCTCTACATAACAAAATCTCTCTCACTGTGCCAATGAGCGTGCGCAACCCCTGTGCCACGCTGCAGACATCGGAGGGGCCTTGTCCGTCAATAAGTAGGGGTTAGTTAGCTAGAAGAAGATGCCGCCACCAACTGGAATGAACTTGCTACAAGTTCAGGGATAGGTTGATTTTAGCTGCCTAATTATTGGCTAGATTAGGCAGAATTCAATTTGTTTAATAAACGCGACCGTGACCGGTCTTTTCCCCAAAGTAGTTGTGTTGTGTTTTTATTGAAAACGTAGGACGTAATAGGAGGTTTATCCCTTATGGAAGTGGAGGGCCCTCTAGTGGGCCTGTAGCAAAATTAAGGGATAGCTGACTTGAAGTCTGGAGGATTCTAGAAGTGTGTGTATGCTACAATGTTGCAAATGTGTGGGAGGGTGTACCTCTTGCCTTTATAGGGTCCTGTTCCAGTGGATTCGGCCTCTTCCTGCCTCCAGACTTCGAGGAGAACTTTCCCCGCCCGCCCGTCCCTGGATGAAGGTATGTGGCGGCAAGTTAGGTTAAGGGTAAGTCAGTCCTCGGCGGGGGTAGGTTTAGTTGAACCAGCCCCATAAGCCCGAGGTTGTAATTTAGTCATCCACCTCTCTCATACGTGTTGGACGATTCGTTTGGAGAGGATGCCTTACTGGGTTGGTGAAATTGTGCCCTAGCTGGCGGTCGGGCAAGGCCCTGGGAGCGGGCGCAGTGTGAGCAGAGTGACGGCCCGAACACAGGGAGAGGTGTCGCCCACTAAGTGCCGGCTTAGGGGTTCCTCTCCCCCCCTTTTAAAGAGCTGCAGGCCGAAGAGCTCTACATAACAAAATCTCTCTCACTGTGCCAATGAGCGTGCGCAACCCCTGTGCCACGCTGCAGACATCGGAGGGGCCTTGTCCGTCAATAAGTAGGGGTTAGTTAGCTAGAAGAAGATGCCGCCACCAACTGGAATGAACTTGCTACAAGTTCAGGGATAGGTTGATTTTAGCTGCCTAATTATTGGCTAGATTAGGCAGAATTCAATTTGTTTAATAAACGCGACCGTGACCGGTCTTTTCCCCAAAGTAGTTGTGTTGTGTTTTTATTGAAAACGTAGGACGTAATAGGAGGTTTATCCCTTATGACTCTGGTTTCTGACATTAGTGAATGTTATGCTGAGTATCTACCTATTCAGATTAATACTCCAATCTGAACTTCTCTCTAAGCTTTGTGATAAGATTTTATAATAACTAGCTCACCTTGCCTATTCAGATAATTTAAAGCTATATTATCTGCTTAGAACATAATAGAGCAACACAACCTTTATTTAAATCAAGTTAAGAATCTTATTTACACGGTCTTTAAATTGAGACATAACATAATCTTCAGGCCTTTAAAAGAACAGACATCAGAAGTAATTTTGTACTACCTGCAAAATGAATCCTCAGGAAGTAAAAAATGAATTAACCAATGTCTATCAAACATTAGATTATTTAAATAAAGGTTTAACAGAAGTACAAGCAGAAATGGTTGCACTAAAAGCTTTAATAAAAGAATGTATTCCTACAAAAACCACAGAATATCCAGAACCGCATATTCAATATCCTCAACCATTTTCTGGAAAACGTAATGAGTTTAGGGATTTTAAAAATGCATGTCATCTGTTATTTTCCTTACGGCCCCGCACATACCATTCAGAAAGAATTAAAGTGTGTACTACTATCTCATTTTTACAAGGAGAACCCAGATCTTGGGCTAACAGGTTTTTTGAAAATAACAATCCCATTCTAGACTCATTACAGGATTTCTTTTTTGCTATGGCAAATCTCTATGAAGACTCAAACACACAAATTACTGCAGAAACTAAACTTCGCTCACTAAAGCAGGTGAAACGCACGGTCGAGGAATATATAACCGAGTTCCAGATGTGGTCAAACGATTCACAATGGAACGAAATCAGTCTCAAAAACCAATTTCGCTTGGGACTTTCCGAAGGATTAAAGGATGAACTCTCACGTTTAGAGATCCCTGATACTCTTTCTGCATTGATAAAGCTGAGTACTACGTTAGACCGCAGACTCCGCGAAAGAAAAGCAGAAAGAGCCGGTTATGAGACGACACCTAAGAGATACCCTGTTTACACTCCTTCTTATGAAAAACCTTCTGGCTCCAGTACACCCATGGAGATAGGAGTCATCAAAGGTTCTCTCACTCCAGAAGAAAAATCCAGGAGAAGACTAGAGAAATTATGTCTCTATTGCGCTCACAAGGAGCATACAGTTGCTACATGCCCTATACTTCTCAGACAAAAGAAGGGTAAGCATTTTCACAAAGATCATTTATACAATTTAACATTAGAAACCCAAATGACTTTATCTTTCTCATTACAGTGGGATCAGAAAAACATCCAATCCAAAGCTTTGATTGATTCAGGAGCATCAGGAAACTATATTGATACAACCTTTGTTAAAAATAATAAAATTCCCATTGTGTGCAAAGCAAAACCTGTTTTTGTTAAATTAATAGATGGTTCACTTACACAACAAGGTCCAATTACCCATCACACTATACCACTACTCATAACCACAAAAGACGGGCATACTGAGTATCTAACATTTGATTTAATTCCCATTTCTCTACACACATTTATTCTTGGTTTCATATGGCTACAAAAACATAATCCAAACATTGACTGGACGGTAAATGATTTAAAATTGAATTCTCCATACTGTTTAAAGACATGTTACCCACATTGTATTTTAGCTTCATTGGAGTATGCACTACCCAGACCTTATCAGTATCTGGCAGAGGTTTTCGACATGAAAGAGGCAGAGAGTCTTCCTCCACATAGGGAATTTGACTGTCCCATTGATTTAATACCTGGCAGTCAGGTTCCCCATGGAAAGATATATCCACTGTCTCAAAATGAATTATCCTTTGTAAGATCATATCTAGATGACAACCTACATAAAGGGTTCATCTCACATTCTACCTCTCCTGCAGCAGCAGGTATGTTTCTAGTTAGAAACAAGGATGGTACTATTCATCCAATCATAGATTATAGAGCTCTAAATAACATAACCATAAAAAACAGATATCCCCTTCCACTAATACCCGAACTTCTTGAACGGTTACATGGCGCCACCATTTATTCCAAATTGAATTTAAAAGGGGCTTATAATCTTATAAGAATCAAACAAGGTGACGAATGGAAGACTGCTTTCCGAACAAGATATGTCCTTTATCAATACAATGTAATGTCATTTGGGTTAAGTAACGCACCAGCAACATTCCAACATTTCATTAATGAATTTTTCCGTGATTTAACTGATGTATGCGTTATAATATACTTAGATGACATACTCATTTATTCTAAAGATTTGGATGAGCATGTAAAACATGTACGCTGGGTGCTCACTAGGTTAAAGGAACATAAATTGTATGCTAAAATGGAAAAATGTTCTTTCCATGTTCAGGAAATTATATTTCTAGGTTATATCATTACACCAAACAAGATACAAATGGACCCATAAAAGGTAACTTCTATACTTAATTGGCCAGTGCCAACTACCGTAAAGGCCTTGCAAAGATTCATCGGTTTCTCAAATTTTTACCGAAAATTTATAAAAAAAAATTCAACAATAGTCAAACCCCTCACAATACTAACTAGTAAAAAACAAAAAATATAAATGGACTGAGGAAGCACAGTTATCTTTTGATTCTTTAAAGAAACAATTTACAACAGCTCCAGTACTTGCAATCCCAGATTTTGAATCTCAGTTTATACTTGAAGTTGATGCCTCAAATACTGGAATAGGGGCTATTTTATCACAAAAGAATAAAGAAAATACAGAGACTCATCCTATTGCTTTCTACTCAAGAATGCTAACTACTGCTGAAAACAACTATAGCATAGGAGAGAAAGAACTGCTTGCAATAAAATGTTCCTTGGAACAATGGAGACACCTCCTTGAAGGATCTAGTCTCCCATTTATTATTTATATGGACCACAAAAATCTTAAATATCTTAAAATGAGTAAGACTCTTACGGCAAGACAAGCCCGCTGGTCTAAATTTTTAGACCGATTTAATTTTCTTATTAGCTACAAGCCCGGAAGTCTAAATACAAAGGCAGATGCCTTATCTAGAATATATGAGAAAAATCATTATACAAAACATGATTCTATAATACCTGAAGAAAAATGTATTGGTGTTTTAACTACTTTAGAAAGAGAAATACTTGATATTGTAAAAACAAATGTTGATATACCCACATCCTGTAACAAAGATCCAAAATCTGGATTATATTACCATAATGCTCAACTATTTATTCCCTCATCTCTTAGGAAATCTATCTTGAAAAAAACCCATGATGGAACTCTATCTGGTCATCCTGGTATCCAATAAACCATTGAACTAACCAGGAGAACTTTCTCGTGGCCAGACATGAATCATACTATTTACAATTATGTATTTAATTGTGACATATGTGCTAGAAACAAAGTAGAACATAAAAGGCCTGTAGGCCTTTTATCACCTCTGCCAATTCCAGATAAGCCATGGAGTACCATTTCCATGGATTTTATCGTCGACCTCCCGAATTCACAACATTATACCACAATTTTAGTAGTGATTGATCATTTAACACGACTTGCTCATTTCATACCTTTAAAGGGTTTACCCTCAGCATTAATAACCGCAAGAACTTTTCTTGATTATATAGTAAAGTTGCATGGGTTACCCAACATTATCATTACTGACAGAGGTACACAGTTCACCTCTTCTTTTTGGAAATCTTTATGTAAACTAATCAAAGCTGATTCTTGATATTCTACAGCATTCCACCCACAGACCAATGGGCTAACTGAAAGAGTATATCAAACGTTAGAACAATATCTAAGATGTTTCATTACCCACTTACAAGATGATTGGATAACTTATCTTCCAATGGCGGAATTCTCATACAACAATTCTCTTTCAGCTTCCATTAAGATGACTCCCTTTTTTGCCACTTATGGATACAATCCAAACACCATATGCGTTACAAAAAAACTGAGGTTAGCTCACCTTATGCCAAGGAATTTACAACTAACCTGCAGGAACGTTTAGATATCTTAAAAGCTCATCTGTCGAATGCAAAGGATTATCAAAAACGTTACTATGATCAACACCATCGACAGAGTCCATCATACCAAATTGGGGATCAGGTTTTGTTATCAGTAAGAAACCTCAAATTACAAGTTCCTTGTAAAAAGTTAGCTAATCAATTTCTTGGACCATTTTCTATTGACAAGATTGTTAACCCTAATGCTGTTAGGTTAAAATTGCCTGAATCTTATAAACTCCATCCCACATTTCATGTTTCTCTCTTGAAACCTTACACAGTTGATTCTACTGCTCTATGTCAGAACAGACCACCACCTATTCTGGTTGACCATCAGGAGGAATTTGAGGTTGAGTCTATTCTGGATTCCAGAATTCGACGGCGCCATCTGGAGTATTTGGTTAAATGGAAGGGATATGGTCCGAAGACAACTCCTGGCAGTTGTCTACTGACATTCATGCTCCTCGCTTAGTTAAAAACTTTCATCTACGTTATCCTGGGAAACCTCATTTGGGATCCCCGGGGGTGATTCCTTGACGGGGGGATATTTGATATCCCTTTAAGGGCTATCCCCTCCCAGCTCATTCTCCTCCCTTCTTAAGGCAGCCTTGACAATCAGTCCTTGCCTGAAGATTGAAGTGACTTGTTGCTAACACTTGTTAGTTTATCATTTATTCCCTCAGGTCATACTTTGTCAAGTTCCTAACTTGAACCTCACAGGATCCTCTGGAATTCAGCTATAGATCTTTTCAGAACTCAGTGTTCGAACTTAGATCACTACTCCGCCGGATCTACTTTCTCCGCGTCCCGGAACTAAGCCGCACACACATCGTATAATTTACAAGATATTAACTTGTAGTACATAGTTATTATTTGCAGTACTTACCTCTGTTCATTCTGCTTATTACTTCATATACACCGGAACTGCCTTGTACTTATCAGAACTCCAAAATAACCAGCACTAGTTTTCAAACTCAGTAATATATCTCTGCCTGTTATAAAACCTTTGTTACTAGACTTGCCATATATATATATTGCTGCAACATTTGGATTGATTGCTTTGTTTGGGACCTGTAAATATTTTAGAGAGAGTGTGTGTGTGTGCGTGAAGACAGGAAGTGGAATACTTTAAACATTGACTCTGATTTCTGACATTAGTGAATGTTATGCTGAATATTGCAATCTACCTATTCAGATTAATACTCCAATCTGAACTTCTCTCTAAGCTTTGTGATAAGATTTTATAATAACTAGCTCACCTTGCCTATTCAGATAATTTAAAGCTGTATTATCTGCTTAGAACAGAGCTTTCCAAACTTTTCATGTTGGCGACACACTTTTTAGACCTACATCATTTCGCGACACAGTAATTCAGTTGTACTGACAAACAGGAGGTTAAACTAACTTGTTTTAAGAGATACGGACACATACATAAATGATATAATAACGAAATGTTTTAACAAGTATTTACAAGTAACAGTATGTATGTATGTGCAAGAATTAAATTTTTTTAATAACACCAATAGCTACTTACTATTTTAATGGGATGTATGCGGTTGATGGGATGAACACAATTTCTGAATATTTGGTGGAATATTAGATAAAGACACTCGCATTTCATCATCAAGCATTTTTAAGCTTCCCCTTCCTATCCATATATCAAGAGCAGGAGCAGCAATGCACTACTGGGGGCTAGCTGCAGAAAAAAAAACCACTGACTTCTGACCAGCTCAGCGTTTAAGCTGCCTCCCTCAGAGCTCGGTGAGTCCGATTGACTACTGCCCGCGCTGCAAACACACTGCTGTCCCACTCACTGACTACACATGCAGTAACAAGTCAATTAAGGAGACTACACGTGCAGTCAGGAGCCAATGTGCCGCCAAAGCCGCCAATGGGAATAGTTTCAGTTCCCACTGAGCTGCGCCAATAGGTTAAGATGATCTGTGACCCCTTAGGTATCAATCACGTGTCAACCATGTGATATGCGTAGCAGGCAGGCGGAAAGTCAGAAACCAATTTTTTTATTTTTTTTTTAAATTAAATTAAAAAAAAATTGTGCTGAAGCAGGGACACACCAACACACTGCTGCCGACACACTAGTGTGTACCGACACACAGTTTGGAAAGCACTGGCTTGGAACATAATAGAGCAACACAACCTTTGTTTAAATCAAGTTAAGAATCTTATTTACACGGTCTTTAAATTGAGACATAACAAAGCCAAAGAAATGGCAGAAGCCTTCTGACCTTTCCTAGAACCAGAAAAGATAACAAATAGACTAGAAGTCTTTCTGAAACCTTTAGTAGCTTCAACATAATATTTCAAAGCTCTTACTACATCCAAAGAATGTAAAGATCTCTCCAGAGAATTCTTAGGATTAGGACACAATGAAGGGACAACAATTTCTCTACTAATGTTGTTAGAATTCACAACTTTAGGTAAAAATTTAAATGAAGTACGCAACACCGCCTTATCCTGATGAAAAATCAGAAAAGGAGATTCACAAGAAAGAGCAGATAATTTAGAAACTCTTCTAGCAGAAGAGATAGCCAAAAGGAACAAAACATTCCAAGAAAGTAATTTAATATCCAGAGAATGCATAGGTTCAAACGGAGGAGCCTGTAAAGCCCTCAGAACCAAATTAAGACTCCAAGGAGGAGAGATTGACTTAATGACAGACTTGATACAAACCAAAGCCTGTACAAAACAATGAATATCAGGATGATTAGCAATCTTTCTGTGAAAAAGAACAGAGAGAGCAGAGATTTGTCCTTTCAAGGAACTTGCAGACAAACCCTTATCCAAACCATCCTGAAGAAACTGTAAAATTCTAGGAATTCTAAAATAATGCCAAGAGAATTTATGAGAAGAACACCAAGAAATGTAAGTCTTCCAGACTCGGTAATAAATCTTCCTAGACACAGATTTACGAGCCTGTAACATAGTATTAATCACTGAGTCAGAGAAACCTCTATGACTAAGTATCAAGCGTTCAATCTCCATACCTTCAAATTTAATGATTTGAGATCCTGATGGAAAAATGGGCCTTGAGATAGAAGGTCTGGCCTTAATAGAAGTGTCCAAGGTTGGCAACTGGCCATCCGAACGAGATCCGCATACCAAAACCTGTGAGGCCATGCTGGAGCCACCAGCAGTACAAACGAACGCTCCATTAGGATTTTGGAAATCACTTTTGGAAGAAAAACTAGAGGCAGAAAGATATAAGCAGGTTGATAATTCCAAGGAAGCGACAACGCGTCCACTACTTCCGCCTGAGGATCCCTGGATCTGGACAGATACCTGGGAAATCTCTTGTTTAGATGAGAGGCCATCAGATCTATTTCTGGAAGTCCCCAGATTTTAACAATCTGAAGAAATACCTCTGAGTGAAGAGACCATTCACCCGGATGTAGCGTCTGGCGACTGAGATAATCCGCTTCCCAATTGTCTATACCTGGGATGTAAACCGCAGAGATTAGACAGGAGCTGGATTCCGCCCATACAAGTATCCGAGATACTTCTTTCATAGCCTGAGGACTGTGAGTCCCTCCTTGATGATTGACATATGCCACGGTTGTGACATTGTCTGTCTGAAAACAAATAAACAATTCTCTCTTCAGAAGAGGCCAGAACTGAAGAGCTCTGAAAATCGCACGGAGTTCCAAAATGTTGATTGGTAATCTCGCCTCCTGAGATCCCCATACAGCTCCCCAACCTGAAAGACTCGCATCTGTTGAGATCACAGTCCAGGTTGGACGAACAAAAGAGGCCCCTTGAATTAAACGATGGGGATCCAACCACCAAGTCAGAGAAGATCGAACATTGGGATTTAAGAATATTAATTGTGATATCTTTGTATAATCCCTGAACCATTGGTTCAGCATAGAAAGCTGAAGAGGTCTCATGTGAAAACAAGCAAAAGGGATCACGTCCGATGCAGCAGTCATGAGACCTAGAATTTCCATGCACAAAGCTACCGAAGGGAACGATTGAGACTGAAGGTTTCGACAAGCTGAAACCAATTTCAGACGTCTCTTTTCTGTTAGAGACAAAGTCATGAACACTGAATCTATTTGGAAACCCAAAAAGGTTACCCTTGTCTGAGGAATCAAGGAACTATTTGGTAAATTGATCCTCCAACCATGTCTTTGAAGAAACAACACAAGTTGATTCGTATGAGATTCTGTAGAATGTAAAGACTGAGCAAGTACCAAGATATCGTCCAAATAAGGAAATACCGCAATACCCTGTTCTCTGATTACAGAGAGAAGGGCACCGAGAACCTTTGAAAAGATCCTTGGAGCTGTTGCTAGGCCAAACGGAAGAGCAACAAACTGAAAATGCTTGTCTAGAAAAAAGAATCTCAGGAACTGATAGTGACCTGGATGAATTGGAATATGAAGATATGCATCCTGTAAGTCTATTGTAGACATATAATGCCCTTGCTGAACAAAAGGCAGAATAGTTCTTATAGTCACCATTTTGAATGTTGGTATCCTTACATAACGATTCAATATTTTTAGATCCAGAACTGGTCTGAAGGAATGCTCCTTCTTTGGTACAATGAACAGATTTGAGTAAAACCTCAGACCCCGTTCCAGAACTGGAACTGGCACAATTACCCCAGCCGACTCTAAGTCTGAAACACATTTCAGAAATGCCTGAGCCTTTACTGGGTTTACTGGAATGTGTGAGAGAAAAAATCTTCTCACAAGCAGCCTTACCTTGAAACCTATTCTGTACCCTTCTGAAACAATGTTCTGAATCCAAAGACTGTGAATCGAATTGATCCAAACATCTTTGAAAAATTGTAACCTGCCCCCTACCAGCTGTGCTGGAATGAGGGCAGCACCTTCATGCAGATTTAGGAGCTGGTTTTGACTTTCTAAAAGGCTTGGATTTATTCCAGACTGGAGAAGGTTTCCAAATGGAAACTGTACCTTTAGGGGAAGGGTCAGGCTTCTGTTCCTTATTCTGACGAAAGGAACGAAAATGATTAGCAGCCCTATATTTACCTTTAGATTTTTTGTCCTGAGGCAAAAAGGCTCCCTTCCCCCCAGTAACAGTTGAAATTATTGAATCCATCTGTGAACCAAATAATTTATTACCTTGGAAAGAAAGAGAAAGCAATGTTGACTTAGAAGTCATATCTGCATTCCAAGATTTAAGCCATAAAGCTCTTCTAGCTAAAATAGCTAAAGACATATATCTGACATCAATTCTAATGATATAAAAAATGGCATCACAAACAAAGTTATTAGCATGTTGAAGAAGTTTAACAATGCTATAAGCATTATGGTCTTACACTTGTTGCGCTAAAGCCTCCAACCAGAAAGTGGAAGCTGCAGCAACATCAGCCAAAGAAATAGCAGGTCTAAGAAGATTACCTGAACATAAATAAGCCTTCCTTAGAAAGGATTCAAGTTTCCTATCTAAAGGATCCTTAAAAGAAGTACTATCTGCCGTAGGAATAGTAGTACGCTTAGCAAGAGTAGAGATAGCCCCATCAACTTTGGGGATTTTTTCCCAAAACTCTAATCTATCAGATGGCAAAGGGTACAATTTCTTAAACCTTGGAGAAGGAGTAAATGAAGTACCCAGACTATTCCACTCCCTAGAAATTACTTCTGTAATAGCATCAGGAACTGGAAAAACTTCTGGAATAACTACATGAGGTTTAAAAACTGAATTTAAACGCTTATTAGATTTAATATCAAGAGGACTAGATTCCTCCATATCTAATGCAATCAACACTTCTTTAAGTAAAGAACGAATAAACTCCATCTTAAACAAATATGAAGATTTATCAGTGTCAATATCTGAGGCAGAATATTCTGAACCAGATAGATCCTCATCAGAAATAGATAAGTCAGAATGATAGCGGTCATTTAAAAATTCATCTGAAATATGAGAAGTTTTAAAAGACCTTTTACGTTTACTGGAAGGAGGAATAACAGACAGAGCCTTCCGAATAGAATTAGAAACAAATTCTCTTACATTAACAGGAACATCCTGAACATTAGATGTTGAAGGAAAAACAACAGGTAATGGATTATTACTAATGGAGACATTATCTGCGTTAGAAAGTTTATCATGACAACTAACACAAACTACAGCCGGAGGAACAGTTACCAAAAGTTTACAACAAATGCACTTAGCTTTGGTAGAACCAACATCAGGCAGCGTCTTTCCAGAAGTAGATTCTGATCCAGGGTCAGGTTGTGACATCTTGCAATATGTAATAGAAAAAACAACATATAAAGCAAAATTATCAAATTCCTTAAATGACAGTTTCAGGAATGGGAAAAAATGCAAAACAAACAAGCCTCTAGCAACCAGAAGCAACAAAAAAGTGAGACTGAAATAATGTGAAAAAAACTGGCGCCAAGTATGACGCCCACATTTTTGGCGCCAAGTATCAAGCCCACATATTTTGGCGCCAAGTATGACGCCCACATTTTTTGGCGACAAAAATGACGCCCACATTGTTTGGTGCAAAAAAACGTCTGTAACACACATGCGTCAAAAAATGATGCAAGCACGTGAAAACTTTGGGCGTCAACTATGATGCCGGAAATGATGAAATTTTGCGCCAAAAAAAGTCACGCCAAAAATGACGCAATAAATTGAAGCATTTTCTGCACCCGCGAGCCTAACAGCCCGCAAAGAAAATAGTCAAATTGAAATTTTTAAGGTAAGAAAAAATATTTATTCATATGCATTTTCCCAAAAAAATTCAACTGACAGTCTGAAAGAAGGAATACTGATTATCCTGAATCATGGCAAATATAAGTTTAAAACATATATTTAGAACTTTACATATAAAGTGCCCAACCATAGCTTAGAGTGTCATAAATAAAATAAGACTTACTTACCCTAAGACACTCATCTACATATAGTAGATAGCCAAACCAGTACTGAAACGAGAATCAGTAGAGGTAATGGTATATAAGAGTATATCGTCAATCTGAAAAGGGAGGTAGGAGAAGAAATCTCTACGACCGATAACAGAGAACCTATGAAATAGATCCCCTAGAGGAAGACCATGGTATTCAAATAGGCAATACTCTCTTCACATCCCTCTGACATTCACTGCACTCTGAGAGGAAAACCGGGCTTCAGCCTGCTGCGAAGCGCATATCAACGAAGAATCTAGCACAAACTTACTTCATGGGAGGCAAAGTTTGTAAAACTGAATTGTGGGTGTGGTGAGGGGTGTATTTATAGGCATTTTGAGGTTTGGGAAACTTTACCCCTCCTGGTAGGAATGTATATCCTATACGTCACTAGCTCATGGACTCTTGCTAATTACATGAAAGAAACATTTTTTTTTCTGATTTTATTAAAATGTTAAAATTAACAAGCCCGAGGTTACAAGTTATACTGCTTTAAAAACCCCTAATCCACATTCCCCCACATCACGACTACCTGAATAAACCTATTAACCCCCTAATCCACCATCCCTCACATTGTAACCACTAAAATAAAGTATTAACCCCTAATCTGCCACCCCCCCCACATCACAACTACCTAAATAAACCTATTAAACCCTAAACCGCCATTCCCCTAAATTGGGACTACCTAAATAAACCTATTAACCCCTAAACTGCCATCCCCCAACATTGTGACTAATAAAATAAACCTATTAACTCCTAACCTGCCGCCCCCCACATCATGATTACTAAAATAAACTTATTAACCCCTAAACTGCCAACCCCCACATCACAACTACCTAAATAAACCTATTATCAGCTAAACCTAATACCCTAACTTTAAATTAAAGTTACAATATACTATCTACCTTCAAGTAAATAGAAACTTACCTGTTAAAAAAAATAAGCTTAAACATTACAAAAATTAAAAACCTAATGTTACAAAAAAACAAGAAACCTAAGGATTACAAAAAATGAAAAAAGCTAACATTAAAAAAATAACAAATGAAATTATCGAATTTTTTTTTTATTCCTATTCAAATACCCCCGTTAAAAAAAAAAAAAAATTAATAAACAAATCTAACAAAAACTATCAATAGCCCTTAAAAAGCCTTTTTAGGGCATTGTCCTAAAAGTTAACAGCTCTTTTCCCCAGAAAAAACAAGTATATCCTAACATTACAACCCCCATCCACCGAACCCCCCAAAATAAAAAAACAAAGTAAAAAAAAAACCCTATCTACCCATTGAGCATTTGTATGGGCATTAGCCTTTAAAGGGCAGTCAGCTCTTTTTAAGACCATAAAAATAAAAAAGCCCTAACCGTAAAAAAAACCCCCCCACTCCATCCAAAACTCCCCCAAAAAACTAACACTAACTCCAAAATCGGTATTCACCATTGCTGAAGTCCGGTGATCCCTCTTCTTTCCAGTGGCGAAAGGTCTTCATCCAGGCGGATCCATCTTCCTCCAGTGTGGGACCACGTGGGTGTGGTGAAACGTACGTTGGGTTTTTATGCTTGTCAGTGATGCCATAGTGAGGTGGAGGACTTTTGTATCTAGCTTGTGTTTCTGTTACACAGACTGTTACAAGTTACACTCTGAAGCCACAGAATTAATACACTGTCCAAATCGGTCGATACAGACCAATCCCCAGAGTGACTTTACACTTATATGTATATTTTAATATTTTAACATTATTTTAATAAATTGCTTGTGTATTTTACAAGTGTTCCAGAATGCACTTAATAGCTAACTCGGTGGCTGATACTGGGTATGTGTAACATATACAGTTGTATTTTAGCTCCAGAGTATTAGTCTGTTTTATACTGCACTGATACTTGTGTTTACATTATCCCACTATCTACCTCTCTCTTTGAGCTTTTCATGTTGGAAAAAAACTTCAGTTACAAATTGTAGAGACAGCTGTACCTCACAGCATTGTGAATTCTAGACTGCTTAAGACATGAGTTTTGTTAGCTCTAAAGAGTATACATCAATTCTATATTGGAGAATTTGAAATATTATGCAACAGACTTGTATACCGCTATTCACATATCCTTTTAATCACATTTATTTTGCTGTTATTACTGTGTGCAATTTTTGGCCTAGATTTGGAGTTTTGTCGGTAACGACCCAAAAAACTAACGCCGGCTTTTTTCTGGCCGCACCATAAAAATAACTCTGGTATCGAGAGTCCACATAAAGGCTGCGTTAGGCTCCAAAAAAGGAGCGTAGAGCATTTTTAACGCAGCTTCAACTCTCGATACCAGAGTTGCTTACGGACGCGGCCAGCCTCAAAAACGTGCTCGTGCACGATTCTCCCATAGGAAACAATGGGGCTGTTTGAGCTTAAAAAAACCCAAACACCTGCAAAAAAGCCGCGTTCAGCTCCTAACGCAGCCCCATTGTTTGCTATGCGGTAACCCTTCCTACGTCTGCACCTAACACCCTAACATGTACCCCGAGTCTAAACACCCCTAACCTTACACTTATTAACCCCTAATCTGCCGCCCCCGCTATCACTGACCCCTGCATATTATTATTAACCCCTAATCTGCCGCTCCGTAAACCGCCGCTACTTACATTATCCCTATGTACCCCTAATCTGCTGCCCTAACATCGCCGACCCCTATATTATATTTATTAACCCCTAATCTGCCCCCCACAATGTCGCCTCCACCTGCCTACACTTATTAACCCCTAATCTGCCGACCGGACCTGAGCGCTACTATAATAAAGTTATTAACCCCTAATCCGCCTCACTAACCCTATAATAAATAGTATTAACCCCTAATCTGCCCTCCCTAACATCGCCGACACCTAACTTCAAACATTAACCCCTAATCTGCCGACTGGAGCTCACCGCTATTCTAATAAATGGATTAACCCCTAAAGCTAAGTCTAACCCTAACACTAACACCCCCCTAAATTAAATATAATTTAAATGTAACGAAATTAATTATCTCTTATTAAATAAATTATTCCTATTTAAAGCTAAATACTTACCTGTAAAATAAATCCTAATATAGCTACAATATAAATTATAATTATATTATAGCTATTTTAGGATTTATATTTATTTTACAGGTAACTTTGTATTTATTTTAACCAGGTACAATAGCTATTAAATAGTTAAGAACTATTTAATAGCTAAAATAGTTAAAATAATTACAAATTTACCTGTAAAAGAAATCCTAACCTAAGTTAAAATTAAACCTAACACTATACTATCAATAAATTAATTAAATAAACTACCTACAATTACCTACACTTAACCTAACACTACACTATCAATAAATTAATTAAATACAATTGCTACAAATAAATACAATTAAATAAACTAACTAAAGTACAAAAAATAAAAAAGAACTAAGTTACAAAAAATAAAAAAATATTTACAAACATAAGAAAAATATTACAACAATTTTAAACTAATTACACCTACTCTAAGCCCCCTAATAAAATAACAAAGCCCCCCAAAATAAAAAAATGCCCTACCCTATTCTAAATAACTAAAGTTCAAAGCTCTTTTACCTTACCAGCCCTGAACAGGGCCCTTTGTGGGGCATGCCCCAAGAAGTTCAGCTCTTTTGCCTGTAAAAGAAAAAATACAATACCCAAGCCCCCCAACATTACAACCCACCACCCACATACCCTTAATCTAACCCAAACCCCCCTTAAATAAACCTAACACTAAGCCCCTGAAGATCTTCCTACCTTATCTTCACCATACCAGGTTCACCGATCCGTCCTGAAGAGCTCCTCCGATGTCCTGATCCAAGCCCAAGCGGGGGGCTGAAGAGGTCCATGATCCGGCTGAAGTCTTCATCCAAGCGGGAGCTGAAGAGGTCCATGATCCGGATGAAGTCTTCTATCAACGGCATCTTCAATCTTCTTTCTTCCGGATCCATCTTGCAGACCTCCGACGCGGAACATCCTGCTGGGCCGACGGACTAAAGACGAATGACGGTTCCTTTAAGGGACGTCATCCAAGATGGCGTCCCTCGAATTCCGATTGGCTGATAGGATTCTATCAGCCAATCGGAATTAAGGTAGGAATATTCTGATTGGCTGATGGAATCAGCCAATCAGAATCAAGTTCAATCCGATTGGCTGATCCAATCAGCCAATCAGATTGAGCTTGCATTCTATTGGCTGATCGGAACAGCCAATAGAATGCGAGCTCAATCTGATTGGCTGATTGGATCAGCCAATCGGATTGAACTTGATTCTGATTGGCTGATTCCATCAGCCAATCAGAATATTCCTACCTTAATTCCGATTGGCTGATAGAATCCTATCAGCCAATCGGAATTCGAGGGACGCCATCTTGGATGACGTCCCTTAAAGGAACCGTCATTCGTCTTTAGTCCGTCGGCCCAGCAGGATGTTCCGCGTCGGAGGTCTGCAAGATGGATCCGGAAGAAAGAAGATTGAAGATGCCGTTGATAGAAGACTTCATCCGGATCATGGACCTCTTCAGCTCCCGCTTGGATGAAGACTTCAGCCGGATCATGGACCTCTTCAGCCCCCCGCTTGGGCTTGGATCAGGACATCGGAGGAGCTCTTCAGGACGGATCGGTGAACCTGGTATGGTGAAGATAAGGTAGGAAGATCTTCAGGGGCTTAGTGTTAGGTTTATTTAAGGGGGGTTTGGGTTAGATTAGGGGTATGTGGGTGGTGGGTTGTAATGTTGGGGGGCTTGGGTATTGTATTTTTTCTTTTACAGGCAAAAGAGCTGAACTTCTTGGGACATGCCCCGCAAAGGGCCCTGTTCAGGGCTGGTAAGGTAAGAGAGCTTTGAACTTTAGTTATTTAGAATAGGGTAGGGCATTTTTTTATTTTGGGGGGCTTTGTTATTTTATTAGGGGGCTTAGAGTAGGTGTAATTAGTTTAAAATTGTTGTAATATTTTTCTTATGTTTGTAAATATTTTTTTATTTTTTGTAACTTAGTTCTTTTTTATTTTTTGTACTTTAGCTAGTTTATTTAATTGTATTTATTTGTAGCAATTGTATTTAATTAATTTATTGATAGTGTAGTGTTAGGTTAAGTGTAGGTAATTGTAGGTAGTTTATTTAATTAATTTATTGATAGTATAGTGTTAGGTTTAATTTTAACTTAGGTTAGGATTTCTTTTACAGGTAAATTTGTAATTATTTTAACTATTTTAGCTATTAAATAGTTCTTAACTATTTAATAGCTATTGTACCTGGTTAAAATAAATACAAAGTTACCTGTAAAATAAATATTAATCCTAAAATAGCTATAATATAATTATAATTTATATTGTAGCTATATAAGGATTTATTTTACAGGTAAGTATTTAGCTTTAAATAGGAATAATTTATTTAATAAGAGATAATTAATTTCGTTAGATTTAAATTATATTTAACTTAGGGGGGTGTTAGTGTTAGGGTTAGACTTAGCTTTAGGGGTTAATACATTTATTAGAATAGCGGTGAGCTCCGGTCGGCAGATTAGGGGTTAATAATTAAAGTTAGGTGTCGGCGATGTTAGGGAGGGCAGATTAGGGGTTAATACTATTTATGATAGGGTTAGTGAGGCGGATTAGGGGTTAATAACTTTATTATAGTAGCGCTCAGGTCCGGTCGGCAGATTAGGGGTTAATAAGTGTAGGCAGGTGGAGGCGACGTTGTGGGGGGCAGATTAGGGGTTAATAAATATAATATAGGGGTCGGCGGTGTTAGGGGCAGCAGATTAGGGGTACATAAGGATAACGTAGGTGGCGGTCGGCAGATTAGGGGTTAAAAAAAATTATTCGAGTGTCGGCGATGTGGGGGGACCTCGGTTTAGGGGTACATAGGTAGTTTATGGGTGTTAGTGTACTTTAGAGTACAGTAGTTAAGAGCTTTATAAACCGGCGTTAGCCCAGAAAGCTCTTAACTACTGACTTTTTTCCTGCGGCTGGAGTTTTGTCGTTAGATGTCTAACGCTCACTTCAGACACGACTCTAAATACCGGAGTTAGAAAGATCCCATTGAAAAGATAGGATACGCAATTTACGTAAGGGGATCTGCGGTATGGAAAAGTCGCGGCTGGAAAGTGAGCGTTAGACCCTATTTTGAGTGACTCCAAATACCGGCGGTAGCCTAAAACCAGCGTTAGGAGCCTCTAACGCTGGTTTTCACGGCTACCGCCAAACTCTAAATTTAGGCCTAAGTGTTTTTATCATTAAAAACAGCTCCAGCACAGAGCTGTAAAAATGGCTCATTAGGAAGTGTTAAATATACACTGACATTTCTCCTTTTTATTACCCCTATCCCTCTTAAATAAAGTAACCCAGTCCTCAGGACCCTTACTCAGGCCAGATATTCATTATATCTTAACTAGAGCCCAGGTGAAACAATCAGCTCACCCTGATTATTTCACCTGTGCTCTGGTTAAGATACTCCAGCCCTCCTGTAGGCTTGCTAAAATAGCACAGCCTAACACAACACAGCTATACATAGCCACCTGTTATCTGGTCTTTTTCCAGAAAGCTGTATGTGTTCTATGATTCCTCGAGTACCTTTTTGGTGAAACAGGTGGCATAGGGATGGGGAACAGGTAAGGATAAGAGGCCCAGACACTATAGAGTTAATTATGGCACAGTCACTGCTGAGTGTCTTACAAGATTATTCCAGTTCCACCTATAAGGAATGCAATAAAGGGTTTACATCAGCATTATTAAAGGGACAGTATACACCATTTTTAATATAACTGCATTGAATAGACACTACTATAAAGAAGAATATGCACAAAACCATTTAAAAACATACTTAGAAGCACCCAGTTTAGCACTGTTGATGATGTTTGGCTGGGACACCCAGTGAAAGGGGCTGGGAACACAAGAAGAGCAGACAGTCCCCCCTTCCCTCTAAATAAAAAGACAGATTACATAAATAGGAGCCAGCACAAGTCTGTAAACACATGTATACATCTGACACTGTGGGACTTGGTTAGGAGTCTTAAAATCAGCACAAAACCTATACATGTTTACAAAAACACTAATAGATGGGCTATATAAATGGATCATCTACAAAACATTTATGCAAAGAAAAATCTATTGTACAATGTCCCTTTAAGTCACTGTCTGTTGTTGTCTATTCCTAAATCCAAGAACAAGTAGGGCAAAGGGTATTTAGATAAAACTGGTTGACCTTTTTTTTTTTTTGTATTTGATTACCTGGTCCAAGCCAGCTTTTATGTCATACCATAATCATAATCTAAATGTGTGCATGTACTATATATATATATATATATATATATATGCTTGTCAACATTTTAGTTTAGGCAATTATAGCATGGGCAGAGAATAGACTGGTCTTGATCTGGGATGGATTGTTTTACATTCTTTTAGATAAGGGCTATGGCCAAGACAGTATTAAAGGGTATGAAATCATTTTATATTTGTTAATTCTTGTGTTCTGGGAAGACCACAGTGTAAATAAGTAAGTATTAGTAACACAGCATAAAGCTTCTATCCACTTTTACCCACTCTTCTCATTCTAGCTTCAATTAGATTTTATGCACATGACGTCAATCAGATGCTTGTATATGCACTGGGCGGCCTTATGGTGTATTTATCACCCAAATCACCAATAGTAACGTCTCTCTTTACCTCTGGCTATAAGTTGGTCGTTAGTTTTCAGGACAAGTGCTAGATTGAGGTGCTATTCTTGTTATAGGATAACACAGGGTGGGCAAACCTCATATTACATGTTGCATGTTCCTTGACCTCATTATTATTATTATAATTATTATTAAATTAGAGGCTGGCTTTATACTTTAATACCGGTGTACAGTGGGTAGGTCTAGTATGATGGCCAGGTTAGGAAAAAACTTAAAAAAAATTCTGGTGAGACAGTCATTGTTGAAAGGAGTTTATTTCTTAATTATACATGAAAAGCTGTTTGTTGACAGAAAGTTCCCTTATCATAAGAATCTGATCCACTAATTTTATGTAGGCCTGAGCTGTTTCTGTGTAACTGAAGCTTATTCAATATGCTAATTTTCTTATGATAGTGGAAAGAGTCCCTTGTTATGCCAAATAAGAAATTAAATTGATACAATAACTGTATAAAAGCATAAGCATACGTCTTGCTTATTTTTGTTTGTTTGATTATTTTAGCTTAACCAATAATAAAATCAAATACAATTTTTTTATATCATTTAAATATAATGTTTATATAATTGTGTTCAATATATATTTTTTTAATCTTAACACTTCATAAAAATCCATAAATGTCATTTACAAATACTTAAGTTGTGTAAACAATTAACTGTGTGTTTGAGCTATTTTTCAAATGTAAGTAAACTTAAGTAACCATTTAAATTATTTATAAGAGATTTAAATTTGAACAAAAGCTGTGCAAATTGCCAAAAAAAATCCACTCATGTTAGGTATAATTAAGCTTTCAAGAGGTAAAGACAAATTAATTAAATAATGTTAAACTCATGTTAAAAAAAACTTAAATAAAGGAGATTTGTCCTACATTTTTTCTGTTTTGCAGTATATCTGCTTAATTATCAACATTTTGGTCATGTTTGTTATTCAGATTTTATATTAATATTAGAGGAACAAGAGTGCATAAGGAAATAGGGTGAATGAAAATAAATAAATATAATTTGTTTCTTATTGTTTAATTAACTGTTATTCCAGGTATCAAATACAACATGTTGGGGTCAAACACAAAAATATTATATAATTATTATCTACAAATATTTCCATAGACTTTAATTTTCACTTTTGTAGAAAAATCATTTGATAAACTTTACTACATAAATGTTATAAAAAACCAGGATCAGCCACCATTTTAATGATAATTATAAATGAAAAAACAAGTTTTGCTCATATGATTTTTATTTAATAGCAGAGTAGAGAACATGCAGTTGGTTTAAATAGCTTTTTGTGCTTTATTTATGTTTTATTATATGTTATCTGATTAGCATCGTTTTACAAACATTCATGAAAGCAAAGTTTTACTGGTTATAAATATCAATTTTTTTTTAAGTAAATTTCCAAGTGCTCTACCATCCAAACCTATTGCTGGCCCCAAAATGCGTTTCTCTTTTTTACATAAGAACTTTCCAATATAAAGGATCTTTCATGGGATCTAGATCACGCATTGCAGCTTCCAGTCTTTTCATCATTTCATGATCTTCAGCTGTTCTCTTCCCATTCGCAAAATGCTCAGCCAATCCTTTAGCCAAGCCTTTTAAAGCTACTTTACCAACATTTAGGAGGGTTCCTCCTATACCTCTGATTTCCCTCAGTGATTCTTCTTCTAAAACATCCCTCTGACTCAGAGACTGTTCATCATTCTTTACACTAAAAATAAATAAATCAGATTGGTTATCTAATTTTATGACTTTAACATTTTAGGATTAAACTACTATTGTTTTTTTGTAAATATATTTTATTTTCTGCAAGCACAGCTCATCATAATTAGGACAGGTGGTCACATCTGGCACTCTGAGGGTGTTTGCTTGGTCTGTAGTACCAATGAGCAAATAGCAGACATCAGTAATTGCTTATCAAAAAAGCAGTTCAGTTCTTTAAATTGGGTATTTAGGCGTGCGTATTTGTACCAAATTAGTTTAAGTTTATAACAACTAATTCTCTCTCATTATCACTATTTAGTTCTTGTGTTCAAGAGCAAACACAGCTGGAAGATTTTTTTTTATGTGGGCGGGTTCGCTTACTTTTACAAGTTGAACGTAAAAAGTTAGCGCATGAGAGAAACCTAATATGCACTAACCAATTGCACTAAACCCGCATGTAGTTATGAATATTTTTACTTCCAATGTTCTTCATATAGAAGAAAAGGTTCTTTTTATTCTTAAATATTTATTAATATATATCTAATTATGTTTTCATGAAATATCTATCTAGCTATCTATCTATCTGTATCTATATATCTATATCTATATCTATCTATCTATCTATCTATCTATCTATCTATATATAAGTATATACAATTATAGATATATACAGATAGACATATGAATATATATTTAAAAATACAAAGTACATTGTTTTCTCTTTGAAGAACATTGGAATGTAAAATATTTACAGTAAATAAGTAAAACACATTGTACAACATCAAAATTGATTAAAAATTATTTTTTAAAGTTTTAGGCATGTGAGTGGAATGATATATGTAAACATATGTATTTATGTGTTTATATGTCTATATATGTTTGTAAATACATATATACACATATAAATACTAAAATACATATGTTAACACATATATACATATAAATAAATAAATATATATATATATATATATATATATATATATATATATATATATATATATATATACAGTAGAAAAGAACTGGGTCCAACGGACGGCCTCCGTTGTTGAATGTGGTCTGTATACCATTGAGAAAGGCTCAAGGTAGAGCCGAAATGTCTGGTTTCTCTTTTGCTGAATAAATCGGATCTTTGAAAAATTCCTGTGTGCCGGCTGTTCTTGGATCACATTCAACAACGGAGGCCGTCCGTTGGACCCAGTTCTTTTCTACTGTGTGTATTTTGCCCTGCCGAGCACCTGGTGGATGCTTATTTGGCGAGTGCCGTTTCCAACAATCGATATATATATATATATATATATATATATATATATATATATGTGTGTGTGTTTATCTCTATGTTAAAGTCCTTTACATGCCTTTTTTTCTAACAACTTATAACTTTTTAATTATTTTAAATTCATAATGTTATGAGTGTAAATGTACTTTTAAATGTAATTTTGATGGGTTTTGGGCAAATTTTAGACAAGGATAACTTAATTCTGTAAATTGAATTCATAAAACAATTTATATCCCACTTCTGGTTTAAAACAAGATGAGAACTGTTTTGTAATGTGCTGTATTCTGTTTTAAAATATAGAAATAAAATGTATCCTTCAGTTTAACACCCTTGTTCAAATTACCTTTATTTCTTCTTTCTTTTAATATCTTACAAAATTGTCTGTGCTCCAGTGACGTTTAGTGATAGGAGGCCGGGGAGGCACCTCCTCCCCTGTCCAATCAGCGAAAATAAGTTTTTATTTCAGAATAATAAATAAAAAAATATATTTTTAACTTTTTTTTTTGGCCACGCCCCCACCCTAGGTATCCCCCACCCTCCCGCCGGCGCCACCCGATGCTGTGATTCCGGAACACACATCCATTTTGCGCAATGAGGAGGCAGTGAGCCATAACACTGCCCTTCATTATTGTGCAACCTGTGGATGCTGAAACATGTTTACCTCACTTTAAGCTAAGCGCCACCCAGTGGTGGCTCACTGGGCCCCATACACGCTCCAATAGAGGTGGTTCTCAAAACCGCATCTATATTATGGAGCTACATTTCCTCGAATCAGCAGGATCAGCGCTGCAAGGAAGGCGTGCCTGCCTGGCCTGCTGTCCATGTGCTGACTGACTCGGCAGGCTGAGTGAGTGACGTCACATGCGGGGGAAAAGCAGACTGTGTAAGTGTACTGTAGAGATTGAGAGCCAGCCACATGGAGTCACGACTAAGCTCACAGTCTGTCACACTGTCCCTGCTGTCACTGTCACACTGACTGTCTTGAAGACTTCTGTGTGTCTGTGATCCAGAGCAAGCCGCAAGGAGCCGGAGGGAAGAGCAGTGATGTCTGACTAACTGCCCTGAACCAGGGACCTGGAGGACTGTGGACGGCAGGATGCCTGTAAATGTCTGTAAGTACAGGACTCTTGTCCTTTGTTTGCAACTTGCATTGGCATTGGCACCAGCTGCAATTGCATCAGTCAAGCTAAAAAGTTGAAAAGCTCAAACTTGCTCTGTCTCATTTTTTGTTAGCAGCAGATACGGTAATTTATTCATCCTAGCTATCTGTATTAAGTTAATACAGAATTACAGATAGCTAGGATGAATGAATTACCACATCTGCTGCTAACAAAAAATGAGACAGAGCAGGTTTGAGCTTTTCAACATTTTAGAGTGACTGATCCAATCTGGGAATAGCTGCAAAGGGATCATCAGACTTAGTCATATTTACAGTGAAGACAGAGTCTGATGTGGCCGTTTCCATCTGCCCGGGGTGCCTTCTCTCTACCTGCCAGAGCGCAACAGTTAAAAGCTTTTTTTTTGTTCTATTTTTTTTAAATGCTGGACTTTTTAATGATGGCAGCCAGCAGATGGTGCTGAGGAGCACTGGTCAGCCCGACAAACAAGATGAGCTGCAAACAGTGTGAGCGTGGGCTTCAGTGTCAGACAGTGGAATGGCTAATTGTCAATTAGAGGAGGTAAGATTTGTTTTTTAGGAGTGTCAATCTGTGTTTGCAAATATGGCAGTTCTATGGCAGGGTCCAGGGCTTTAAACATAACATTATAGCACTTAAAATGCTGTGCTAGGAAATAAAGGATGCAAATGAGACTTTTTCATGAACTGCAGATAAGGGGTTTATTTGTCAAAGCTTTACTTTGTATTTGCAGGACTCTTTACAGAGTGATGTGGGGTCTTTGCAGGTGTCTTAAGGGGGGACAAAAAATTGCTTGCACCTCCTTGTGTACCCCCTGTGTGTTTGTGTCACTGTATGTTTGTGTGTTTCCTTGTGTGCTCTCCTGTGTGTGTCACTGTGTCTATGATTGTGTGTTTGTTTGTGTGCCCTCCTGTGTGTATGTGTCACAGTGTGTGTGTCACTATGTGTATGTTTGTGCGTGTCCTTGTGTGCCCTCCTCTGTGTGTGTCCTTGTGTGCCCTCCTGTGTGTGTGTCACTATGTGTATGTTTGTGTGTGTCCTTGTGTGCCCTCCTGTGTGTGTGTCACTATGTGTATGTTTGTGTGTGTCCTTGTGTGCCCTCCTGTGTGTGTGTATGTTTGTGTGCCCTCTTGTGTGTGTCACTGTGTGTGTCCTTGTGTGCCCTCATGTGTGTGTGTGTGTCACTGTGTGTATGTTTGTGTGTGTCCTTGTGTGCCCTCCTTTGTGTATGTCCTTGTGTGCCCTCCTGTGTGTGTGTCACTGTGTATGTTCTTGTGTGCGATCCTGTGTGTGTGTGTCACTGTTTGTATGTTTGTGTGGGTCCTTGTGTGCCCTCCTGTGTGTATGTGTCACTGTATGTGTGTGCCATTATGTGTATTTTTGTGTCCCTGTGTGCCCTTCTGTGTGTGTGTGTCACTCTGCCTTCCTGTTTGTGTCACTGTGTGTATGTTTGTGTCATTTTGTGCCCTCCTGTGTGTCACTGTGTGTATGTTTGTGTGTGTCCTTGTGTGTCACTGTGTGTATGTTTGTGTGTCCTTGTGTGCCTTCCTGTGTGTGTCACTGTGTATATGTTTGTTTGTGTGTGTCTCTTGTGTGTCACTGTGTGTATGTTGTGTGTGCTTTTGTGCCCTCCTGTGTGTCACTGTGTGTATGTTTGTGTGTGTCCTTGTGTGCCCTCCTGTGTGTGTGTGTGTCACTGTGTCCTTGTGTGCCCCCTGTGTGTCACTGTGTGTATGTTTGTGTGCCCCCTGTGTGTGTGTCACTGTGTATGTCCTTGTGTGCCCTCTTATGTGTGTTTGTCACTGTGTGTATGTTTGTGTGTGTCCTTGAGTGCCCACTGTGTATGTCTTTGTGTGCCCCCTGTGTGTGTCACTGTGTGTATGTTTGTGTGTGTCCTTCTGTGCCCCCTGTGTGTGTATCACTGTGTGTATGTCTGTGTGTTTCCTTGTGTGCCCCAAGACTCAAACTCACTCCAAGTCCAAGAAAAAAAAAAATGATAATGGCAATTTTATGTCACTTATGTTGAGTTTTCAGTCAGACCTGGGCACCTTACATAAGGCAGCAACTACTGCAGTGCCACTCATGCACTTATACCACAATGTTCCAGTATATCCTTTTTTACATTGTCTTAGACTTGCAGTGAGTTGGAGGCTTACACCCTCAAGCCTCCAACTCACTCCAAGTCCAACATCACCATGTAATGGCCAAAGTGGTGAATTACATTTTTACTGAAAAATACTGGATTGCTTATACATACTTTAGTGTCATCCCTGTGTATAAAACTTTAAAAACTGCATTATTCTCCAGGCAATTAACATATTGCAGATGAGCTGGTGCTTTAAGTGTTTCTCAACGACAGTCCTCAAGTACTCCAAACAGGCCAGGTTTTCATCATAGCTGAACTAGAACACAGGTGAAATATTCCGCTCACCTGTGTTCTAGTTCACCTGGCCTGTTACTTGAGGGCCCAGATTGAGAAGCACTGCATTAGTGTAACTGCCTAATTTTACAGCTTAATTTAAGTTCAAAGTGACCTGCAGAAAAAGTTTCAATCTCTTCACAGAAAGTGAAAAAAGTTCTGCACTAGACCATGCACTATATTTTTTCATTTGCATTGAATGAGTAAAAATGAAGGCTAATCATCATTGTGCAACCTGCCAATTTAATCGTAAATTTAAGATACCTATATTGTGTTCATATAGGAGTTTCTCAGGCATATCATAGCCAGTGCCTCACCAGCCTCTGACGTCACCTCACGTCACTGCTGTGCTCTCATATAATGTAATGTGTATATGTATTGAAGGGAAAATGGAAGCAGAAAGCACTTTACTGCAACCAATTTTTTTAAATCTTTATGTCACAAAATTATTACCACATATGGAAATATGACCATTGCATTTTTTAAAACTCTTTTGAATATTTAGTAATTTCTCTGAAATAAAATATTTAAATCTAAAAAACATGAGTTTTGATAGTTCTTTCCTTATTTATTTATTTTTACCTTCGTGCATATGTAGATGCTATTAAAAAGGACACTGCAACTATGTACTTAAAATTCATCTTTACCTGTTAAAAGTAAAGAAAAAAGAACAATTAGGACCACATACAATTTTTACCAAATGTATTGATTTAAATCTTATTAAAGAAACATTAAAACAAAGATAGATTACAGTAAAAATTAAACTATCATGATTCAGATAGAGCATATGCAATTCTAAACAGCTTTCCATTTTACTGCGTTTGCTTTTTGAAAACCATGTCTAACCATGTTGCACAAATATGGCTGTTGTCATGTGGTCAACTAGTTCCCAGTGGTGCATTGCTACTCCTTCAATAAAGGATACCAATAAAATAAAGCAAAAGTTATATTAGAAGTAAATTGCAAAGTTGTTTAAAAATGCATTGACATGAGATTAGGGGTTTCATGTCCCTTTAATAAAATAGCGTAAAAGTTTATTTTTAGATTACTTACAACCAGACAAATAGAGACATTAAAAATGAAATAATAACATGCTTAACTATGTGTAGATTATACAATTCCATAGAACATGTCAGTATTAATTTATAGATAAAGATACTGTTCTGTCATGTACAACTACAAGATTACTAATATCCCTTATTGCTAATTATTACTTATAATGTTTAATATTCAGTGTAATATTAACAATAAGAATCTCATTGAATTAATTGTTATTAATATTGTGTTGTTTCTTTACTTTGGTGCCATAAAAAAGAAAGTTATCAGTACACTCTCATAAGAAGTATAAATAAAATTGTTACAAATATATAAGTATTAGATATAACATTTGCTTACCAGGATCTCAGGATATTGTTATAGGTTATCAGATATCTTGATGTGATGGTCTCTTAGGTGTGAAGGATTTACACCTATATATCTGTGTCTAATTAGTAATATCTTTTCAAATTATCTTGAACAAATTTTCTAATAATTAATTTTGTAAATTAATATTTGTGTTAAATGATTTCAGCAAAGTAATTTACTTTATGAAAGCAAATAATATTATCACCTTAATTAAAGTCAAACATTACAGTTTCATATTTTAATTATATAACATGATGTAGCAACTGACTATGATTTGTTTTATATATTTGTATTGCAAGGAGTGTATGATTAATTAGCTTGTGTTTGTTCATATGTGTTTCAGTGTGTCTTTAACTGTGTGTGTATTAAAGACCGAAACACCGGTCAGATAGATAATTAGAAAGATAGATGGATAGATGAAAGATAGATAGATTAGATAGATGATCATTGCATTAATCAACTTTAGTAGAACAAAGTCCTTTACATTAAAATCTGACATATAAAGAATAAAATATTGCTTTCTAAGTGTTTTAAAAATAATTTCTTGAATATGATTCTTGTTATAATACTTCCTAATATCAATCTTTTTATTTTTCATTCTTTTGCCATCAATTAAATATTGAACAGTCCTTCTAATCATGGAGATTCTCTACATAGAATATATATACACACCCAGCATTACATAAAATATTAGGGATCTGAATACATTATTGTGTTAATGCATTAGGTAAATTGAAATTTGAATCAGTTGGTAGTAGTTTTAGAGATTAGATAAGCAGTTGTGGTTAGTGTTAAGTGGAACTTCTAATGCAAAATGACATACTCAAATTTGTAAAAACATGTCATATATAAGAAGGATGAAGAGAGCACTCACCGTGAAAAAAGTGGTTTATTTAAACTTAGCAAACGTTTTCGGGGAATATCCCAGTCATCAGACAAGTGAAACACAACAATTATTAGTGCACTTAACAAAAGGTACTATTTATGCAACAGGCAGTCTCCACACCACAGACTCTCACGAGTGCACGCCAGCCCAAAACTGGAAGTGGTCATGAGTGACGCCATCACGTCAGCGCCGGCGGTGCGCAAGGCAACTGTTGAGGTCAAAGTAAACAAACATGGTTGCTATGGTAATATCAAGTGATACAAATGGATAAAAATAGTTACATTTTTGTGTGTAAATAGTGCATACTATCTGTCTCTTATTAATGAATGTAAGCAAGGTCTACTGCCATATAGCAACTTGTGTGACTATTAAAAATGTACATAGAGAGTAGGAGTCCACTGGGAGGGAGGGGGGGGGGGAGAAAACAAGAGATCCTAGTTATATTTGAAAAACCATATAAAGAATGAAAGAAGTGTTCAGAGAAAGAAATAGAGATAACATAGTTAGAGAAAGAGAGGATCTTAACTATTATAGAACTGCAGATAATTTAGCTACAAAATTCTGCTATTGGGCATAATTATTTATTAAAGGGACAGTTAAGTCCAAAAAAACTTTCATGATTTAAATAGGGAATATAATTTTAAACATTTTTCCAATTTACTTTTATCACCAATTTTGCTTTGTATTCTTAGTTGAAAGCTAAACCTAGGAGGGTCATATGCTTATTCCTTAGACCTTGAAGACTGCCTCTAATCAGAATGCATTTTGACCACTAGAGGGCATTAGTTCATGTGTTTCATATAGATAACATTGAGCTCATGCATGTGAAGTTACCCTGGAGTGAGCATTGATTGGCAGAAATGCAAGTCTGTCAAATGAACTAAAACAAGGGTATATTTTGCAGAGGCTTAGATACAAGGTAATCACAGAGGTAAAAAGTGTATTTCTATAACAGTGTTGGTTATGCAAAACTGGGGAATGGGTAATAAAGGGATTATCTTTCTTTTTAAACAACAACAATTCTGATATTGACTGTCCCTTTAACTAATAGGAACCTATCAATCACAGCTATAAAATCCAGATGGAAATAAACCACCTTGTACAGGGAAGCTATTCCATTATTTGGAGGGGAAAATTCTATAGAGGCTATATTCAAAGAAAAAGAGTAGGAGAAAAAAAGAGAGAGTTTGAGAAAAAAAAAGGTTAAAGAATGAAAGATAAAAGAAAGAAAGCTAGATGGGTAAGAAGGCTGGGGAGAAATTAGATATGTATAATAAGAAACTTTTTGGTATTGGAAACTGTCTCATTATAGAAAGCAATGTCAGTCCAGATGGGTATTTGTAAGATCTGGTATAAACCTAGTGGATCACAACTGCGGATTAAATGGGTGGAATGTATGCCCTTCAGATAAGATACAGAATGAGTTGTGCAATGTATCTCCTTGTTTGGCAGTAGAAGAATTACTGTTGAATTCGTGTAATCCTGATCAGTATTTCTGAGTCAGGAAAGGTTGAAGATAGTTAAAGTATAATATAAAGAATTGTCTCTTATAGTGGAGGTATAGTGTTCAACCACTAACGTAGTAAAGTTTAGTTTGTTAGCTCTAATGAGAGGTTGCTGTGTGCTTAAGTATATTTTATGTATCTCTTTAGGCAATAATATAACTGCTAGTGATTGGTGATTCAGCAGCACAGAGGTTAACAGAGATTGCTGAGCCGGTGTCGTCAGTGTCTCCCTGAGAGCGCTGAGTGAGAAGAGAAACTGACAGGCTGCTTTGTATGTGTCTCCCTGTGAGCGATGTGTGAGAACAGAACAGACAGGCTGCTTGGCTGCAGATGATCAGACACGCTGTGTCAGGGAAGCGTGCGCAGCGTGAATCAAGCTCCGGTTAAATGATGTGAGTAGTTAAGGAGATATTGTATTAACTCCGGAAAGTCACACTCATAGAAATACAAGTCCTGTAAGTAGCGGTAGTTCAGATGAGCTGACAGAGTAAGTCCGTGAATGCGGGGAGAGAAAATGAAATCCTCCGGCTGCAGTTACAATTAGAGCTGGAATCGATGTGTGCTCTGGTGCTAAATGACACTTGTTAGCGTCTAACAGAACAATGAGCAAGTTAAGGTTTATGAACCTGTGAGTTGAATTTAGGAAAAAGGCTTCTTGTTAGGAAAAACAAATCATCCGTTGAAATAGGAATGAAATCCTGAGAGTAAGGTAGTTTCGGTGGCTGGTCCGGATATCTGCTGGAAACTAGCTCAAACAATACTGAAGCAAGAGAGAGGGCGTGTCCAGAGTTTAAATAACCTTGCAAGGTGTGAGCACAGGTAGAATTAAAGGAGCAGGAGAGTAATGGAAGTAATCCGTGACATAACCCCCTCCTCAAGGTAGCTGCCCTGCAGCTACACATCTCGGCCGGTCCGTATTCCTCCTGTGAAACAAGGAGACCAATCTGGGAGCATGTACATTTGAGGAAGGTTCCCATGAATCATTCTCATCAGTGAAACCTTTCCAGTGGATCAGATATTGCAGAACTCCTTTGAAGATACGGGAGTCCTGTATAGATTCAACCTCGTATTCCACATCGGAATTGAACAAAGCATTTGGGGGAGATGTGGTGTCCTTCTGTCTTGTCTCTCGATGTGGTTTCAACAACGAAACATGGAAAGTTTGATGTAAACGGAAACTGGGTGGTAATTCCAAGGTAACTGCATTCTGATTCACTATCCTTGAGATTGGATATGGTGCAATGAAAACTGGGCTGAGTTTCTTGCTAGGAGTTTTAAGTTTGATATTCTTGGTTGACAACCACACTAAATCACCTATTTTGTAAGCTGGTGGTTGGCGACGACGAAAATTGTAGTAATGTCTTTGTTGTGCTTGAGCTTCCGTAATTTGGTTCTTGAGATCGTGGAATAGGTCTTGAAGGTTCTTAGTGAGGTCATCTACCTTTGGACAATTTGAATCTGTTCGAGGATGAAGTTGGAAGGTGGGATGGAATGCATAATTAGCAAAGAATGGTGTTTTAAGAGTATTGGAACTTGTCGAATTATTGTAAGCATATTCTGCCATAGATAGGGTGGATGCCCACTGGTTTTGTTGGTTAGAACAATAGGATCGCATATACTGCTCGAGCCATTGGTTTACTCTCTCCGTTTGCCCATTCAATTGCGGGTGAAAAGAGGAGGAGAACCGAAGTTCGACTTGCATGGTGTCACATAACTGTTTCCAAAATCGAGAGGTGAATTGACTTCCTCTGTCTGTTACAATAGAATCTGGAAGTCCGTGTAACTTTACTATATTATTCAGAAATAGCATCGCAAGTTCAGATGAAGTGGGTAGCTTGTGATAAGGCAAAAAATGAGCCATCTTAGTTAGATGGTCAACAACGACGAGTATGGTATTGTAGCCATTTGAAAGCGGAAGTTCTACTATAAAATCCATTCCTATGGATTGCCAGGGACGGTCAGGAATTTGTAGGGGTAACAGAAGCCCGAAAGGAGGTTTTTTTTTATCAGTTTTCGAAACTGTACAGACATGACAGCTTTGGATGTATCTTTGTACTGATGACCTCATGGAGGGCCACCAGTAGGTGCGTGAGAGAAGATCAAAGGTCTTATTGATTCCTAAATGTCCTGCCATTGGTGAGTCATGATGTTCTTTTAACAAATTATCCCGTAGAGGGGGTGGTACATAGAGCCGTCCCAGGTGATAATAGAGACCGTCATGTCCTAGAGTGAGATTCTGTGTAGACGTGAGAGTATCTTCTTTCTGGAGGCCCTTGAGAATTTCAGGGTAGGTCGGAGATAATGCAATAATTTGTTCAACTGGAATGATCGTACCTGGAGTGTTGAAGGATGGTGGTTTGGAATCTTTTCTGGATAAGACATCCGCTTTCCCATTCTTACTACCTGGTCTGTAGGTTATATGAAAATCAAAACAGGAGAGGAATAAGCTCCATCTCAACTGTCTGGCGGATAAAGTTCAGTTAGTCAGGAGGTATTCCAGATTTTTGTGGTCCGTGTATATTAAGATGGGATGTTTACTGCCCTCTAAGAGATGTCTCCAGTGTTCTAAAGACACCTTGATCACTAACAACTCCTTTTCGCCGACAGGATAGTTAAATTTGGCTGGTGTCATTACCCTGGAAAAGAATGCTACAGGGTGTAGTGGTTCATCAGGTGTTTTACGTTGTGACAGAATGGATCCAAGTGCATAGTTGGAAGCATCAACTTCGAGTACATAATGGGAATCCGGATCTGGGAAACTTAGAATCGGTGCTTTAGTGAAGGTATCCTTAAGATGATTAAAAATAGAATGTGTTTTGGGTGTCCAAACAAATGGAGTATTAATACTAGTTAGAGCTGTAAGAGGTTTAGTTAGAGTTGAATAATTCTTAATAAATTTCCTGTAATAATTGGAGAAACCCAGGAATTTTTGGAGGTCTTTTTTGGAGGAAGGAGTAGGCCAATTCTTGATTGTTTCCACCTTGGAATCATCCATCTGAATACCAGCAGGTGTGATGGTATAGCCCAGGAAAGTGATGTCAGAAGTATGGAAGATACACTTTTCTAACTTGGCAAAGAGACGGTGCTGAAGGAGGCGTGCGAGCACCCAACGGACGTGTTTTTAATGTGTTCTGTGATGTTGTTGGAGTATATGAGGATATCATCTAAGTAAATGACAACACAGATGTCAAGAAGGTCTCGGAAAATATCATTAATGAGATATTGGAACATTGCTGGGGCGTTGCAAAGCCCAAATGGCATCACCTTATACTCATAGAGCCCATATCTTGTTCTGAAGGCGGTGAGCCATTCGTCCCCTTTTCGGATCCTGACTAAATTATTACGCTCCTCTGAGGTCCAACTTTGTGTAAATTGTTGCTTGACTGAGACGTTCAATAAGTTCGGGAATTAGTGGTAGCGAGTAGCGGTTCTTCACCGTCCGCTTATTGAGCTCTCTATAATCGATTATAGGATGAAGAGAGTGATCCTTGTTTCTCACGAAAAATATGCCTGCTCCGGCTGGTGAGGATGAGGGTTGTATGAATCCTTTTCTTAAATTTTCAGATAAGTAGTTTTTAAGGTGGTCTAATTCCGGTTGGGATAGTGGATATATATGTCCGTATGGTATGGAAGCTCCAGGAAGCAATTCAATAGGACAGTCGTATGGACAGTGTGGTGGGAGAGTTTCTGCTTCTTTTTCACTGAAAACATCTTGAAATTCCTGATATTCAGTCGGAAGGTGATTTGGTGTCACACAGCATAACATTGAGTGGAGGAAATAGGCATTCTTACAGTAGTCTGAGAGGAATTCCACTTCCAGACGATCCCAGTGTATGGTGGGTTGATGTATTTGCAACCATTGTAAGCCGAGTACTAGAGGAAACATGGGGGAAGTGATAACATCGAAAGAAATAAATTCAATGTGTGCTGTTGAAGTTGCAACCTTAATTAGAACTGTTTGGTGTGTTATAGGTCCTGAACTGATAAGATTACCATCAATAACTCTAATACAAACGGGTTTTGCTTTCAATACAGTGGGAATTTTATTTACAGTGACAAAAACAGAATCAATGTAAGATGTTTGTGCCCCAGAATCGATGATAGCTTCACTGTGTACCTGATGAAGATCCCACTGTAAAGTAAGAGACAAAGAACAATAAGCTACATGTTTTATAATGGTAGTTAAACATGTTGTATCCGTGGTAGACTTACGTCTCTTTTGCCTTTGGAGGATAGGACAATCCTTCACTGAATCCCAAGTCCATAGGTTCAGAGGTTTGACTGACTATGGGTTTATGATAGGAGGGAGGAGGTCTGCTGGTGGTATCTGTGCCTTGTCTTTCCATTTTGCATTCTCTCAACCTTCTATCTATTTGGATGCTAAGTGTGATTAAACCTTCTAAGGATATTGGGAGCTCTGTTTGTGCGAGTTCATCTTTCAGTGCATCATTTAACCCCAGGCGATATTGATTCCTTAGAGCGATTTCACTCCACTCGGTATCCTTACTGTACTGCTTGAACTCACTAAGGTACTCTTCAACTTGTTTTTTCCCTTGTTTAAGGGATCTCATTTTAGTTTCTGCGGTGAGTTGAGTGTTAATGTCTTGATATAGAACTGCCATCTCCTTGAAGAAATCTTCCAGAGATGCTAGAAGGGGATTGTCTTCTTTGAAGAATGAATCTGCCCACTTGCGTGGTTCACCTCTGAGAAATGAAATAACAGTTAAAACCTTAACGCGTTCAGCTGCGTAGGTTTTAGGTTTTAAACTGAAAAGCAGGTTGCAGGAGTTTTTAAATTGAGAAAACAAAGCCCTGTCCCCATAAAACTTATCAGGCATAGAGACTTGGGGTTCTGGGGTAGGGTCTGTTGTAGTTGGTTTGTTTATGGAGTCTTTTTGTTATACTACTGAGGCTCTCATTTTGGACCTGTAATTCCCTGAGTCCCTGACTCAGTTGTTCCACCCTCTGGGAAAGTGCGTAGACAAATTGGGGTAACTCCGCTGGATCCATATTGGGGCTTCAGTATTATGTAAGATCTGGTATAAACCTAGTGGATCACAACTGCGGATTAAATGGGTGGAATGTATGCCCTTCAGAGAAGATACAGAGTGAGTTGTACAATGTATCTCCTTGTTTGGCAGTAGAAGAATTACTGTTGAATTCGTGTTATCCTGATCAGTATTTCTGAGTCAGGAAAGGTTGAAGATAGTTAAAATATAATATAAAGAATTGTCTCTTATAGTGGAGGTATAATGTTCAACCACTAACGTAGTAAAGTTTAGTTTGTTAGCTCTAATGAGAGGTTGCTGTGTGCTTAAGTATATTTTCTGTATCTCTTTAGGCAATAATATAACTGCTAGTGATTGGTGATTCAGCAGCACAGAGGTTAACAGAGATTGCTGAGCCGGTGTCGTCAGTGTCTCCCTGAGAGTGCTGAGTGAGAAGAGAAACTGACAGGCTGCTTTGTATGTGTCTCCCTGTGAGCGCTGTGTGAGAACAGAACAGACAGGCTGCTTGGCTGCAGATGATCAGACACGCTGTGGCAGGGAAGCGTTCACAGCGTAAATCAAGCTCCGGTTAAATGAAGTGAGTAGTTAAGGAGATATTGTAATAACTCCGGAAAGTCACACTCATAGAAATACAAGTCCTGTAAGTAGCGGTAGTTCAGATGAGCTGACAGAGAAAGTCCGTGAATGCGGAGAGAGAAAATGAAATCCTCCGGCTGCAGTTACAATTAGAGCTGGAATCGATGTGTGCTCTGGCGCTAAATGACACTTGTTAGCGTCTAACAGAACAATGAGCAAGTTAAGGTTTATGAACCTGTGAGTTGAATTTAGGAAAAAGGTTTCTTGTTAGGAAAAACAAATCATCCGTTGAAATAGGAATGAAATCCTGAGAGTAAGGTAGTTTCGGTGGCTGGTCCGGATACCTGCTGGAAACTAGCTCAAGCAATACTGAAGCAAGAGAGAGGGCGTGTCCAGAGTTTAAATAACCTTGCAAGGTGTGAGCACAGGTAGAATTAAAGGGGCAGGAGAGTAATGGAAGTAATCCGTGACAGTATTTAACCCATTGGAGATCATGGTACCCAGTTTGTAGGTCCACCTTGCCCCCCGTTGCAGGAGTATTTGTCCCCTATCACCACCTCTGATCAGAGGTGGGACATGATCTATTAGGATATATCTTAGGTCCTTTACTGAATGTCCATGATTTCCATGGAAAGACAACCGATGACCTTCTCACCAGAATGTCCAACCATAGGATGACCATAGACTGGGGGGCATACGGACCAGCCGGGAACACAGCATTTTCTACAACAGGGACATTCAGTAAGAAATAATAAAATACTCCTGCAACGAGAGACAAGGTGGACCTCTCTTTCTCTTTCCCTCTCTCTCTCTCTCTCTCTCTCTCTCTCTCTCTTTCTCTTTCTCTATTTCTGTCTCTCTCTTTTCTCTCTCTCTTTCTCACTCTCTTTCTCTTTTCTCTCTTTCTCTCTCTCTTGTTCTTTCTATTTTACTGTCTCTCTCGCTCTCTCTCTTTTTCTCTTTCTCTTTATTTTCTCTTTCTCTATTTCTGTTTCTCGCTCTCTCTCTCTCTCTCTCTCTTTCTCACTCTATTTCTCTTTTCTCTCTCTCTTTCTCTCTCTCTTGTTCTTTCTATTTTACTGTCTCTCTTGCTCTCTCTCTCTTTTTCGCTTTATTTTCTCTCACTCTTTATCTCTCACTCTCTCTCTATCTTTTTTCTGTCTCTTTCTCTCTCTCTCTCTCTCTCTCTCTCTCTTCACACACATGCTCCTCTCACAAACACACTTCTACACACAAGCACATTTCTCTCTAACACACTCCTCACACACAAGCACACTTCTCTTTCTAACATACTCCTCTCACACACTTCTCACACAAACACCTCTCAATCTCTCTGTCTTTCTTTTTCTCTCTCTCTCTCTTTCTCTGTCTATCTTTCTCTCTGTATCTCTCTCTCTCTTTCTCTCTCGTTTTCTCTTTCTCTCTCTTTCTCTCCATCTCTCTCTCTCTCTCTCTCTCTTTGTATTACTTTCTCTTTCTTTCACACACACTCCTCTCACACACAAACACACTTTTATGTGTACAAGTACTGAATAAAGACTGGAGAAAGCTTCCAATGGGACTGAGTTTTTTAAAATGTGCCTATTATCTGCACTATAGTTGCAATAATTAAGTTCTCATCAGCAGTAGCTTTTATGTTGGATTTTAAAACTAATTGAGGAGGCTGTTGTTTTTTAGTATGTTTTACTTTTTATTTTCAATAATTTTCCCATTAGCACACAGATACATATGCACATATAAACATACAGATGAACATACACAGATGCACATTAGTGATGTTCATTCATTTAGTTACAAATGCATATTTTTAATAAAAATGTATACTTGGCTTGTTTTAGTTAAACAAATATCTGAATTAATGCACCAACAAAATATAAAAAAAAATAAAAAATACTGTAAAATACAGCTAAAATTTTGCTATTTTGACTTTCTCCCAGGGAGGCTTGGGTTAATACTTTTAGGCAATTTATGTGAGCTTTTGTTTACTCATACCCCCTAAGCTTCTATGCTGTCAGAGGCTTTTAAAAAGTGGATTATCAGTTTTGCATCAACAATCATGATAGGACAATCATTCTTTGCAATTGTAACTAAGTTGAATCAGTGCTTAACAGTGGCATTGCTACAGGGGGGGCCGGGGGGGGGCAAATTGCAGGAGTTAAGTGAGAAGGTCTGTGTTGTTGTTTTTTTCTGTGTTCTGAGATAGACTGTGTAAAGGGAGAGAGATAAATTGGTTAATGATGGCCCAGAGAAAGTGTGTTAAAATGAGTGGGAGGGTACATTTATGGACATTTTAAGCTAAGGGTCAATCATGCAGAAACAAAAAAAAATACATCAAAAAACAAAATATTACAGAGATAAGACAGACATACAAGGGGTGAAATAAGACCATTAAAACAATGCAGATAAATGGACAAGAGCTGCTTAAACTATGCAAATTATGACTAGCACAGCCTGTAATATATACATTTAAAATAAAAACAAGACAAAAGGAATTATCACTAAATATACAAACGCATACAATAAAACAACTTAGTAGGTAAAATATAATGAAGCTGTTTTCCAGAAGGCTACCTGTAGAAAGTTATGTGGCAATTGCAGGAGTTAAGTGAGAAGGTCTGTGTTGGTATTTTTTTCTGTGTTCTGAGATAGACTTTAGAAAGTTATGTGGCAATTGCAGGAGTTAAGTGAGAAGGTCTGTGTTGCTTTTTTTTCTGTGTTCTGAGATAGACTGTAGAAAGTTATGTGGCAATTGCAGGAGTTAAGTGAGAAGGTCTGTGTTGGTTTATTTTTTCTGTGTTCTGAGATAGACTGTAGAAAGTTATGTGGCAATTGCAGGAGTTAAGTGAGAAGGTCTGTGTTGTTTTTTTTCTGTGTTCTGAGATAGACTGTGTAAAGGGAGAGAGATAAATTGGTTAATGATGGTCCAGAGAAAGTGTGTTAAAATGAGTGGGAGGGTACATTTATGGACATTTTAAGCTAAGGGTCAATCATGCAGAAACCAAAAAAAACACATCAAAAAACAAAATATTACAGAGATAAGACAGACATACAAGGGGTGAAATAAGACCATTAAAACAATGCAGATAAATGGACAAGAGCTGCTTAAACTATGCAAATTATGACTAGCACAGCCTGTAATATATACATTTTAAATAAAAACAAGACAAAATGAATTATCACTAAATATACAAACACATACAATAAAACAACTTAGTAGGTAAAATATAATGAAGCTGTTTTCCAGAAGGCTACCTGTAGAAAGTTATGTGGCAATTGCAGGAGTTAAAAGAGAAGGTCTGTGTTGTTGTTGTTTTTTCTGTGTTCTGAGATAGACTGTAGAAAGTTATGTGGCAATTGCAGGAGTTAAGTGAGAAGGTCTGTGTTGGTTTTTTTTCTGTGTTCTGAGAAAGACTGTAGAAAGTTATGTGGCAATTGCAGGAGTTAAGTGAGAAGGTCTGTGTTGTTTTTTTTTCTGTGTTCTGAGATAGACTGTAGAAAGTTATGTGGCAATTGCAGGAGTTATGTGAGAAGGTCTGTGTTTTTTTTTTTTCTGTGTTCTGAGATAGACTGTAGAAAGTTATGTGGCAATTGCAGGAGTTAAGTGAGAAGGTCTGTGTTGGTTTTTTTTCTGTGTTCTGAGATAGACTGTAGAAAGTTATGTGGCAATTGCAGGAGTTAAAAGAGAAGGTCTGTGTTGTTGTTTTTTTCTGTGTTCTGAGATAGACTGTAGAAAGTTATGTGGCAATTGCAGGAGTTAAGTGAGAAGGTCTGTGTTGTTTTTTTTTTCTGTGTTCTGAGATAGACTGTAGAAAGTTATGTGGCAATTGCAGGAGTTAAGTGAGAAGGTATGTGTTGGTTTTTTTTCTGTGTTCTGAGATAGACTATAGAAAGTTATGTGGCAATTGCAGGAGTTAAAAGAGAAGGTCTGTGTTGTTGTTGTTTTTTTCTGTGTTCTGAGATAGACTGTAGAAAGTTATGTGGCAATTGCAGGAGTTAAGTGAGAAGGTCTGTGTTGTTTTTTTTTCTGTGTTCTGAGATAGACTGTAGAAAGTTATGTGGCAATTGCAGGAGTTAAGTGAGAAGGTCTGTGTTGTTGTTTTTTTCTGTGTTCTGAGATAGACTGTAGAAAGTTATGTGGCAATTGCAGGAGTTAAGTGAGAAGGTCTGTATTGTTTTTTTTTCTGTGTTCTGAGATAGACTGTAGAAAGTTATGTGGCAATTGCAGGAGTTAAGTGAGAAGGTCTGTGTTGGTTTTTTTTTCTGTGTTCTGAGATAGACTGTGTAAAGGGAGAGAGATAAATTGGTTAATGATGGTCCAGAGAAAGTGTGTTAAAATGAGTGAGAGGGTACATTTATGGACATTTTAAGCTAAGGGTCAATCATGCAGAAACCAAAAAAAAACACATCAAAAAACAAAATATTACAGAGATAAGACAGACATACAAGAGGTGAAATAAGACCATTAAAACAATGCAGATAAATGGACAAGAGCTGCTTAAACTATGCAAATTATGACTAGCAAAGCCTGTAATATATACATTTAAAATAAAAACAAGACAAAAGGAATTATCACTAAATATACAAACACATACAATAAAACAACTTAGTAGGTAAAATATAATGAAGCTGTTTTCCAGAAGGCTACCTGTAGAAAGTTATGTGGCAATTGCAGGAGTTAAGTGAGAAGGTCTGTGTTGTTTTTTTTCTGTGTTCTGAGATAGACTGTAGAAAGTTATGTGGCAATTGCAGGAGTTATGTGAGAAGGTCTGTGTTGGTTTTTTTTCTGTGTTCTGAGATAGACTGTAGAAAGTTATGTGGCAATTGCAGGAGTTAAGAGAGAATGTCTGTGTTGTTTTTTTTTTCTGTGTTCTGAGATAGACTTTAGAAAGTTATGTGGCAATTGCAACAGGAGTTAAGTGAGAAGGTCTGTGTTGGTTTTTTTTTCTGTGTCATGCGATAAGCTCCATACCACACAAAAGCCAAGGGCTGAGTTTACGTGCTCGTGCATGCTTTCCCCCTTAAACATCAATGGGGAGAAAGTGTTAAGGAAAAAACTAACACCTGCAATCGCGGAATAGAGATCGCCGTAACGCAACCCCATTGATGTCTATGGGGAAAAGAAAGTTCCGCTTAAACCAAACACCCTAACATGAACCTCTAGTCTAGACACCCCTAATCCGCCGCCCCCGACATCACTGACACTAAATAAAGCTATTATCCCCTAAACCGGCACCCCCAGCATCACAACTACTATAATAAACCTATTAACTTCTAACCCACCGCCACTCGACATTGCTACTACTATAATAAAACTATTAACCCCTTAATCACCACCCCGACATCACCAACACTAAAGTGATTAACCTCTAAACCGTCAGCCCACCACATCGCTACTACTATAAATAACATATTAACCCCTAAAGGGCTCCCCACATTGCTACTACTATAATAAAACTATTAACCCATAAACCACCGGGCCCCCACATCACTGCTAATAAAATAAACCTATTAACCACTAAACCACCAAACACCCACATTGCAACACACTAAATTAATTTATTAACCCCTAAACCTAACACCCCCTAACTTTAAATTAAACTTACAATAGAACTATCTTTAAAAAAATAAAAACTTACCTGTAAAATAAAAAAAAACTAACAGCTAGATTACGAGTTTTGTGTTATGAGCAGCTCAGTGCTAACTTGCAAGTTATTCCCACCGCTCACCTTCCTATAGCGCTGCTATTACAGGTTTTCATAAACCCGGCGTTAGCAGGCAATATTGCAGCGTTGAGCAAAATTAAGCTCTCAAATACCAGCGCTGCTTTGAGCTGGTTTTACGTGCTTGTGCACGATTTCCCCATAGACATTTGCCGGGAGAGCCGGCTAAAAAAAGCCTAACACCTACAATAAAGGAGCATAAAGCTCCGTAACGCAGCCCCATTGATTCCTATGGGGAAACAAAAGTTATGTTTACACCTAACACCCTAACATAAACCCTGAGTCTAAACACCCCTAATCTGCTGCCCCCGACTTCGCCGACACCTACCTACGCTTATTAACCCCTAATCTGTGGCCCCCAATGTCGCCGTCACCTACCTACACTTATTAACCCCTAATCTGCCCCCAACATCGTTGCCACCTACCTACGCTTATTAAGCCCTAATCTGTGGCCCCCAATGTCGCCGTCACCTACCTACACTTATTAACCCCTAATCTGCCGCCCCTAACATCGCCGCCACCTACATTACACTTATTAACCCCTAATCTGCCGTCCCCAATATCACCGCCACTATAATAAAGTTATTAACCCCTAAACTAAGTCTAACCCTAACCCTAACACCCACTAACTTTAATATAATTAAAATAAATCTAAATAAAAATTACTATCATTAACTAAATAATACCTATTTAAAACTAAATACTTAGCTGTAAAATAAACCCTAAGCTAGCTACAATATAACTAATAGTTACATTGTAGCTATCTTACACCTAGATTATGAGTTTTGCGGTAAGATGAAAAAGCAGCGATGGGGGGAGGAGCCAGCCCTGAGTCTGAAAGGTCGCATGCTATCACAGCTCCGGCTGTATATTATAAAAAAAAATACATATTTAACCTTTCAGCTCAGCCTATTTAAAACTCACAAGGTGCTTATTAGCTTACAGATCTCAATTAAGAAACCTGGAGTTCGGGAGAAATTGAGGAGTCAAGATATTCTGTTTGTTTTGACGGAGGAGCTGGGTGAGGCCTTCCAAGAGCAGCCATATTTTAAATGCATGAGGAGGATAACTAGCAAAGTCAGGGTACGGCTTTATCATCTCCAAGATCATTATGGCATCCATTTACTACTACCTCCTAGATGATATCAGGGCTCTCCTACAGCAGTATCAACTTCGCTTTCTAGAGACTTTACAATCTGCTATGGACTTACCTACTTCTGAAGCTCCGGAACAGCCCAGGGGAAAACCGGATGATTTGCTCTTTTGTGGATTAGCGCAATACAATGGTGCACTGCAGAGGGAATCTCTGCTTATTACAAAGGAGGCAGGAGACTTATGTGTGGAGTCTGACTCTTATAAGGGGCGAATGGGTGTCCAGCATTCCAATGATTGGAAGCAAGTTTCGTTGAGCCCAAAGCTGTTGCCAAAAAGGAAAGTGTTTTCTGGAAGTGCTGATTTTTACTCTGACTACCTCAAGACTCAGTTCACTGACTCAGAAATGAAGAAAGCAACAGCGCAAATTAACTTCCAAAGAAACCTGCTCCATTTGATCCTTGCAACCCGGTACAGGGCTTCTTCGGCATGTGTTGAAATTCTCTACCTCCAGCTTATGGTAATACTGATGCAATGTGAGGAACGTTTGTATGCAAACTTGGCCATCAAAAGAGGCATTGGGTAAAACTGAAGATTATTTTTTTTCTGAGCCTGCAACTCCACTTTTCCCCCTATATCAGCCATTGAGCAGATAGGTTGAAAGATGGAGTGTGATAGGGACGATTGAGTTGCTAAAAATTATTTTAATCCTCTCCAAGTCCCTGGACTCAGACATTTCACCCATTTTCAGTAGTTAATTAACAGAGAGTCTACCCACTACAAATAAAACTGGGTTACATTTGTTATATTTGGACTGGATTTACATAATTGATATTCACTGCATTTCTAAGTTTAATTTGGGTTTCGTTTTTTTGCATGTCTGAGTTTTATATTAGAGTTAAACTAATTGTTGCATCAAGCAATGGAGGTGCTGGAGAGATATTGGGAATTTGAAATAAAACTTATACTGTTTAATGTATTTCCAAATCATATGTTGTTTGAGGCATTTAAATACACATCGTAAGGTAGAGCAAGGATTCAAAACAAAATTTCTTGATGGCAGTTGCAATTACCATTTTTTACCACTGGAGGGGAGTTAAAGCTTAGTTTTAGTTGAATTCTCACAGTAAACTCACACGATCTTGCTTCCCTCATTCCCTTTTGGACTCCTTGCCCTGTAATTCTAGATTTGCTACCCATAAACACAATTTGCAGGTATATGATTGGGATATAGCTGGACATCTCAGACATACTTCCCAGACATCTTTAACCAGCACATGGTATATATTATCATATGCCTTATACCCTTCCTTTATCTTTCTGGTATCTAAAACAGTTAATCTCACTATAGTTGTGTTACTCCTACAATATTATTTAAATATTAATCTGGTTAAATGGTCTTTTTACAGTTTACACAGTCCCCTGTTGCTGGGTATAGGGCCCGTGCCCAGTCAGCAGGGTTAGATTAAAGCGAGAAGCAATTATTTTTCTTGTCTGCAGCTAAAATACTATTGTTGCCCTATTATCTGCATAATAGTATAAATGTACTATTAACTTACTTATTTACAACTTAATTAAGCGTCACTGCTGCTTTGGCATTCAGGCAGTTAGTTACATCCTAGAGCCCTAGATTTAGATACTATGCAGGGTTTATATCCTGGCGCTAGTATAAGCAAATTTTGCGCACTGTAAATCTGTTTGGCCATTTGATCAGCACACGAAGTTAGGTAGATATATTTGATAAATGAGGTTCTAGGGTTTATGTTTAATACCCCCACGAGCATATCTATAGGAGCGTTGTAACCATGCTACCTACCTCTGCCTATCTAATGTATAGATTTCAATTACTCCAGGATGACTTGCTTTCTAATGCAGGCTGGACCTGCACTAGTGCATTGATGTACAGTCTCTCTCTGTAAAGCATCAGAATGGTGCTGCATAACCCTTGCCATATGTATCATCTTAGATTCTTAGGTTTCATTATGCGAGATGTAGTCTCAGTTCATGCGCAATTAGCTTATCCATATAGTTAGGGCGCCTTGCCCTATGGCAGCCTGTTTACTTTAGGTCAGAATACAGTAGGTCATTTTGCATCCTTCAGAAATATACGATTCTCTGATCTCTGATATACCTTGTTTAATATACCCAAATTACCACCTCCTCCCCTCCATATTCTCATATAATATACCTCCTAATTTAGGAGGGTTACCTAAGCGGTTTATCTTGCCTATACCGCACTCTAATTACTTCTCTTATGCATATATCTTGCAGTGTAACATAATATTGACCATATCTCTCCTTCTTAGCTCTGCAAGACTGTTTAACGCTTTCTGTTTAACGTTTTTAAAAAAAATGTATATTTCTTACATAGTTCAGTTGTAGTGTTTGAATTTAATGCAACATACCTACATATCTTACTACACATATTATGCATAATGAAGAATTCCTCCTTTACAGCACTGAAAATTTTTCAAGGCCCATGAGTGGCCTCAGGTGTGATTGGAGGAAATTATATTCTACACTTGCCATAAAAAGAGGTTGTAACCTTACTTTGTACTATATAATTTCTGTTGTTCTAAATGTTTGTATTGTTAAGATAACTCCACATTGTAAAAACTGGCAAAATTATATTTGATGTACATGAATATATTATTGTACGAATTGAAAACCTCAATAAAAATATAAAAGTTAAAAAAAAAAAGAAAAAGCAGCGTTAACTGGTCCTAACGCTGCTTTTTCACTACCGCTGCTATTACCAGTCTTGCAGATTTAGGGGCACCGCACACTTTTTTGGCCTCACCACAAACCGACTTACGTAAACCCTTTTTTTCTATGGGACTTCCATAGCACTGGTATTACGAGTTGGTCCTGGGAGGCCAAAAAGTGAGCGGTACAACCTCTACCTCCAAGATTCCTACCGCATTTTAAAGTCGGTAGTTATGAGTTTTACACTACAAAGCCGTAGCATAAAACTCATAACTAAAGTGCTAAAAAGTACACTAACACCCATAAACTACCTATTAACCCCTAAACCGAGGCCCTCCCGCATCGCAAACACTAAAATAAAATGTTTAACCCCTAATCTGCCGCTCCGGACATCGCCGCCACTAGACTAAACATATTAACCACTAAACCGCCGCACTCCCGCCTCGCAAACACTAGTTAAATATTATTAACCCCTAATCTGCTGTCCCTAACATTGCCACAACCTACATACACTTATTAACCCCTAATCTGTCGTCCCCAACGTATATTAACACTATATTAAAATTATTAACCCCTAAATCTAAGTCTAACCCTAACACCCCATAACTTAAATATAATTTAAAATAATCTAAATAAAATTACTATCATTAACTAAATTATTCCTATTTAAAACTAGTATGTATGGAGAGAGTGGTGTGTACTCAGTGGACACACCACGCCCTTAGGGGGCGCTTCCTCAGTTCCAATATAATAGGTGATATGGTAGTGCTTGTAATGTCTCGACAGAAAAAAACAGGCCTAAATCTAGAAATATGATAATAGCAACAATTATAAAACCATAAATAAAACCCTAAAAAATCTAAAATGTGGACATAAGTAAGTAACCACAATGCTGAAAATGATAATAGTAAAAAACTATATATATATATATATGAGAATATATATATATATTGCTAGAATATAAACATAGATTGGAAAAAATATTAAAACCAATTCAAAATCAAATAATGGTAATGTGAAAGTCTATGAGTCCAGGGTAATGACAATTCCCAGATGTTTGAGGCTGCACTCTGTCAAAGGATGGCTATCCTGTAGTATGGAATCTAAAAAAGAATAAAAAACAGAGGCGCCACCATGGCCTAATATCGCCAGTACAGGTAAAATGAGCAGCAATATGAGAATGTGAATACTCACAAACATAAAGCACCCCACTGGTGCTAGTAGAGCAGACTGACACTTCTCAGTGGTTCAGCACACTGTATCCAAAGCGCAGAGACAGTCAGGAATCCTCTGACACTCCAATGTATATGTGCCTATGGATAAAGGAAAAAGCAACACGACATGGCCCAATATCATCAAGACAAGGGGAAAATAATACCAATTGCTTGCACTTACAAGATGGTGGGCACCTGCAGGTGCAATCTCAGCAAACTGGAGCCAAAACGTCGCCCAGTAGACTTAAAACAGCAATCCTCAACAGGAACCAGGATCAACGATATAATTTATCACAGGAGGTGAAAAAAAAAAAAATACACACAATAGCAAGTGTATAAAAGTATAAAAAGTCTTTATTAACACAGCAACTAGTTTCTCAGCCTACTCAGGGCTGTTTCATCAGGCTATCAACTTTTTTGGCCTCACCACAAACCGACTTATGTAAACCCTTTTTTTCTATGGGACTTCCATAGCACTGGTATTACGAGTTGGTCCTGGGAGGCCAAAAAGTGAGCGGTACAACCTCTACCTCCAAGATTCCTACCGCATTTTAAAGTCAGTAGTTATGAGTTTTACACTACAAAGCCGTAGCATAAAACTCATAACTAAAGTGCTAAAAAGTACACTAACACCCATAAACTACCTATTAACCCCTAAACCGAGGCCCTCCCACATCGCAAACACTAAAATAAAATGTTTAACCCCTAATCTGCCGCTCCGGACATCGCCGCCACTAGACTAAACATATTAACCACTAAACCGCCGCACTCCCGCCTTGCAAACACTAGTTAAATATTATTAACCCCTAATCTGCTGTCCCTAACATTGCCACAACCTACATACACTTATTAACCCCTAATCTGTCGTCCCCAACGTATATTAACACTATATTAAAATTATTAACCCCTAAATCTAAGTCTAACCCTAACACCCCATAACTTAAATATAATTTAAAATAATCTAAATAAAATTACTATCATTAACTAAATTATTCCTATTTAAAACTAAATACTTACCTATAAAATAAACCCTAACGGCTAGATTTAGAGTTTTGCGTTAGAAGGGGTGCGTTAGCTACGCGTGCTTTTTTTCCCCCGCACCTTTTAAATACCGCTGGTATTTAGAGTTCACAGAAGGGCTGTGTTAGGCTCCAAAAAGGGAGCGTAGAGCATATTTACCGCCACTGCAACTCTAAATACCAGCGGTGCTTACGGACGCGGCCAGCTTCAAAAATGTGCTCGTGCACGATTCCCCCATAGGAAACAATGGGGCAGTTTGAGCGAAAAAAAAACCTAACACCTGCAAAAAAGCAGCGTTCAGCTCCTAACGCAGCCCCATTGTTTCCTATGGGAAAACACTTCCTATGTCTGCACCTAACACCCTAACATGTACCCCGAGTCTACACACCCCTAGCCTTACATTTATTAACCCCTAATCTGCCACCCCTGCTATCGCTGACCCCTGCATATTTTTCTTAACCCCTAATCTGCCGCTCCGTACACCGCCGCCACCTACGTTATCCCTATGTACCCCTAATCTGCTGCCCCTAACACCGCCAACCCCTATATTATATTTATTAACCCCTAATCTGCCGCCCCCAATGTTGCCTCCACCTACCTACACTTATTAACCCCTAATCTGCCGACCGGACCTCACCGCTACTATAATAAAGTTATTAACCCCTAATCCGCCTCACTCCCGCCTCAATAACCCTATAATAAATAGTATTAACCCCTAATCTGCCCTCCCTAACATCACCGACACCTAACTTCAAGTATTAACCCCTAATCTGCTGACCGGACCTCACCGCTACTCTATTAAGAAGATAATTTATATTGTAGCTATATTAGGGTTTATTTTACAGGTAAGTATTTAGCTTTAAATAGGAATAATTTATTTAATAAGAGTTAATTTATTTTGTTAGATCAAAATTATATTTAACTTAGGGGGTGTTAGTGTTAGGGTTAGACTTGATTAATTTATAAACCTAACACTAAGCCCCTGAAGATCTCCCTACCTTATCTTCACCACGCCGGGTATCACCGATCCATCCAGAAGAGGCTCCAAAATCTTCATCCAAGCCCAAGCGGGGGCTGAAGAGGTCCATCATCGGGCTGAAGTCTTGATCCAAGCGGGCGCTGAAGAGATCCATCATCCGGCTGAAGTCTTCATCCAATCGGGGCAGAAGAGGTCCTCCATCCAGCAGAAGTCTTCATCCAAGCGGCATCTTCTTAATAGAGTAGCGGTGAGGTCCGGTCAGCAGATTAGGGGTTAATACTTGAAATTAGGTGTCGGTGATGTTAGGGAGGGCAGATTAGGGGTTAATACTATTTATTATTGGGTTTGCGAGGCGGGAGTGAGGCGGATTAGGGGTTAATAACTTTATTATAGTAGCGGTGAGGTCCGGTCGGCAGATTAGGGGTTAATAATTGTAGGTAGGTGGCGGCAACGTTGGGGGCGGCAGATTAGGGGTTAATAAATATAATATAGGGGTCGGCGGTGTTAGGGGCAGCAGATTAGGGGTACATAGGGATAACGTAGGTTGCGGCGGTGTGCGATCGGTAGATTAGGGGTTAAAAAACTTTATTAGAGTGGCGGCGATGTGGGGGGGCCTCGGTTTAGGGGTACATAGGTAGTTTATGGGTGTTAGTGTACTTTAGAGCACAGTAGTTAAGAGCTTTATGAACCGGCGTTGGCCCAGAAAGCTCTTAACTCCTGGCTTTTCTCTGCGGCTGGAGTCTTGTCGTTAGATTTCTAACGCTCACTTCAGCCAAGACTCTAAATACCGGCGTTAGAAAGATCCCATTGAAAAGATAGGATACGCAAATGGCGTAGGGGGATCTGCGGTATGGAAAAGTCGCGGCTGGAAAGTGAGCGTTAGACCCTTTCATGACTGACTCTAAATACCAGCGGGCGGCCAAAACCAGCGTTAGGAGCCCTTAACGCTGGTTTTGACGGCTAACGCAGAACTCTAAATCTAGGCGTTAGCTAGCTACAATATAACTAATAGTTACATCGTATCTAGCTTAGGGTTTATTTTTTATTTTACTGGCAAGTTTGTATTTAACTAGGTAGAATAGTTATTAAATAGTTATTAACTATCTAATAACTACCTAGCTAAAATAAATACAAATTGACCTGTAAAATAAAACCTAACCTAAGTTACACTAACACCTAACACTACACTACAATTAAATAAATTCCCTACATTAAATAAAATTAACTAAATTAAATTAAATTAGCTAAATCACAAAAAACAAACACTAAATTACAGAATATAAAAAACAAATTACAAGATAGTTAAACTAATTGCACCTAATCTAATAGCCCAATCAAAATAAAAAAAAGCCCACCCAAAATAATAAAAACCCCTATCCTATAATAAACTACAAATAGCCCTTAAAAGGGCCTTTTGCGGGGCATTGCCCCAAAGAAATCAACTCTTTTTCCTGTAAAAAAAAAAAAAATACAAACAACCCACAACAGTAAAACCCACCACCCACACAACCAAACCCCCCAAATAAAAGCCTAACTAAAAACCCTAAGCTCCCCATAGCCCTGAAAAGGGCATTTGGATGGGCATTGCCCTTAAAAGGGCATTTAGCTCTATTGCAGGCCCAAAGCCCTAAGCTAAAAAATAAACTCACCCAATACATCCTTAAAAAAACCTAACACTAACCCCCTGAAGATCGACTTACTGTTCTGAAGACCGGACATCCATCCTCAAGGAAGTGGCACTGGCAGAAGTCTTCATCCAACCGGGCCGAAGTCCTCAACGAAGCCGGGAGAAGTCTTCATCAAAGCCGGGAGTGAAATGGTCCTCCAGACGGGCAGAAGTCTTCATCCAGACGGCATCTTCTATCTTCATCCATCCAATAGAATGTGAGCTCAATCCTTTTGGCTTATTGGATCAGCCAATAGTATTGAACTTCAATCCTATTGGCTGATTGTATCAGCCAATAGAATTTTTTCAACCTTAATTCCAATTGGCTGTTAGAATTCTATAAGCCAATCGGAATCTAAGGGACGCCATCTTGGATGACGTCATTTAAAGGAACCTTCATTCAGTAAGAAGACTCCGGATGAAGAGGATGCTCCGCGTCGGATGTCTTGAAGATGGAGCCGCTCCACATCGGATGGATGAAGATAGAAGATGCCGTCTGGACGAAGACTTCTGCCCGTCTGGAGGACCACTTCGCCCGGCTTGGATGAAGAATTCTCCCGGCTTCGTTGAGGACTTCGGCCCAGTTGGAAGAAGACTTCTGGCGCTTCCTTGAGGATGGATGTCCAGTCTTCAGAACAGTAAGTCGATCTTCAGGGAGTTAGTGTTAGGTTTTTTTGAGGGTGTATTGGGTGGGTTTATTTTTTAGCTTAGGGCTTTGGGCTGCAATAGAGCTAAATGCTCTTTTAAGGACAATGCCCATCCAAATGCCCTTTTCAGGGCAATGGGGAGCTTAGGTTTCTTTAGTTAGGCTTTTATTTGGGGGGTTTGGTTGTGTGGGTGGTGGGTTTTAATGTTGGGGGGTTGTTTGTATTTTTTTTATAGGAAAAAGAGCTGATTTATTTGGAGCAATGCCCAGCAAAAGGTCCTTTTAAGGGCTATTTGTAGTTTATTGTAGGCTAGGGGTTTTTATTTTTTTGGGTGGCTTTTTATTTTAATAGGGCTATTAGATTAGATAATTTAATTTAATTTATTTAATTGTATTTAATGTAGGGCATTGATTTAATTGTAGTGTAGTGTTAGGTGTTAGTGTAATTTAGGTTAGGTTTTATAGGTCAATTTGTATTTATTTTAGCTAGGTAGTTATTAAATAGTTAATAGCTATTTAATAACTAGTCTACCTAGTTAAAATAAATACAAACTTGCCTGTAAAATAAAAATAAACCCTAAGCTAGATACAATGTAACTATTAGTTATATTGTAGCTAGCTTAGGGTTTATTTTATAGGTAAGTATTTCATTTTAAATAAGAATAATTTAGTTAATGATAGTAATTTTATTTACATTTATTTAAATTATATTTAAGCTAGGGGGTGTTAGGGTTAGGGTTAGACTTAGGTTTAGGGGTTAATAAATTTAGAATAGTGGCGGCGACGTTGGGGGCAGCAGATTAGGGGTTAATAAATGTAGGTAGGTGGCAGGGACGTTGGGGGATGGAGATTAGGGGTTAATATATATAATGTAAGTGTCGGTGATGTTCGGGGCAGCAGATTAGGGGTTAATAAGTATAATGTAGGTGGAGGTGATGTCCAGAGCGGCAGATTAGTGGTTAATAAATATTAGGGGGTAATACCAGCGCTGTATGTAAGTGAGCGGTGAAAATAAACTGCTCGTTAGCACCGCACCCCTGTTACTGCAAAACTCGTAATCTAGGTGTTAGTTTTTTTTTATTTTACAGGTAAGTTTGTATTTATTTTAACTAGGTAGACTAGTTAGTAAATAGTTATTAACTATTTACTAGCTACCTAGTTAAAATAATACAAATTTACCTGTAAAATAAAACCTAACCTGAGTTATACTAACACCTAACCTTACACTACAATTAAATAAATTACATTAATTATAGACAATTAAATAAATTGCAAAAAACAAACAAACACTAAATTACACAAAATAAAAAAGAAATATAAAATATTTAAACTAATTACGCCTAATCTAATAGCCCTATCAAAATAAAAAAGCCCCCCCAAAATAAAAAAAAACCCTAGCCTACAATAAACTACCAATGGCCCTTAAAAGGGCCTTTTGTGGGGCATTGCCCCAAAGTAATCAGCTCTTTTACCTGTAAAAAAAATAATCTATCTTCATCCTTCCGACGCGGAGAGGCTCCATCTTCAAGACTTCCAGCGCGGAGCATCCTCTTCTTTCCACGGCTCTTCAAGAATGAATTCTCCTTTAAATGATGTAATCCAAGATGGCGTCCCTTGAATTCCGATTGGCTGATAGAATTCTATCAGCCAATCGGAATTAAAGGTGAAAAAATCCTATTGGCTGATGCAATCAGTCAATAGGCTTGAGCTCGCATTCTATTGGCTGATTGGAACAGCAAATAGAATGCAAGCTCAATCCTATTGACTGATTGGATCAGTCAATAGAATTGAAGCTCAATCTTATTGGCTGCTTGCATCAGCCAATAGGATTTTTCACCTTTAATTCCGATTGGGTGATAGAATTCTATCAGCTAATCGGAATTCAAGGGACGCCATCTTGGATGACGTCATTTAAAGGAGAATTCATTCTTGAAGAGCCGTGGAAAGAAGAGGATGCGCCGGATGTCTTGAAGATGGAGCTGCTCCGCGTCGGAAGGATGAAGATAGAAGATGCCGTCTGGATAAAGACTTCTGCCCGTCTACCCTAGCTTAGGGTTTGTGCAGAAAAAAAGCTAAATGCCCTTTTAAGGGCAATGCCCATACAAATGCCCTTTTCAGGGCAATGGTGAGCTTAGTTTTTTTTAGATAGGATTTTATTTGGGGGGTTGGTTGTGTGGGTGGTGGGTTTTACTGTTGGGGGTTGTTTGTATTATTTTTTTACAGGTAAAAGAGCTGATTTCTTTGGGGCAATCCCCCAGCAAAAGGCCCTTTTAAGTTCCATTGGTAGTTTATTGTAGGCTAGGGTTTTTTTTTTATTGGGGGGGGGGGGGGCTTTTTTATTTTTATAGGGCTATTAGATTAGGTGTAATTAGTTTAAATATTTGATAATTTCTTTTTTATTTTGTGTAATTTAGTGTTTGTTTTTTTTGTAATTTAGTTAATTGTTTTTAATTAATGTAATGTATTTAATTGTAGTGTAAGGTTAGGTGTTAGTGTAACTCAGGTTAGGTTTTATTTTACAGGTACATTAGTATTTATTTTAGCTAGGTAGCTAGTAAATAGTTAATAACTATTTAGTAACTAGTCTACCTAGTTAAAATAAATACAACCTTGCCTGTGAAATAAAAATAAACCCTAAGCTAGCTACGATGTAACTATTAGTTATATTGTAGCAAGCTTAGGATTTATTTTATAGGTAAGTATTTAGTTTTAAATAGGAATTATTTAGTTAATGATAGTAATTTTTATTTAGATTTATTTTAATTATATTAAAGTTAGTGGGTGTTAGGGTTAGATTTAGGGTTAGGTATAGGGGTGAATAACTTTAGTATAGTGGTGGCGATGTTAGGGACAGCAGATTAGGGGTTAATAACAGTAATGTAGGTTGTGGCGATGTTAGGAACAGCAGATTAGGGGTTAATAATATTTAACTAGTGTTTACGATGCAGGAGTGCGCCGTTTAGTGGTTAATATGTTTATTATAGTGGCAGCGATGTCCGGAGCGGCAGATTAGGGGTTAATAATTTTTTTTTAGTGTTTGGGATGCGGGAGGGCCTCGGTTTAGGGGTTAATAGGTAGTTTATGGGTGTTAGTGTACTTTTTAGCACTTTAGTTATGAGTTTTATGTTACGGCTTTGTAACATAAAAGCCTTAACTACTGACTTTCGGTTTATGGTATGGATCTTGATGGTATAGGCTGTACTGCTCACTTTTTGGCTGGACAGGCAAACTCGTAATACCAGCGCTTTGGAAGTCCAATTGAAAAACGACTTTTTGAAAGCTGCGTTAGTTACGTTGCGTTACGGCCAAAAAAGTGTGCGGTACAGATATATCTGCAAAACTCATAATACCAGCAGTAGTGAATAAGAGCCATAACACTGCTTTTTCACTCATACCACAAAACTTATAATCTAGCCGTAAGTTTAAACTATAAATTAAACTAACATTACATTTTTAAATAAATAAAATAAGCAAAAAATAAAAAAAAACTAACATTACAGTATTAAATAATCCTAACACTACAAAAAAAATAAAAAAAGATAAAATTACAATATTAAATAATCCTAACACTACAGAAAAAAAAATAACATTACAAAAAAATAATAAACACTAAAATAAAAAAAATAAAAAAAACTCTGATTACAAAAAATAAACAAAATGGTCAAAAATAATAAAAGTCCCCCAAAATAAAAACACCCCTTAACCTAACAATAAACCACCAATAGCCTTTAAAATGGCCTTTTGTGGGGCATTGCCCTAAAATAAACAGCTCTTTTAAACAAAGTCCCCCCAACAGTAAAACACCCCCACCCAACCAACCCCCCAAAATAAAAAACCTAAATCTAAAAAAACCTGATACCCATTGCCCCAAAGGGGCATTTGTATGGACATTGCCCTTAAAAGGGCACTCAGCTCTTTTACTGCCCATCCCTAATCTTAAAAAAAAACACCCCAAAAAAAAGAAAACTAGCACTAACCCCAGAAAATCTACTCACAGTTTCTGAAGTCCGGACATCCATCTTTTTCCAGGTGGTGACATCGTTATCCATCGCAGGGGGCATCTTTTTTCTTCATCCCGGTGTCGGGGAGCTGTGGAGGCATGGAGCATTTTTGCGGGTGGCACGGACATCCAGCGTGGAGGATCATCTTCATACAGTCACCGCCGTACACTGAAGCTTGAATGCAAGGTACCCCTTTAAATATGGGGTACCTTGCATTCCTATTGGATGACATTTTAAATCAGCCAATAGGATGAGAGCTACTGAAATCCTATTGGCTGATTTGAAAAGCCAATAGGATTTTTAGTAGCTCTCAGTAACGATGTGGGGGGCCGGCGGTTTAGGGGTTGATAGGTTTATTTTAGTATTTGCGATGTAGGGGGCTGGTGGTTTAGGGGTTAATATGTTAAATATAGTAGTTGTGATGTGAAGGGGGCTGGCTGTTTAGGGGTTACTCGATTTATATAGTTTTGGCAATGTGTAGGGTCGGTGGTTTAGAGGTTAATATTTTTATTTTAGTGTTGGCGATGTGGGTGCGTGGCAGATTAGGGGTTAATAGGTGTAATGTAGTATTTACGATGCAGGAGGGTGGTTTAGGGGTTAATAGGTAGTTTATGGGTGTAAGTGTACTCTGTAACATTTTGGTTATGAGTTTTGTGAAACATTTATGTTTCGCAAAATACATCACTACTGGGGGTCAATTTATTAATGTGCGAATGGACATTATACGATGTAGTGTATCATGTCCACCGCACATAGATAAATGCTGACAGTGTTATCATTGCACCAGCAGTTCTTGTAAACTGCTGGTGCAATGCCGCCCCCTGCAGATTTGCGGTCAATCGGGGGTGTCAATCAAACCGATCGTATTCGATCGGGTTGATTTCCGGCGATGTCTGTCCGCCACCTCAGAGCAGGCGGACAGGTTATGGAGCAGCGGTCTTTAGAAGCACGGGGCATCAAGCTCTGTTCAGAGTTTGATAAATAGACCCCAATATACACCTATTATGCGGTGTTAAAATAAGAGCATATTTGAAGCAATATTTTTCTGCCTAATTGTGTGTGAGTGAGTGAGAGAGAAGTCATGTGAATAGGTGTAAATGGACATTTCTAATAGTAATACTTGGGAATAGTGTGGTTAATAGTGTAAATTGTACTTAATGTACACTGTGTGAGAATGTGAATGATGAATAATATGTATAAGTATAAAAGGTTTTGATTGCTATGTAAGAAAATGAATGAAAGAATGAAATAAAATAAAAAGAAGAAATAAAATAAAAATGATGGTGCAAACGTCCCTAGGTGATTTCTTGTTCTTTATATTTTTGGTTTAGCACCTGGGTAGTGCTTGCTGATTGGTGTCTAAATGTAGGCACCAATCAGCAAGCGCTACCCAGGCTCTGAACCAAAAATGGGCCGACTCCTAAGTTTACATTCAAATAAAGATACCAAAAGAATAAAAAAAAAAAATGATAATAGGAGTAAATTAGAAAATTGCTTAAAATTGCATGCCCTATTTAAATTATGAAAGTTTCATTTTGACCAGTCTGTGACGGCATCAGAACGATGCTCCCAAGAGCCTATGGAAGCGCGCTCTCGTGAGTTCAATGCTCATAGCAATGCGTACCCTATCTCGCATTCGCATTGCAATTAACCCGTGATACCAGCGCACATTATTGTGCGCTGGTATTACAAAGTGGAGCGCTAATATTACTTTCATGCAATCTGGACCATACTTGGCAAAAACAAATCTCTTTTCTAAAACAAAAGTAACCCCTCAAATAAAAAGCCTATCTTAAAAAAACGAAATAAAAAAGTTCCCTAATAATGGCATTTAGTAGCTCATTTCAGTGATTGTAGCTCTTTTACTTTTAAAAATAAAATCCAAATAAAAATACCTACCCTATAGGAGGGCTTTGTCCTGAAAGAAAATAAAAAGCCCTATTCTATTTTCTGTGGTGTTAGATTAAGGGTCAGGGGGGTTAGCTGTTAAGGAATTAATTAGTTTAAGGTTAGTTTGCAATGGGGTATTGGTGGTTTAGGGGTTAATTGGTTAGGGGATGTTGGTCTTGTGGCGGTTTAGCGGTTTAGCGGTTAATTCAAGTAGGAAGGTTATTGCAGTGGGGTTGCGGAGGTTTAGGAATTAATAGATTAGATGGTGGTTAGGTTAATAGGTTATAGAAGATTAAGAGTTCATAGTATAGCTGGGTTAGGTTATGCTGGGGTGTGAGAGCACATAAGGGGTTAATAGTTTAGGGTAGCATTACCTTACATACAATGTTTAAATTATATGCCTTTTCTTGTAAAATGCATATTTAAGTATTGTATACAATTTTAAAAATCTTTTTTTGCATATTCTTTTTATTATTAAAAAAAAGATGTTTAAAATCAATACAATACGTAAATTAATATGCATTTTACAAAAAAAGTGCATATCATTTAGACATTGTAATAAGAATGTTTATTTTTTGTCTTTATTAGTCCGGTATAGCGAAGACATGACGTAGATGTAGGCGTTCTGTAGGAGTTAGCTGGGCGTTCCAACAGAGTAACCTGCATTTTAATTAAGATACATAACCAGTAGTTAGATATATTCCAAGGGCTGCTCTGCAGGCTAGGTATAGTGTTTCTTATTTGTAAGATTTTCCAGTGTGAGGCAGGTAGTATAGCTTTAGTTACAGTTAGGTTACACAGGCATTATTTGAAGTGTTCCTACACAGAACCCTGCTGATAGTGCTGACGAGATGCCATGTCGTCACAGTTTTGTAGAAGCCATAATCTCTATTATATCCTCGGGGAGACATATTGCCACTCACTGGCACTTTGCCGATCAGCTGCCTTTTTTAGAATAAATATCGACAGACCGATGGACTGCAAGTATGGTGAATGCAAACAGGCAGTTTCTCATTGGTCTTTCAATGTTTTAAATATAGGGGACTTAGAGACCGCTGCTTACCTCTACAAATGTTTGCTCAGTGCACACAGAACTGAAAATAGGTGGGATCTCATAACAAAACAGACTGCAAGGAAAGTCACACCCAAGGACAGTACAATGTATGCTAGTAGTTGTAGTTTGCAGATCCATTTCCTCCATAATGAAAGTGGTAATAACAGACAAAACTGAACTATAATTCTCAGCATGATACTCATTCAATAAACTCTGCTGGATTAAAACAAAAACAAAAAAGTTACTTGTCAATTTACCAGACAGCTGGCTACTCTAGTAACTAAATGCATATTATATGTTTTGTCAGGACTAGTTATTACAGTGGTATTACAGTGCTCTGAATTATTGGTCAGAGTCACAGTGAGAGTCACATGGTATTTTGATAAACCAGAAATGCCAAGTGACTCTGACAGCCAGAGCGACAATGACTTCTGTTGGTTGCAGTCACGTCAGGGTCACAAGGCTTTTGGCTAAACCAGAAATGCTAAGTTACTCTGAAAGCCACAGCAACACTGACCTTTGTTGGTCATGGTAAGGGTCACTTGGCATTTTGATAAAAGAGAAATGCCAAGTGATTATGACAGACACAGTGACACTGTCCGTTGTTGGTCACCATCACAATCAGGGTCACATGGCATTTTGGATAAACTAAAATGTCAAGTGATTGTCAGTCTTGTGGAAATATGCACTCAATCATTTGGCAATGTCCTAAAATGGACACTGTACAGTATGTTGTAATAATACCCTCAACCTGCTGAAATGGACCTTTTTAAAATAATAGCGCCTAGATTACGAGTTTTGTCGGTAAAGCCGTGCGGTGCTAACGCTTTTTTTTCTAGCACTGACTCTAAACAACGCTGGTATTACAAGTTTTCTGAATGGCTGCGTTAGCCTCAGAAAAGTGAGCGTTGAGCAAATTTAACGCCACTTCTCCCTGTAATACCAGCGCTGCTTACAGTAGCGGTAAGCTGGCTAAAACGTGTTCGTGCACGATTTCCCCATAGGAAACAATGGGGCTCAGACGGCTGAAAAAAACCCAGAGTCTAAACACCCCTAACCTAACACTTATTAACCCCTAATCTGCTGCCCCCGACATCGTCGCCACCTGCATTATATTATTAACCCCTAATCTGCCGCTCCGGACACCGCCGCCACCTACGTTATACCTATGAACCCCTAATCTGCTGCCCCTAACACCGCCAACACCTACATTATAGTTATTAACCCCTAATCTGCCATCCCCAATGTCGCCGCAACCTACCTACAATTATTAACCCCTATTTTGCCGCACCCAACGTCGCCGCTACTATAATAAAGTGATTAACCCCTAAACCTAAGTCTAACCCTAACCCTAACACCCCGTAACTTAAATCTAATTTTAATAAATCTAAATAAAATTACTATCATTAAATAAATTATTCCTATTTAAAACGAAATACTTACCTATAAAATAAACCCTAAGCTAGCTACAATATAACTAATAGTTACATTGTAGCTATTTTAGGATTTATTTTTATTTTACAGACAATTTTGTATTTATTTTAACTAGGTACAATAGTTATTAACTATTTAATAACTACCTAGCTAAAATAAATACAAATATACCTGTAAAATAAACCCTAACCTAAGTTACAATTACACCTAACACTACTCTTGTAAGGTAGCTGCAATTGGAAGTTGCTGTGAGCTTTATTCTGAAAAGAGCTGTAAGGTTTGTTGGATCACAACTGCAGAATTAACCTTTCAGAAAGAATGAGAGAAAAAGATATATGGTATATATCTCCTGATTAGTTGGTTACAGGAGAGAGTGTATACACAGTTAATTATTTTAAGTGTCCTTTTTTTATATGAGAGAGTATATGCATGCAACTCAGTTAATAACGTTATTTAGCAGATGTATATTTGAGTTGTAGTAATAAGCATCCTTCATATACATTAACTGGACAGCAGTACTTGTGCAGGAATAACTTATAAGTGCTGTACCTTGAGCTGCAATGGAGTTTGAGACGGAGTACACAGCGGAGCGTTCGTGATGTCACAACTAGTGTGTGTGAAACTCAGCCAATGATGTCCGTGGAATTGCTGACAGGCTAGGTAGAGGGGAGAGCTCACAATGCTCTCTAACAAGCTGATGTAGGAACCGGATCAATTAGCAATGGTAAGTGGTTCTCTGGTAGTGTTTGTAAAAGAAAGTCCAGCAATATAACACACCAGGTTGGCTGTAGATAGTAATATTGTCCCAAACATTAAATGATCACTTGATAGGAAGTCTTGGATTGCTGATTGTTGTTTGTCCTCAAAATTACTATGTAAGGCTTGAAAGCTCAGGTAGTAAACACTAATATCCAGCAGTAAACAGTGGTAGTAGAAATGAATAACAGTTAATGAACTGTAGAGCCAAGCTTGAAGTTATGGAGGCTTCAGTTAGAGCATGTTTAGCTACTCAAACTATTGGCAATGAGCCATGAGCATGATGGGAATTTATAGACTCCCCTTAAAGAGACAGAAACATTCAGATTAAACACATGACAGATCCCCCCATCAAAGGGGCTGCACTGCAGCCATAGGAGCAGATTTATCAGGATGAGACTGGTGAAATTGCGAAAGCAACCTCGTTGCATTAAGATGAGATGAAGGTTCCCAAGAATCATCCTCAGGGAGGAAACCCTTCCAGCGTACCAAATACTGCAGGGTACCCTTGTACCAACGGGAATCTAAGATGGACTTAATTTCAAAGATTTCCTCCTCTATAAGAAAAAGAAATAGTTCTGGCACTGTGAAAGTATTTTATAGGAAAAAGGGATATAGTATTCCCTGGTGCTAACCCTTAGTATAATTACTCTGATAAGGAATAGGGGGGAGACTGGACAAGAAGGGGTTAATTAGCACTCATTCCTATAATTGAGAGTAAATATGTTGATATATTCAACTATACATTGAAAAGATAATTTAGTTAAAACTAATTGTTTATTAAACCACTATAAAAAAGAGTGTGTTAGTAGAATTCACACTCTCACCATTACCAAAATGCTCCACACTTACAATGCTCAGCACTATAGTATGCTTATTTAAGCATAGTGTTTTTAATTATTTTCTACTTTTGTTACTCACGCAACAGCGAACCCGCTGCAAGGGACGTGTCACACAGTATAGAAACCATTCCTGTCACCTGAAGCCAGCGTATCCTGTTACTGGCCAGGAATACAGGGGGGTGGTTGAATCTGTGTCCACTGTCTGGGTATATTGCAGTGTGGTATTCACCAGTGTGAGTGTGGATTGTAAGTGTGGAGCATTTTGGTAATGGTGAGAGTGTGAATTCTACTAACACATTCTTTTTTATAGTGGTTTAATAAACAATTAGTTTTAACTAAATTATCTTTTCAATGTATAGTTGAATATATCAACATATTTACTCTCAATTATAGGAATGAGTGCTAATTAACCCCTTCTTGTCCAGTCTCCCCCCTATTCCTTATCAGAGTAAAGATTTCCTCCTCGTCATGAATTTGAGCTGAACTCACAGCAGAATGCTGTTGTCTGGTTGGAAAATATGGTTTATGAAGTGAGACATGAAACGTCGAATGAATGTGATAAGATGATGGGAGATCCAATTTCACAGCATTTTCATTGATAAGCTGTGTAATCAAAAAAGGTCCTATGAACAATTGAGAGAACTTTTTGCTAGGTGTTTTAAGTTTCAGGTGTTTGGTTGATAACCACACTCTATCACCTACTTTATAATTAGATGATTTCCTTCTCTTGTTGTCATAATAATGTTTTTGACGATCTTTTGCTGCCTTAATATTGTCTTGTAGTTGAGAAAAAGTATCCGCAAGTGTATTAATAGTATCATCAACATGAGGTGAGGAGGAAGGAGAGTTAGTATACAAGTGGAAAACTGGATGAAAACCATAATTAGCGAAGAATGGAGAACATTTGGTGGAAGAGTTCATTAGATTATTGTAGGCAAATTCTGCTGTATACAAATGATCAGACCAATGATCTTGATGGAATGAACAGTAACAACGGATATACTGTTCTAACCACTGGTTGACCCTCTCCGTCTGGCCATTAGTCTGCAGATGGTAAGCGGTGCTGCATCGATGATCGATCTTAAGAATGGCACAAAGCTCTTTCCAGAATCTTGAGGTAAACTGGGTGCCAGGATCTGTGATAATGATGTTAGGAATGCCATGTAATCTTACAACTTCCTTCATGAAGAGATATGCAGTCTGTGAAGCTGTAGGAAGTTTCTTGTAGGGAACAAAATGGGCCATCTTTGTAAGAAGGTCAACCACAACTAGTATCGTGTTAAAATTAGATGATCGAGGTAGATCCACAATAAAATCCATCCCGACAGTAGTCCATGGACGATTAGGTATAGGAGTGGTTTCAACAAACCATAAGGACGAAATTTCTGTGGCTTTAGGGTGGCACAAACCTGACAAGAGTTAACAAAGTCCTTTACATATGTGACCAAATTAGGCCACCAATAATTTATGCCAATCAAATCAGTAGTTCTAGTTATACCTGGATGTCCTGCTAGAGGGGAATCGTGATGAGTAGTAGTCAAGCTCTCCCTGATGTCAGGTGGAATATAGATCTTATCATCGTGATAATACAACCCATCTTTGCCCAACCGGAGGATGTCTTTTGGTATGGAATTATCCTGTTGTTGTGAAGAGCGAATTTGTTCATGAGAAACATGAGTAACACCAAGGAAATGTTTCGGAGATAGTATTGTTTGTAATGGAATGTCAAGAGGTGGAGGTGTTACAGATCTTGAAAGAGCATCTGCTTTCCCATTCTTCGAACCTGGATGGTAGGTTATATGGAAGTTAAATCTAGTAAAATATAAGCTCCATCTGAGTTGTCAAGCAGAAAGAGTTTTACTTGTTTGTAAATATTCTAGATTCCAGTGATCTGTTTAAATGGTTAGGGGGATAGTTGTTTCCTAATGATGAGGAGTTCCTTTTCTCCTATGGAGTAATTCCTTTCAGGTGCTGACATTAGCTTTGAAAAGAAAGCCACTGGATGAATGGGATCTGTGAGTGAGACCTGTTGAGAGAGTATGGCTCCAATAGCGTAATTTGAAGCATCAACCTCTAAAATATAAGGCAAATCAGGGTTAGGAAAATGCAAAATGGGTGCAGAAGAAAATGATCTCTTAAGTAAATCGAATGCTGATTGTGCGTCTTCATTCCATACAAAGGATGATTGATTACCTGTGAGAGATGAAAGAGGTTTAACAATTTGTGAAAAACCCTTAATAAATTTTCGGTAAAAATTGGAGAAACCAAGAAACTTTTGAACTTCTTTCTTAGAAGTAGGAATCGGCCAATTTATCTGCCCAAATGCGGGGTTCACCTCTCAAACAGGAAATAACTGTCATAACTTTAATTCTTTCATTAAAGTATGTCTTTGGCCTCATCTGAAAAAGTAAATAACAGGAGTTCCTGAATTGTCTGTACATGGAGCGGTCTCCGGAAAACTTCTCTGGCATAGAGACCTGAGGCTCAGGGGTATTATCCTTGATGATATTACGAAAAGTCTCATTTTGTAATTGTACATCCCTTAAGCCCTGTGTTAATTGATCTACCCGTTGGCTTAAATTATAGACAATTGTGGGTAAGTCTGCTGGATCCATTATTATACTTTTAGGCCAATAGTTATGTAAGGTAGCTGCAATTTGGAAGTTGCTGTGAGCTTTATTCTGAAAAGAGCTGTAAGGTTTGTTGGATCACAACTGCAGAATTAACCTTTCAGAAAGAATGAGAGAAAAAGATATATGGTATATATCTCCTGATTAGTTGGTTACAGGAGAGAGTGTATACACAGTTGATTATTTTAAGTGTCCTTTTTTTATATGAGAGAGTATATGCATGCAACTCAGTTAATAACGTTATTTAGCAGATGTATATTTGAGTTGTATAATAAGCATCCTTCATATACATTAACTGGACAGCAGTACTTGTGCAGGAATAACTTATAAGTGCTGTACCTTGAGCTGCAATGGAGTTTGAGACGGAGTACACAGCGGAGCGTTCGTGATGTCACAACTAGTGTGTGTGAACCTCAGCCAATGATGTCCGTGGAATTGCTGACAGGCTAGGTAGAGGGGAGAGCTCACAATGCTCTCTAACAAGCTGATGTAGGAACCGGATCAATTAGCGTTGGTAAGTGGTTCTCTGGTAGTGTTTGTAAAAGAAAGTCCAGCAATATAACACACCAGGTCGGCTGTAGATAGTGATATTGTCCCAAACATTAAATGATCACTTGATAGGAAGTCTTGGATTGCTGATTGTTGTTTGTCCTCAAAATTACTATGTAAGGCTTGAAAGCTCAGGTAGTAAACACTAATATCCAGCAGTAAACAATGGTAGTAGAAATGAATAACAGTTAATGAACTGTAGAGCCAAGCTTGAAGTTATGGAGGCTTCAGTTAGAGCATGTTTAGCTACTCAAACTTAGAACTATTGGCAATGAGCCATGAGCATGATGGGAATTTATAGACTTCCCTTAAAGAGACAGGAACATTCAGATTAAACACATGACAACTCTATAATTAAAATAATTAACTAAACTACCTAAAATTAAATACAATTAAATTAAATAAACTAAATTACGAAAAAAAAAACACTAAATAAAAAAAAATAAATTACAAGAAGTTTAAACTAATTACACCTCATCTAAGCCCCCTAATAAAATAAAAAAGCCCCCCAAAATAATAAAAGTCCCTACCCTATACTAAATTACAAAGTAATCAGCTCTTTTACCAGCCCTTAAAATGGCTTTTTGCGGGGCATTGCCCCAAAGTAATCAGCTCTTTTACCTGTAAAGAAAAATACAATACCCCCCCAACATTACAACCCACCACCCACATACCCCTACTCTAAAACCCACCCAAACCCCCCTTAAAAACACCTAACACTAACCCCCTGAAGATCACCCTACCTTGAGCTGTGTTCACCCAGCCGGGCCGAACTCTTCATCCAAGCGGGGCAGAAGAGGTCCTCCATCCGGTAGAAGTCTTGATCCAAGTGGCGCAGAAGAGGTCCTCCATCTGGTTGAAGTCATCATCCAAGCAGCATCTTCTATCTTCATTCATCCGGAGTGAAGCGGCAGCATCCTGAAGACCTCCGACGCGGAACATCCATCCTGGCCGACGACTTCCCAACGAATGACGGTTCCTTTAAATGACGTCATCCAAGATGGTGTCCCTCGAATTCCGATTGGCTGATAGGATTCTATCAGCCAATCGGAATTAAGGTAGGAAAAATCTGATTGGCTGATTCAATCAGCCAATCAGATTGAAGTTCAATCCGATTGGCTGATCCAATCAGCCAATCGGATTGACCACACATTCTATTGGTTGATCGGAATTAAGGTAGGAAAATCTGATTGGCTGATTCAATCAGCCAATCAGATTGAAGTTCAATCCTATTGGGTGATACAATCGGAACAGCCAATAGAATGCGAGGTCAATCTGATTGGCTGATATCTAAATGCTAAAACAGCCGAGTGCTCTGACCCATTAAAGTTTATTACAAAAAATAAACCTCTTAAATTAGGCTATGTAAATATGCCAACTTAGGCAACTTAATAATAATAATAATAACAAAGAACTGTATAAAGTTCTTAACAAACTGGTGGCAGCAATGAACTAGCTAGTTTAACCCCTGCTGACAGACGGCCAGGGTCCTACACTGTGTTTGCAGCGTGGCACAGATTGCACGCACCCAATTGGCAGAGAGAGAGAAAACTGTAAGCTGGTAGAGCTATTTGGCCTAGGATTCATAGAGGGGAGTAACCCCTAGGTCGGCACCTAGTGGGCGTCGCCTCCCCCATCCTAGGGCATCACTCTTCTCTCTCCCTGCCCGCTCTCTGGGCACTGACGGACTGCCAGCTAGGGCATAAACAGCCAGCCTAGTAAGGCAACCTCCTCAAACGAGTCGTAATAACACGCCTGAAACAGGTGGAAGACTATAATTAAAACCTGGGCTTAGAGGGCTAGTTCACATAAACCTACCCATGCCAGGGTGAACTCTAACCATTACCACTACGAGCCGCCACCAATTCTTCCAGGGACGGTAAGCAGAAACACCCGCCCCGACACTTGGAACAATGTAACTGACCTAGTACCCTCCAGACTTTAACTCAGTTATCCCTTAATTTTGTTACAGGCAAACTAGAGGGCCCTCCACTTCCATAAGAGATAAACTTCCTATTACGTCTTATGCACCCTAGAATGAATAAACCAATAAACACACAACTACAGGTTTTGGGCTAAAGACCGGTCACGGTAACGTTTATTACAAAAAATAAACCTCTTAAATTAGGCTATGTAAATATACAAACTTAGGCAACTTAATAATAATAATAACAAAGAACTGTATAAAGTTCTTAACAAACTGGTGGCGGCAATGAACTAGCTAGTTTAACCCCTACTGACAGACGGCCAGGGTCCTACACGGTGTTTGCAGCACAGCATGGATTGCACGCGCCCAATAGGCAGAGAGAGAAAGCTGTAAGCTGGTAGAGCTATTTGGCCTACGATTCGTAGGGATGAGTAACCCCTAGGTTGGCACCTAGTGGATGTCACCTCCCCCATCCTAGGGCATCACTCTTCTTGCTCCCTGCCCGCTCTCTGGGCCCTGAATGACCGCCACAAGAGTCAGCCGCCTTTTGCCGCCACAACTGACAAGCTCACATAACACAATAACATTTTTATAAAATTCCAAATTGCATGTTTTTTTTTGTTTGTTTTTTTAACTACAGAGAGAAGAGCTTTACGAATATCCCTGAGGAAAATGTCTAAACCCACATCTGTGAGATGGACACCATCAGGGCGATAAAGAGCCTATTGTCAGCTGTATCGTGCCTTATGGCAAAACTGTCTAACGCTGTGACCGTTCTCCCCATTTCCCTGTTCAGCTTCTTTCTCACATTGTGCGCTGCCCTTTGTGTAACAATGTACCTCCAACACAGTCGTGCAACTACTTTGGACCACCAAATCTTTACATTCTTGAGCCATGCGCACACCCAACGTAGGTCCGAAGTCATTTTCCTACTCAGGTCCAAAACTGGAACAGACCCCATGTCATTTCCCCCTAGGTGGAGTACGATAATGTGAGGTTGCCCCCACCTCCTATGAGCATCTTGAAGAAGGACTGGCAACTCGTCCCACATTAAACCCCTGTGACCCAGCCACTGGATGCTAGCTCTGAATGAGGGAAATCCCAACTGCTGCCCGTCTGACAGATGCAGAGCCCTGATGGACGTCCAATGCATGAATGAGTCCCCCACTATCCAAACGCACATCGGGGAAGAATTTGTACCTGAAATAACATGATAAAAGGCTGAGCCAAAATGCTAACCATTTGAAGCATAGAATGTCAACAAAACCCCTGTATGCCCAAACCATCATTAGCCCTGTGACCCCCTTTTTAGAGCCATAGCCCTACTGAAGCGTGTCCCCCAATGGTCGAATATACAACTTAAATCTACCTGATTTCCACTGCCCTAGCCTCTAGATATCCACGTCAGAGGACCCACAGCTATCCATGCTCGTGGCCGCCCCAAACCTAAATGAATGGGATGCAATTCTCCCAGGATCAAGGCCCGCTGCAGACACTGCTCTAGCTAGCACCTTCTTGAATTGAAAAATCGACAGAGATGAGCCGTCCTCGTGAACGAATAACTGCAGAGAGCCCTGTGGTCTCACGTGACAATAATCCTTGAAACTCCTTATCGGGCAACATTCCGGGAATTCATGCCTGTGCAGCAGGAGCCAGGCCCCCTTACCCTCTGGATCCATTTTAGACCTGGGGACTAGCAGTAACAAACCACTGTCAGCGGGCGGCACATGCTCCCATTTGATACCTCCGCCCATGCCTACCCTGGATGAAGCCACCAATTCCCCTACTCTTAGAGCCCCCGCCAGAGCAAATGAGAAAGCCACCTGAAACAGCAAAGCCTCATACCCCGATGAGCAAACTGACTGCAGTGTTTCCACCATCTCATGCAATCTCAATAGTGTGATGGGCTCCCTACGGTCCTTGTTGCGTGGGGACAGCCGCCCCCAACCTTTCAAGACCTGCCTCACCAAGAACGTGCCAGAGTGGTCAGCTATCCTGAACGTTTTGTTTAAGAATGAGATAGCGGACAACCTACCCTGAGCTGCTAATCTAGACACCCCTTGTATACGTAATGCTAACCAATCAAGCATCTGTACTTTCTAGCCAATTGGACCTGAAACCCCTGTTGCTGGCAAAGCTGACCCAAGCCCTCCAGTGGTTTTCATATGTTCTCCATGTCTTAGGTGCCAAAGAAGCCCTCACTAGGGGGATGCCACTTTCCCAGCCCCCACCAAAGAAAAGGGGGACAAGTTAGGCCAATTTGCTCAGCCCTTTGGCACAACCCTCCTAAACTGCTCCCAGTTAAACCTAGACAACACTTCGGCCACTACATTTTTCACCCCATGCACGTGCCGAGCCATAAAGCTAATGTTCAACTGTAAGCAGCGCAACACTAGGTGCCTCAAATACGTGACCCCCCTCGGGGATGATGCTGACAAATGGTTTATGGCATAGAACACACTCATGTTGTCAGACCAGAAAATTACAGACCGATTAGCAAATTTTTGAACCCACAGTTCAATTGCCACTATGATTGGAAAAAGTTCCAATAGAGTCAGGTTCCTAGTCAGACCCGACCCAACCCAATTCGCTGGCCAAGGAGATGCGCTCCATTAGCCGTTTAAGTAAGCACCATACCCCAAAAAAAATGCTGCATCCATAAAGAGGTGCAGCGTTTGGTTTGAAATAGGTTCTTTCCTCCATCTCGGTAGATACCCTGATCCTAGCTCTATGCCCTCTAGGATCCTGCAGCTGACTCTCCAGCCGCCTATTAAAGACTCTACTCATCGGTATCACCCAACCTGCAAAATTCAGCAACCCCAGCAGGGACTGTAGTTCCTTGATGGAAATAGAATCAGCGCTAGCCACAGACAAAACCACCGGCAGCAGGCAGTCAACTTTGTCCCTAGGAAGCCTGCAAAGTGCTGCCCGGATATCTATTTCAATCCCCAGGAAAGTCAGACAGGTACAAGGGCCTTACGTTTTTTCATTTGCCAAAGGCACCCCAAATCTCCCCATCATATCTTGCATAATCACTATCAAGTGAGCACATACGTCAGAATCAGCCTCCCCCATCAGCAGATAGTCATCCAGGTAGTGGGCCACGGCCCCACCCCTGGACGCCTTTTGTACTGCCCAGTGCAAAACTGAGCTGAAGCTTTCGAAAAGCGCACATGATAGCGAGCACCCCATGGGAAGACATTTGTCCACATAGAATGCCCCGTCCATCTTCATGCCCATGAGCCTGAACACGGACGGGTGCAGGGGCAACAGCCAAAACGTGGACTCTATGTCCCGCTTCACCAGCAGCGCCCCCTTTCCCTTACCCCTGACGATCGCCAATGCATTGTCAAAGGACTGGTAATGTACTGAGCTAATTACCAGGTCAATGGCGTCGTTCACTGACGCCCCTTTCAGAAAGGACAGATGGTGTATAAGTCTAAAGTTGCCTGTGTCCTTCTTAGGAACCACCCCCAATGGGGATACCACCAGATCAGGCCGAGGCTGTTCCCAAAAAGGACCAGCTACCCTGCCCAAAGCCACTTCCTTGCCCAATTTTTCCTGTATTAGGCCAATTTAAAGTTACAGTGAACTGTGGAGCCCACCACATGAACCACCCACCCACCCACCCACAGGAATTCTAAACCCATCCACCAACCCCACCCCGAGCAGCCGAGCTGTCTCAGAATTGGGGTAATTCACCAGCCATGGCCCCATGGCTGCCGAATTAAGGGGCGCTGGGTCCCTTGTTATCAGGACACCCTTTTGAGACTGGCTTCTCTGTGTGGTGTGGCCCACTACAGAATTTGCAGATGTGATGAAAGGAGCAGTTTGCCCCCCTGTTGCATTGCTTGTCCTGGAATTTTCAGCATTCCCTACCCGCCTTTGGGGCTTCAGGGATGGACGCTAATTCCCTTGCGCAATGCTGGTGGGCCACTTGCCATACCCTCTAGCCCCAATTTGGACCACAGGTGGAGATCCTGAGTTGCAAAGTGGAGGAGAGGGCTTCCCACCATCTTCCTACGGAAGGCCATGTCGTACTCCCACCATGTGCCTTCCTTAATCCTTGAGTGGATATCATATATGGTATCTTCATACTTGAAAAGATTATGATCTTGCGACTGCCACTTGTCCACATAACAAGTCACCAGCACCGAAACCAGCACTGCCACTCTTCGTATGTTTCCGGTCTCTGCAGCCACTCTTCGTATGTTTCCGGTCTCTGCACTTTCTTAGGGCCAGTGCGATCCGCTGCCCTTTCCCTGGCCCTACACGCCTCTGGTGAGAGCTCAAAGATGTTGACATAGCGTCCATCTTTGATTTTCTTCACCACTTTAGCTTTAAAGTGACCGTATAAGGAGTGCACTAATCATGGGTAGGTGTCCCCATGAGAGGCTACTTTCCTTGACACAGCCATGATCCCTACTCCCGTGCTAGCTACGCTAGAGTTCTGCACAAACGTAACCACCTCTGCGCCTGCTGTGGAAGGAACCTTACCCTTAACCTGAGCCACAACCAGCTTTTTAATCATTTTGAACATCTCATTCTGGCCTTTACCCACTAAGCCCAAATCACCCTCACTCTCTGAGCCTGACTCACTAGTAGATACTCCCCGCTCTAGGTGTGGTGCTGTGTGCAGTAGGTACTCACTGCTGGGAGCCAACGGCTGAGCAGCTCCTGCTGGTGCGCTGCGGAATCTGTTGGCGCTCTACAAATAACCGATAATAATAATAATAAAATAATGGTGTGGAAGCCACTATGGCAGGCAGTGCGGCTGCAGTTGTTGCTGTATCCTGCTTGGATGCTGATGTCATTGCGCTGGCAGCTGGATCAACCATGACACCCTGTGAAAATAAAAGAGATTGGGGAGAATTCTGCACAGAAGAACGGACCCCTGAGGGGGCCCCTGCCATCCTCCCCTGATCTCCTACCCCACACATACCCAGGGCAATCGCCACTGTCCTGCAGATCTCATCTTCATTCACACTTTGTTGGCCCTTTGCTGGCCTAATCACATCCCTAAGTACACCAACAGCAGTCCCCTGTGCCCCAGCAGACACTGAATCAGCCATCCTATTAGTGAAAACGCATGCCCCCACAGATGCTTCCCTAACAGACATGCCCTCTTGTTCCTGCGCATTTATTCCCATACGGTTCCCCATACAAGTAGTGCCCACATGCGTCACATCAATCCCACGTGTAGCCCTCCTCCCCCTCGTAGTCTTACACGTGGCTTTCCTGCCCTGCCCTTCCCTCTCCCTCCCCTCCCATCAGAAGCCCGGTCACCTGCGCAGCCTTTCCAACTTACATTAGGCTTAGAGTACGGCATTCTGCCGAAACATGTCAGCCTTTGCTTTTGTTCCATGTACCCTCCCTGAATGGTTTTACTAGGTTTATCCTTAAACTGCACGTTAATAAATATTGTTTTTAACCACCTATACTTGCTGTGGTGCTCCTCAGTTTACTTTGTTTTTCTCCCCTACTTACTAGGGAGGACTCGCTGTAGTGACCGGCTCTTGCTCCTTGCCCGGCGTCTGTGAGTGTCTCCACCACGCTCCTCCCCACTGGATGAGTCATCCTGGGAGGAAGCGTGTGCGCATAAGCCGGAAGGGGTGGGGCTTAACATAGATGGATGCCTAAGAAGACCGGAGGCCACCGGTCCCACACTATTCCACCAACAGCTCCCAATTTTCCAGAACTGGCCAGGCACACCAGGGACAGGGTCCCCATGAATGCCTGGGCCAGCACAAGTACTGACTGGATGGCTGCTGGGGGTAAGGCCTGCAGCTGCTGCCACAATATTTCCCTGGCAGCAGCTGCAGCAGATGGCGGCCCCGCATTAACTTGAGGGCCTTGAGGGGCTTCAGGATTAGAGCAGGGCTGAGGGGCAATATGGACACTGGGAGCATGCTGAGACCCGGTAGTGGGCACCAGGGCAGCATGATCCCCAGCCACATGGCCAGTTAATACAGGAGAGGAGACCTGGGGGACCCCTAGATCACCTGGGGCATAGTGAGAGGTGAAGTCCATCAGATGTGACTGGGGTCCAGAGCCTGCTGGCAGGTCCTGGAGGCCCAATCCCCTCCTGACAGCACACCTAGTGACAAGCAGGGGGGCTACCCGGGGCCTAGCTGAGGGAGTAGGGACTACCACATCTTCAGTTTCTGATGCTCCGCTTCCTCTTGCAGATCACTGCATGCCCGGCACCTCCTGCACAACCTCACAATTCTGCTTAGGTGGCACCAACTTTCTCCTAGAGTGCTGCATCACTGGATCACTGAATCACAAACACTCAAAAAAGCTCCCTTGAAGTCTGGAACCAGGAACCAAGAGGGCCAGATCCACTGCAGCCAAGACCTATAAAGGTAAGCAGAAACACTTGCAACAATGTAACTGACCTAGTACCCTCCAGACTTCAACTTAGTTATCCCTTAATTTTGTTACAGGCCCACTAGAGGGCCCTCCACTTTCAGTCAGTGATTGGTGCAGTCATGCAACTGCCACCGGCTGTTTCTTGCCCAGGACAAGCAGTAATCCATGGCTCTTGAGCAGGACCTTATGGGCTAGATTACAAGTGGCATGCTAAACTTTGCTGGTGAGCAATATTGTTTTTGTTCTGCTTGTTACGGTTGCCTCCAGGCTGGCTGGAAGTTGGACCGTAGAAAAGGATGCTCCTAGCGCTCCCCAAAGGATCATCAGCACCGTAGACACTATAACTACTGCGTAGCCACCATCAGTAATGCAGACTCTACGAACCACCGCTGCTGGGCTGGTATCTCGCCGTCTGCTCTGCGCCCTGGACCTACGACCAGGCTCCAGTAGGTGAACCTCTTCCTTCTGTAGCAATCCCTGTAGCTAAGGGAGTATGAAGAGCATATCAATCCCTGTAGTGATATAGCTGTCCCCTACAAACATGAGTCAAAGCTGCAAGTTAGAGGGTCAAAATAGGTCTGATGTGCTGGAGCACACAGCCTGCTTTTTATTGAGGTTACATGCAAAAAAGACACTCTCAGGGGGAGGCATAAAATCCCCCAATCACACATTTGATATTAGATAGAGAGACACTCCCTTTGACAGGCCACAACATTACTTCAGCAGATAACAAGTTACACACAATAAAACAATGCAGTCCACCTTATCACTAGCAGTCTGATTAGACAATGGTAAGGTTTATCACTAAACCTAATTAGAGCTGATCCCAGAAAACTTGCATTTAGAATTGAACAAAATTAACTCTTAATGGCACACAATGAAACTGAACCAAGTGGGAGAAAGCCAGGGACAAGTCATTTCACAGGTCTGGGGACATAGTCTTAAAGGGGCATTGTTCACCAAAGTCACAATATGTCCCCAGACGGTTCTTAAAGGGCCATACACACCCAATAAAAGTTAATAGGTTTTCAGGGGCACAATCTTCCAGGGGCCATAGTCATGAGGAAGGAGGCTGGCAAATAGGCTTCTCCACAATCCATGGAAGCAGGGCAATTTTTCATTTAAAGGGCCAGTTACAAATAGCAGTTTGTAACATATCTCCCCTTTTGGAGGGAGACTAACCAGGCACCTGACCTTCTGTCGGTCGTTGCCTAAGTTAGTCTCGCAACCCACCCACAAATAAACATTAGCAGCAACGTAGCCCCCCCACAATAAGTAGTACTGGCCTGTAGGTTCTAGGTTGTAGGATGAAAGTGTAGCATCCTCGGCCTTCCTGGCGCAGCTGGGCAAATAGCTGGTGGTACTTGGGGGGCAGAGGCCAGCGGCACTCTGCCCTGGTGCCAGCGCTTCTGCTGGGGTGAGGGGTTTGCAGGCCAGTCCTGTAACAAGGGGGTCTGTAGGGCAGAGGCCAGCAGCGCTCTGTCCTGATGCCAGCTCTTCTGCTGGGGTGAGGGGTTTGCAGGCCAGCCCTGTAACAAGGGGGTCTGTAGGGCAGAGGCCAGCAGCGCTCTGTCCTAATGCCAGCTCTTCTGCTGGGGGCATTGGGGCATAGTCCTGCCCGGTGGCAAAGGGAACGTGGGGGTCAGTGGGGGTTAACATCTCCACTGTTAACCCTGGGCCCAAGTTAGGAGTTAGCTGGAGAATGGAGACTGGGCTCCCAATCCACTGCATCTCACTGTGCTGATGGGGGACAGGAGCAACTGTCTCTGCCCCCTGTGCTGTAAGTGCAGAGACCACGGTCCCATCTGCACGGTTGTGGGGCTTACTGTCTCCCCCTGGTGCGTTAAGCTGCCGCTGGGGAGAGGGGGTTACAAGCTCCTCTACCATACATACTTCCAGCTGCTGGGGAATGGTGTCTGGGCTCCCAATTCCCTGCATATTCCTCTGCTGCTGGGGGACAGGACCAACTGTCTCTGCCCCCTGTAACTCAGCCTGCCGCTGGGGAATGGAGTCTGGGCTCCCAATTCCCTGCATATTCCTCTGCTGCTGGGGGACAGGACCAACTGTCTCTGCACCCTGTAACTCAGCCTGCCGCTGGGGAATGGAGCCTGGGCTCCCAATTCCCTGCAATTCACTCTGCTGCTGGGGGACAGGACCAACTGTCTCTGCCCCCTGTAACTCAGCCTGCCACTGGGGAATGGAGTCTGGGCTCCCAATTCCCTGCATATTCCTCTGCTGCTGGGGGACAGGACCAACTGTCTCTGCCCCCTGTAACTCATTTTCTCGCTGGAGAGCAGGTGTCCATACCCCCAAACTCCACAGTTGGCGCTCAAAGGCTCGTGCCGCTTCGTTCTCAGTAGCCAATTTTCGGATGATTCGACTGACTACCTCCTGCGCAGGGTCTGGACCATATCGGACTAGCCACCTCTTTACCTCTGGAACGAAATCAGCGCCCTCATAGCGACGGATCAGGTTGAGGTGCTCTTCACAGGGTTCTGACCAGTGTCTTGTCAGCTCCATGCTGCTGTAGGTAGGGACGCTGCGCAGTGGCTAGCGTTGCCCTCAATAAATCTCCTACGATACCAGTGCTGTTGTGGTGCTGCTCCTTGCGCTAGGACGCTATCCCACCGCTGCCGCCAAATGTTACGGTTGCCTCCAGGCTGGCTGGAAGTTGGATCGTAGAAAAGGATGCTCCTAGCGCTCCCCAAAGGATCATCAGCACCGTAGACACTATAACTACTGCGTAGCCACCATCAGTAATGCAGACTCTACGAACCACCGCTGCTGGGCTGGTATCTCGCCGTCTGCTCTGCGCCCTGGACCTACGACCAGGCTCCAGTAGGTGAACCTCTTCCTTCTGTAGCAATCCCTGTAGCTAAGGGAGTATGAAGAGCATATCAATCCCTGTAGTGATATAGCTGTCCCCTACAAACATGAGTCAAAGCTGCAAGTTAGAGGGTCAAAATAGGTCTGATGTGCTGGAGCACACAGCCTGCTTTTTATTGAGGTTACATGCAAAAAAGACACTCTCAGGGGGAGGCATAAAATCCCCCAATCACACATTTGATATTAGATAGAGAGACACTCCCTTTGACAGGCCACAACATTACTTCAGCAGATAACAAGTTACACACAATAAAACAATGCAGTCCACCTTATCACTAGCAGTCTGATTAGACAATGGTAAGGTTTATCACTAAACCTAATTAGAGCTGATCCCAGCAAACTTGCATTTAGAATTGAACAAAATTAACTCTTAATGGCACACAATGAAACTGAACCAAGTGGGAGAAAGCCAGTGACAAGTCATTTCACAGGTCTGGGGACATAGTCTTAAAGGGGCATTGTTCACCAAAGTCACAATATGTCCCCAGACGGTTCTTAAAGGGCCATACACACCCAATAAAAGTTAATAGGTTTTCAGGGGCACAATCTTCCAGGGGCCATAGTCATGAGGAAGGAGGCTGGCAAATAGGCTTCTCCACAATCCATGGAAGCAGGGCAATTTTTCATTTAAAGGGCCAGTTACAAATAGCAGTTTGTAACACTGCTTTTTGCACACAAGTAGAAAAGTAAATGCAAACGTAACAGAGCAATTGCAATTTACAGTTAGCATAACTTTAAAGCTCGAGTAATGGGTTAGGAGTTAATAAAAGTCACACTGAAAACATCTCACAAAAAAAGACAACTAAAAAAAACCTAAGAGAGAAAGTACTAAGGAAATGATATTTAGGGTTCTGAGTGAAAAGTTAAGACTGTAGGAGGCGTATTGAAAACAATTTTATGAGTAAGTTTTTATCTATTTAGCGAAGGAAATTTGGATATGAGAAAAAAATACTAAAGCATTTCCTTTAACTCTAAAAGATTTCCACAGGCCCTTAAAGGGACAGTCTAGTTAAAAATATACGTTCATGATTCAGATAGGGCATTTCATTTTCTTAAATATTTATTTATATCCAGCAGAGTGTACAAACAAAATAAATACAACCTCTTTGTGCCACGCAGGGCCAGGTAACTATTACAGAGATCCTCAGAAAACAGTTTAAAGCACCAATTTCATTTTCCTTTTAACAAATTAATGGTCCCCTCAATGTAAAGTTTGTACACTTGACTGGGGTTTTTCTTGTTTTATTTACATTAATAAAAAAAATAGAAATAAAACAAACAAAAAGAAGGAAGAAAAAAAAAAAAAAAAAGGGGGGGGAGGAGGGGAGGAAAGGGAGGGATGAGAAAAGAGAAAAAGGGATAGAAAGGGGAACCGCCCGTTTCAGACTACACTCGAATCTCTACCAAGCGTCCAGGAGCACCAATTCCGAGTTCCTGAAAGGGAATATAAGGTCATGCATTTCTGTGTCTGGTAGTGACTTAATGAAGGCTGACCATTTACTAAAGAATCGTCTAATGTCTAAGTCATTGTCTAAATTAGTGTCCCTTTGTTCTAAGAGGCATTGTTTTTTCAGACAATTCTTTATCTCTGGAATAGATGGTATTGCACTTGTCTTCCATTTTTTAAAGATAAGGTATCTAGTTGCCAGAATAGATAGAAATATTAGTTTATCCTTTGGGTTATGATCCCTAAAACCAAAGACAATTAGTGACTGTGTAAGACCCAGATGGGAGATCCTAAGGGTTTTGTTAATCCAAAACTCGAGTTTATACCAGAGGTGTCTTATCCTAGGGCAGCTCCAAATCATATGTATTATATCCGCTGCAGGGAGTGAACATTTTGGACATTTGTTAAAACTAGCATAATGGATTTTGTCGCATTTTTTTGGGGTAAAATATGCGTTGTGAAGAAGTTTGATGTGCATCTCACGCCATGTGGCTGAGAGAGAGAGACCTGTGCCACTTTGCAAATTGAATTTTGGATGGTTTTTGTATCAATACTCGATTGTGGTAATAGCTGATTCCATAAAGCAGTAATTTTCTCTAACTCTACTTCACCTTTGCCTGATTTAATTAGCTGATAACATGGGGAAATAGATCTGATGCCGTTTTTAAAAAGGGTAATCCAGCCTTCCAATTTGCCCAAACTCCAGCTCCAACCTGTCACATTCACTAGTTCAAGTAGGAGGTGTCTGACTTGTAGGAAAGCAAAGAATTCCTTGTTGTTGATGTGGAACTCTGCTTTTAACTCATCAAAGGATTTAACAATATTTCTCTCTGAGTCCCAGAGTTGAATCACCCTACTCAGCCCTAAATCCTGCCATTTATTGAATATTCCTGAACTAACTCCTGCGGGAAATTTCGGATTTCCCTGTATTGGGAGATATTGAGAGATTTTACAGTTTAGAGATAGTAGATTACCTGTTCTCCACCAGGCCCTTAATGGGTTGGAAAAAGATTTGAATCTTTTGATTCTGCCTGGTAGATCTTTTGGTGGACAGTGAACCAGCGCTAGCAACTGATACGGGCTACACATATTCTCCTCTAAAGATTGATTTGTAACATAATTACTCTGGGATATCCAATCGGCTACCACGCGGGCTAGAAAGGCATAGTTGTAGGATCGAATGTCCGGTAGTGCGAGGCCACCACTCTCTTTTGGTAAAGAAAGTTTGTTTAAGGATATCCTCGGTCTTTTTTCCTGCCTGAGAAATTTACTAAGTGAACCGTTTAGACAACGAATATCTTTCTCCAAGAGAATTAGTGGAATGTTCTGTAGAACATAAAGGAGTTTCGAGAGCAGGATCATTTTAAATAAAGCGATCCGTCCAGATAGAGATAGTGGGAGGGATTGCCAGTTTTTAAGTTTCTCCCTAATCATCACAAAGATTGGAGAGAAATTGAGGTTATACATATCCCCCGGAGATGAAGGGATTAAGATTCCAAGATATTTAAGAGATATTTTAGACACGGTAAAGGGAATATCGCAAAGAGAGTCTTTGTTATGTCTCAGCCATAGCAGTTCCGATTTTGCTTTATTAATCTTATAACCCGAGAAAGACCCGAATTGTGTAGTAATGTTTAATAATTTGGGGATGCTGGTTTTGGTATCTGAAAGGTATAGCAAAAGATCGTCCGCATATAAAGCTATTTTTATAACTTGTTTCCCCACCTTAATGCCTGCAAGTTGTTGCCTGACCATATTTGCTAGTGGTTCAATTGAGATGTCGAAGAGCAGGGGGGACAGGGGGCACCCCTGACGCGTTCCCCTTCCGAGAGTTATCTGTGAAGAGGCTATAGAATTGATAATCAGGGTAGTGTGTGGTTCTTTGTAAAGATTCCTAATGAATTCAAGAAATTTACCTTTGAAACCAAAGTTTGCCAGGGATGTAAAGAGATGGTCAAAATGTATCGAATCGAACACTTTCTCTGCGTCGATCGAAACAATAGCCAAATCAGGTGCCGCCCCCTCCCCCCTCCCTCCGACACCTCAATTTTCCTGAAGTACTCCGTAACAAGCACAGCCTCTTTGATTTTAGCTGAGGAATTTCGGCCCCTGAGAAACCCCGCCTGGTCTGGGTGTATTACAGTGGCAAGTGGTGCCTGTAGACGTTCAGCAAGAATAGAACAGAAAATTTTATAGTCTCCGTTCAGGAGGGCTATGGGCCTATATGATTCTTTATGGGACGGATCTTTCCCTCCCTTTAGAATTAAAATAGTGTTGGAATCAGAAAAAGAGGTGGCTACCGGGTCGCCTTTGATATACATACTGTTGTATAGGTTGTTAAGATAGGGGGTAATCTCAGAATTCAGAATTTTATAAAACTCGTTTGGAAGACTGTCTGGTCCCAGTGATTTATTATTAGCAAGATCTGTAATTGTTTTGTTTATCTCTGTTTCAGTGATTGGGGCATTTAAAGAATTGGCCATTTCCGCTGAAATTTTTGGGCAGGATATTCGACTCCAGAATTGGGATGCCTGTGCGGTGTCTGAGCTCCTGCTTGCATAAAGGTCCTGGTAGTAGCTAGCAAAAACTTCTGCTATCGCTTCTGGATTGTCAATGACATAACCATCCTTTTGGATACTTTCAATAAGGGATGTTTTTCTTTCCCTTTTCACCAGGTTTGCCAGTAATTTACCAGATTTGTTACCGAATCTATAGATTCTGGCTTGAAGTCTAAGGTCCCTCTGACTTTCCTGGAAGATTGCAAATGTGTCTTTAGTATTTTTGGCCCGGATGTATTTTGCCCAGTTTCTGGGTGATTTTTCAAGTAGATAAGAGTTATATGAGTTGATTACTGAGCTAGTGATTTCTTTCTCCCTTTGTCGTATTTTCCTAACTCTTTCTACACTAAAAGCTATGATTTCACCCCTGAGGACTGCCTTTGCAGCCTCCCAGAAAACCAGGGGTGAGCCTATGTGACCCTGGTTGTGGTCGAGATAATCCAAGAATTTAAGTTTAAGCCAATTCTTAAACTTCAAATCGTTCGCAAGAAAGGAGGGAAATATGAAACGTGTTGGTCCCTTTTTGTAGCAGCTGGTCTGAACCTCGAGCGAGATGGGACTGTGGTCCGATAGAAAGATAGGAGATAGGCCTGCTTTTACTTCTGACAAGCTTATTCTATTGCTGATAAGAAAAAGGTCAATTCTGGACATCGTTTTGTGCGCTTTAGACAGACAGGTGAAATCTCTGACATCTGGGTTTTGAAGCCTCCAGATGTCTCTTATTGCTAGGTTATGCATAATTGATTTTATTAGTTTGGCTTCTAAGTTATCCCGTTTTTGTTTAAACGACTTACTAGAAATTCTAAGTCTATCTAATGGACACAGTGGAGACATATTGAAATCACCGCCTAGTATTAAGTGTCCCTCCTGAACAGAAAGAATTTTAGCCTGAATCCCGTGCCAGAAACTGGGGTCTAATTTATTAGGGGCGTAAACATTGCACAGGGTATAGATTGTTTTATGGATTTTAGCTTTAATTATTACAAATCTCCCATCGGGGTCTATATCACTATGGATAACCACTTGGCCAATTTTTTTCCCAATCAGGATCGCCACCCCTCTCTTCCTCCCCTCTCCCGGGGAAAAGAAAATTTCTTTCACCCAGGTTGATTTGAGTTTCTGGGATTCCTCTGCTGTTAGATGTGTTTCCTGCAAGAATGCTATATCGACCCCCGATTTCCTCAGATATGTTAGAATGGCCTTTCTTTTAATCGGGGTGGAGATCCCACCCACATTCCATGAGATTAGTTTAAAATTTGCCATAGATATTTAACTAGGTATGTCTGCAGTCAACCTGAGTGTAACTGGCGCAGGTGGGGGGGGAAGGGGTGGGAAAGAAGAGAAAGGGGGGGAGAAAGAAGAAAGACAAGAGGGAAGGAGAAGAAAAAAAAAAAGAGAAACCCACATATACAAACAGACAAATGAACACACAGCAATAACAACCACAGCAAACTTTTGAATGAAAAGGAAAAGAAAAGAAAAAAAAAACAACAAAAAAAAAAAACACCTGGGGGGCTTAAAACCCCATCTATCGTATTTTCCTGGAGCAACATAATCCTGCTCATAGTAAAGAGAAGAAAATAAAATAAAAAAAAGGGGAGAAGAACTAAAGAACATCAGAAGACAAAGCCTATTTTTAGCCTGGTTGATATGTGCCTGTAGTGTTAGAATCTTTCAGATGTTGTTCTACTTCTTGGAGATTATTAAAAATGTAAACATTCTCAGCTTCTTTAATTTTAAGTTTTGCAGGATAGATAATAGGGGCTTGGTAGTCCTGTTGGATTAATTTTGTACACATAGGAGCTAGCACCCTCCTTTTGGATGATGTCTCAGCTGAAAAATCTTGAAAAAGAAGAATTTTCGATTCTCCAATGGTAATAGGCTGGTTCTTACGATAGAATTGCATCAGGGTAACCTTATCTTGAAAATTTAGGAGTTTTGCAATTACTGGTCTGGGTCTGTGATTACCTTTGTTGTCCAACCAGGGTCTACCAAGCCTATGTGCCCTCTCTACTACTATCGGGGGATAGTTAGATGGAATCTTAAGAAGCTGAGGTAGGCGCTCAGAAATAAAGGAGTTTAAGTCCTCATAACTATTGTCCTCAGGGATCCCTATAAGACGAATATTATTTCTACGGGCGCGATTCTCAATATCTTCAAGTTTAGCCTGAATTGCGATTAAAGAGTGTTTGGTGGAATCTAGATTAGTGTTGTGTAGCGTGGTAAGATCTTCAAGATCTGACACTCTCTGCTCAATTTCATTGATTCTGCCTGCAAACTGTCTGATTTCCTGGGATAAAAGGGTAATGTCTTGCCTGATCTCTAATTTTAATGCGTCAAAATTAGGAGCTAGTGCTTCCGCTATTTTAGTGACCAAAATTTGCATGTCAGATATATCAGTTAGGGAAGGTACAGTGGCAAGTGGTTCCTGTGGTTCAGCTGGGGTTTCTATGGTGTTCTTAACTCTCCTATCTCTATGCCTTGCAGCCATGGCTGGCGAGGGAGTCTTGGCGTGAGAGTGAAGAAATTTATCCATGTGACACTTCAATGAAAAAAGGGGGGAGACGTGTTAGAAAGAATTGTCCGAGTGCTAGAATAGGGAAGAAAGTGAGGAAAGGGAGTGAGGAAAACTGTGAGTGGATGTGAGAAGGGTACGTGCTCTTCTTTTAAGCCTGGTTTCCCAGTTCAGTTAGAAAACATAAGTGAGAGCAAACAAAGAAAAGAATATAATCCAGGGACCAGGATGTGATTTTGAGACTCGCTCATCAGAGCTTATGTGTACAAGTGAGAGATGCTAGTAGAGAGAACCACTAGTTCTAGGCGGAATCACTCCTCTTGAATGTTGCCTGTTATTTTTGGTCTATTGGCTGCGCAGGTGACCCTGGACCTTAAATAATCTTACTGAAGAGTATCAGAATCTATGTGTTTCTGTATCTAGACTTGTCTTTTAAAGTGAACAGATTATGGCTAGGTAGACGCTAGTTTTGAGTCAGTTGATTTAAAAATTCACCAGGAATGACCAGGTGGTCCTGGTAGATGACACCAGCGACCCTTTTTTTGGGGAAGCCCAAATGGCTTAATAGAGATAGAGGGAAAACAAACAAAAAAAAAAAAAGAGAAAAGAGAAATTCCCTAATTACAGGGTCTAGGTTCGACTGAATGGTCAGAGGGCTTGAGAACTAGGCAGGTCTTTATGTAGCACAATTTACAATATAAACCATCTTTAAAAGAAAAAAGAGAAGAAAAAAAAAGGGTGTTTTGACTTTCAGCATTAAACATTAAACCTGCATTCTTACAGTTCAAAACAGGGGTACCAAAAAAGAAAAAAAAAGGGAAAAAAAAAGAAAAGAAAAAACCCCTCAGCAATAGGGGCAACCAAAAGGCAGCTCAAGATTTCGTATACTTATGTGTATTATAATAGCTTCCTAGGTAGTTAGGCTTATGTTAGACTATACTGAAACAATGTCTAATAAATAGAATTAATAAGTTAATTCATGTCAGTTATTTTAAGCTACTTTTGACTATCTAGCTTGAGGTGTAGTAGTCCTAAATGCTATTGATTGCAGCTATATTCAGGGGGACAGCATTAGGTATGGATGTTATATCTCCTTCCCCCCTCTTCTAGAGAAATAGCTTCAGTAAGCCTAGAGGTTTATATAAACTTAAGTAGACTTTTAACTTATATTTGTTTGCAGTCTTGATCTTACCGCCCCTCTGTATAACACAAAATCTTGCAGTGGGGTAAGACTTATCTTTTTAAAATGAGTTAATTAATTATACAGATATATGACCCTATAGAGTGGTCTAAGACCCAACTTTAGTCCCAGAGTATTTTGAGAGCTTCACGCTCCTTTGCCAGTTCCAGGGCCAGACCTAGTCAGTCCTTAGATAATTGCTTCATCTGTTTCCTTCAGTGTTTTCCGCTCCCCCCCCCTCCGGCTATCAGTTTTAGCCGTTAACAAAAAAAAAAAAGGAGGACACGGAATATGCCAACTCTGGGAAACCTGTTTGAAAACTTACCCCCCTTTGCGCGTTATCCAGCCGCCCCCAGATGTCCGTGGTCGGCTCAGATGATTCCAATGGGTGGCCTAATTCCAGAGAAGGGACGACTGAGCCTCCTCCTGTTGCTCCAACTGGTCCAGCGAACAACGTCAGAGCACCTCACAAATCGTCGGCACCGGGGGAGGCATCAACATCAGCCTGTGGAGCAAAGCAGCCTGAGGTAATGTCCCCGGGCCGGAATCCTGTTCCGAGCTTAAGCCCAACTCCCTCCCGTGCAGCACCGGTGGGGGAGGGAGGGGGAGGCAAGAGAGGGCTGGTCTGCTGGCCGTCAGAGGGGCGACAGGACTGCAAAGTGTAGTATCGGGATGCCTGTGGAGCCGCAGCAACACGGCGGATGGATCCATGCAGCACCTGGACGTCAGTAAGGCCGTGACGATGGAACAGGCAACAAGGTGAGATATCCGGACGTCAGTGGAGCCGCAGCAGTGCGGCAGGCACACTGTAACAGCAGAAAACGCCAACAGGGTCACAGCAGTGCGGCACGTTTGGATGGTAGACTGTGAAAGAGTCTAATATTGATTATCATGGAGCGACTGGCGCACAGGGGGAGTTTTACCTGAAGTGAGAGCAGAGGTGTCCTTTAACAAACAGACAGGGTCCCAAAGGCTTGCGTAAGTTTGAATGTAGCAGAAAGATTCAAACCCGACAAGAGAGCAGAGATGGTAGATGCTTATATTTTGTAGCAGAAATCCAGGTAGATGGGGATAGCGGAGGCCAGTGGAATGGTGGGCCACTGGCATGGGTTCCGGATCAGTTTTTGCTTGACTGTCCATGCAAAAAGCATCAGCCCAGAGACAAGAGGCTGAGGGCTGGGCGCATAAAATTTACCGCCAGCAGGTATAGGACTGGAGCTGTTGCTTGGGCCACACCTGTGCAGCACACCTGTGTAGCTCCACCTCCACCGGAAACCTCCTAGCAGGGCATTTCATTTTAAACAACTTTCCCATTTACTTTTATCATCAATTTGGCTTTGCTCTCTTGATATTATTAGTTGAAAGCTAAACCTAGGTAGGCTCATATGCTAATGTCATAGCCCTTGAAGGCCGCCTCTTATCTGAATGCATTAAGACATTATTTTCACAAATAGAGGGCATTAGTTCATGTGTGTCATATATATAATAGTGTGCTCATGCCCGTCGAGTTACCTAGGAGTCAGCACTGATTGGCTAAAATGCAGAAGTTCAAAGTACAACCGCTACAGCTGGCATTCTGTTGAGAAGAGGGGTGTTGCAAGAAGCTGACATCATCAGTATGCAGCCACAAACTAGGCCCTAAACTTCAGGCACGGTGCAAAGCCCAAGGAAGCGAGAACCAACCGCTAAGAACAAATAATACAGAAAAAAGCTGCACAACAGGTCCAAAGAAAATAGGTTTATTGTAAAAAATAAAACCTAGACAGACATGGACAGGTAGGTAGTCTGACACGTTTTTTGCCCCCTAGTGGTGCTTAATCATAGACTCAATTATGGTAAAAAATAAAATAAAAAAATTATGGCTAAAATGCAAGTCTGTCAAAAGAACTGAAATAAGGGGTAATAGAGGTAAAAAGTGTATTGATATAACTGTGTTGGTTATGCACAATTGTGAAATGGTTAATAAAATGATTATCTATCTTTTCAAACAATATAAATTTGGGTGTAGGCTGTCCCTTTTAAAGCAGAGCTTTTTTGTAAAACAAACAAAAAAACAACAACCTGCCAGTACTCACTGATAGGCATGGGCATTTGGATGCATCATTAGCATATGCACAAACATACAGTACATAATACCATGAACACACGTGCATTCTCACATGCGTACAAGCTATCACACACAACCACACTCTCACATGCATACTCTAAAATACACAACCATACATGCTCACACACATGAACACGTGTGCTGCCAGGAAATGTAGACACAGGTGAGTGTGGCACATTTATAAAAGGTTTTTAAAAAAAACATTCAATTGACAGCAGCAGGCATAATAGTAGGATAGCCTAAGGATAGCAGAAAAATAATGCAAAACATTCATACTCAGGTCTTGACAAATCCCAAAAGTCAAAGCTCTTATTAATATTGCCATGTACTGCCTTAAATTGCACAGATGTTTGTCCCATCACACGATCATTTTAAGCTTATCAGATGTGTGAGAGCTCTTGGCACATATTTAGCTGGTGTAGTCAACTTGCTATGTCTAAACAGCATTCTGTATTGAGTTGCTTATCAGCTTAGATTTCTGATTTTAAATATGCACTACATATGTTGTATTAGCTTTTAAATTAGACATATTAGAAATATTTGTCAAAACTACAATGAAAACAGAAAAACTAGATATCATTGACAGCTCTAAAATGTGATGCATTTTTAGGAGCTTCTATTTCTATTTAATAATAGAACTGAGAAAATTATCAGAAGACGTAGAGAACACATTCGGCTAGATTACGAGTTTTTGCGTTAGAAGCTGTGCGGTGCTAACAAGCAGTTTATGCTCGCCGCTCACTTACAGACAGCGCTGGTATTACGGGTTTTTACAAATCCGGCGTTAACAGACAAGAAGTGAGCGTTGAGCAAAATTTTGCTCCACATCTCACTCCAATACCTGCGCTGCTTAAGTCAGCGGTGAGCTGGTGTAACGTGCTCGTGCACGATTTCCCCATAGGAATCAACGGGGAGAGCCGGCTGAAAAAAAGTCTTACGCCTGCAAAAAAGCAGTGTTTAGCTCCTAACGCAGCCCCATAGATTCCTATGGGGAAATAAAATTTATGTCTACACCTAACACCCTAACATGAACCCCTAGTCTAAACACCCTTAATATTACACTTATTAACCCCTAATCTGCCGTCCCCGACATCGCCGACACCTGAATTATATTATTAACCCCTAATCCGCTGCCCCCATTGTCGCCGCCACCTACCTACACTTATTAACCCCTAATCTGCCGCCCCCGACATCCCCGACACCTGAATTATATTATTAACCCCTAATCCGCCACCCCCATTGTCGCCGCCACTTACCTACACTTATTAACCCCTTATCTGCCGCCCCGTCGCCGCCACTATTCTATATTTATTAACCCCTAAACCTGTCTAACCCTAACCGTAAAACCAACTAACTTAAATATAATTTAAATAAATCTAAATAAATATTCCTATCATTAAATAAATTATTCCTATTTAAAACTAAATACTTGCCAATAAAAAAAAACCTAAGCTAGCTACAATATAACTAATAGTTACATTGTAGCTATCTCAGGGTTTATTTTTACTTTACAGGCAAGTTTGTATTTATTTTAACTAGGTAGAATAGTTACTAAATAGTTATTAACTATTTAATAAACTACCTATTTAAAATAAATACAAAAGTACCTGTAAAATAAAACCTAACCTAAGTTACAATAATACCTAACGCTATACTATAATTAAATAAATTAAATAAATTAAATACAATTAAATACAATTAAATTAAATTAGCTAAAGTACAAAAAACAAACACTAAATTATAGAAAATAATAAACAAATTACAAGATTTTTAAACTAATAACACCTAATCTAATCCCCCTAAAAAAAACAAGCCCCCCAAAATAAAAAAGCCCTACCCTACACTACATTACAAATTGCCCTTAAAAGGGCCTTTTGTGGGGCATTGCCCCAAAGTAATCTGCTCTTTTACCTGTAAAAAAAAATTACAAATCCCCCACAACATTAAAACCCACCACCCACACAACCAACCCTACTCTAAAACCCACCCAATATCCCCTTTAAAAAACCTAACACTAACCCCTTGAAGATCACCTTACCAGGAGACGTCTTCATCCAAGCCGGGCAAAGTCCTCAACGAAGCCGGGAGAAGTCTTCATCCAACCGGGAGAAGTTGTCCTCCAGACGGGCAGAAGTCTTCATCCAGACGGCATCTTCTATCTTCATCCATCCGGCGCGGAGTCGGTCCATCTTCAAGACATCCGATGCGGAGCATCCTCTTGAATCAGCCAATAGGATTGAACTTCAATCCTATTGGCTGATTGCATCAGCCAATAGGACTTTTTCTACCTTAATTTCGATTGGTTGATAGAATTCTATCAGCCAATCGGAATTGAAGGGACGCCATCTTGGATAATGTCACTTAAAGGTACCTTCACTTAGTAAGAAGACTCCGGATGAAGAGGATGCTCCGCGTCGGATGTCTTGAAGATGGACCCGCCCCACGCCGGATGGATGAAGATAGAAGATGCCGTCTGGATGAAGACTTCTGCTGGTCTGGAGGACCACTTCGCCCGGCTTCATTGAGGACTTCGCCCGGCTTGGATGAAGACGTCTCCCGGTAAGGTGATTTCCAAGGGGTTAGTGTCAGGTTTTTTAAGGGGGTATTGGGTGGGTTTTAGAGTAGGGTTGGTTGTGTGGCTGGTGGGTTTTAATGTTGGGGTGGATTTGTAATTTTTTTTACAGGTAAAAGAGCTGATTACTTTGGGGCAATGCCCCGCAAAAGGCACTTTTAAGGGCTATTTGTAATTTAGTGTAGGGTAGGGCTTTTTTATTTTGGGGGGGCTTTTTTATTTTGTTAGGGGGATTAGATTAGGTGTAATTAGTTTAAAAATCTTGTAATTTGTTTATTATTTTCTGTAATTTAGTGTGTTTTTTTGTACTTTAGCTAATTTAATTGTATTTAATTGGATTTAATGTATTTTATTATAGTGTAGTGTTAGGTGTTAGTGTAACTTAGGTTTTAATTTACAGGTACTTTTGTATTTATTATAACTAGGTAGTTTATTAAATAGTAAATAATTATTTAGTAACTATTCTACCTAGTTAAAATAAATACAAACTTGCCTGTAAAATAAACCCTGAGATAGTTACAATGTAATTATTAGTTATATTGTAGCTAGCTTAGGGTTTATTTTATAGTTAAGGGTTTAGTTTTAAATAGGAATAATTTAGTTAATGATAGTAATTTTATTTAGATTTATTTAAATTATATTTAAGTTAGCGGGGGTTAGGGTTAGACTTAGGTGTAGGGGTTAATATATTTATTAAAGTTGTGGCGATGTCCAGTTCAGCAGATTAGGGGTTAAAAATGTTATTATAGTGTTTGCGATGTGGGAGGGCCTCGGTTTAGGGGTTAATAGGTAGTTTATGGGTGTTAGTGTACTTTTTAGCACTTTAGTTAAGAGTTTTACACTACAACGCCGTAGGTTGTAGTGTAAAACTCTTAACTACTGACTTTAAAATGCGGTACCAGTCTTGACAGGAGAGGGTCTACCGCTCACTTTTTGGCAGACCCATAATACCGGTGCTATGCAAGTCCCATTGAAAAAATAGGATACGCAATTTACGTAAGTGGATTTGCGGTATTTCCAAGTCTGGCCAAAAAAGTGAGCGGTACACCTGTACCTGCAAGACTCGTAATACCAGCGGGCGTTAAAAAGCAGCGTTAGGACCAGCTAATGCTGCTTTTTAACCCTAACACAAGACTCATAATCTAGGTGAATGTTTTTATCTAGCAATACAAGTTATATGGGTTTCCAGACCTTAAATTAACAATAACAATTAAGAAAGTGAGTGGCTGACTTTCCTATAAAATATGGTCCAACTTGTACAATGCAAATATCTGATATTAGTAAAGACAAGCTGATATCTCAAGGTGTATCAGATCACCCTCTCCTGGTTCCAAAAGGCAGACTGGATCATGTGCATGATACACAGCTCACCCAGATGCAGTACTGCAATGAGAAAAATAATTACATTTCTGATATTCTCATAGTCCACTTATTTCAAGGGTCCTATAAAGTACTGACACAACAAAATGGGAAAATGATATGACTTAAAGGAACATGAAACCTAAAAGTTTTCTCTCATGATTCAGATAGAGAATAGCATTTTTTTAAATTATATTTTAAACCAACAGTGTGTCATTAACATACTTAACCATAAAGATTTTAAACTTCACAGAAAATAAAGAAAAATCCTTGACATACTGTTAGTAGTTTCCTAATCAAATCATGGGACTGGCAGTTTACTTCTTCGGTAATGAATAGTATATTGAAAATTAAGTTACAACAATTTTCTTGGAAAGAAGGGTAAAAGAAAGAAGGAAAAAAAAACAAAAAAAACCATTTCAGTTTTTCTAAACGGGAAAATCATATGGTCAATTTCTCTAGGTGGGAATATTTTAATAAACCTAGACCATTTTTAAAAAAAATTACTTATTTCCCTATCCAAATTCAGATCTGTAGTCAATTGCTCCATTATTAATTGTTTATTAAGGTATTCTTAACTTCTGTTATCAACAGAGAAGATTTACTCTTCCAGATCTTACGAATTAAGCTTCTGGCAGCAAGAATAACCAGATTTGTTATCTTAGCTTCGTTACAAGACACTTTTTGATCTATTAGAAATATTATGTCTTTTAGAGTTAGTCTTTGAGGGGATAACTTAAGCACATTAAATAACCAGAATTCTATTTTATTCCAAAATTGTTGTAATTTGGGACATATCCATATCATGTGTGTTAGGTTTGCAGCTGATTGGCTACATTTTGGGCATTTATTAAATTTTTGTTATTCCATCTAGCTCCTTTATCTGGGTATAATAAGTTTGATAGATTAACTTTATATGGGACTCCCTCCAGGTCTAAGACATCGTGGCATGAAAAAGCAGATGTATTGACCATGCTACATGAAGATTCTGATCAATGTTATCAGAAGTAAGATCTGACCATTTTTGGGCTATACTTTCTAAGTTCGGTCCTCCAGGTTGTGAGATCAAGTAAGAATACCAGGTAGAGATGGAGTGGTGACCTGCTCTGGCCAAAATCGGCCAGTTCTCAAGCTTACCCCATAACCATTTCCAGGGGAATGTGTTAATTAACTGTTGGGCGTAATGTCTTGCTTGTAAAAATGCAAAAAAGTCTCTATTATTTAGATCAAATTCTTGTTTTAATTCATCAAAGGATTTGATAACTCCTGTTGTTATGTTGATGAGTTGGGAAACATAATAGAGACCTTTCCTTTGCCAGTTCTTTAATAGTGGGGATTGTGAGCCTCCTTGAAAATCTGGGTTACCTAGAAACGTTTTGAAATCTTGGAATACTTATATTTAAACCCACTTGCAATCCAATCTTTCTCCAAGCCTGTATTACCACATTAATTGATTTAAATGCTTTCACTTGGCTAGGGATTAGTTTAGGGTCTATATGGATTAAAGAAAGGGGAGTAAAAGGAAATCGATCTTATTCTATAATCCAGTCAACTGCAATACGGCCAAGAAAGACTAAGTTATAAATATGCAGATCAGGGAGAGCCAGGCTGAGAAATTGTTTAGGCAGAGATAACTTACGTAAAGATATTCTCGGTTTCTTTGCTTGCCAAATAAATTGACGAATTGACGTGTTGAGTTTCTTAATATCATAGGTTTTCAAGAAAATAGGAAAGTTTTGTAATATATATAGGATTTTAGGCAAGAGTACCATTTTAAAGAGTGCAATACGTCCCGATATTGATAACGGGAGATTTTGCCAGTTCTTCATGTGGTAGTAATTTGTGTTAAAATAGGAGGAATATTCAATGAATACCAGTTTTGTGGATCAGCTGACACCATAATCCCAAGATATCTAAATGCTTCTGTGACTGTCTTAAAAGAGGTCTCTATCGTAGAATTCTTTGTTTTTTTCAACCAGAGTAATTCAGATTTTGAGTAATTAACTTTATAACCTGAGAATTGACCGAAAAGATTAATTATATTCATAAGTTTAGGTATATTTGAATGAGTGTTAGCCATGTAAATTAATATATCATCCGCGTATAATGCCAATTTTACCTCTTTTTTCTGAATCTTTATGCCTTCAATATATTGCCTGATTTTAATAGCAAACGGTTCAATTGCAAGGTCAAATAATAGTGGGGAAAGGGGACAGCCTTGCCGGGTGCCTCTTTCTATCTTAATTAATTTTTACTCTACCGCATTAATTATTAAACTGGTGAAAGATTGAGCACACAGATTCTTAATTAGCCTTGGAAAGTTATTATTAAATCCAAAGCGTTGCAGCGTATTCAACATGTGGTCATGATGCACACTATCAAACGCTTTTTCAGCATCGATAGCTATAACCGCTGCATCAGTTTGATCATCCAACACTTGGCTATCAGTGTTTTTAAAATAATCGACGAGTAATAATAATTGCCTTATCTTAGCTGACGAATTACGATTCGGGAGAAACCCAGCCTGATCTTTATGGATAATCTTTGAGAGTCCTTCTTGCAATCTTTTAGCCAGAATAGATGTAAATATTTTATAGTCCGTATTTAGGAGGGCTATAGGCCTGTATGATTCTTTTTTCCTGGGGTCTTTCCCTGACTTAGGTATAAGGATTGTTTGAGAAGCCGCGAAATTACTGGAAAATGAAAGATTTTCACTGTAATATAAATTGAAAAGCTTTGTCAAGTGAGGGACAAGAGTTAGAGCCAAACTTTTATATAATTCGTTTAGCAACGTGTCCGGACCTGGGGCCTTATCTAACTTAAGAGATTGAATAGCTTGGTTAACTTCAAGTTCTGAGATCTCAGCGTTAAGTTTGAGATTAAATTCAGAACTGCTAAGTGGTGGTACAATATCTTCCCAAAATTTTTCACATGCTTTAGTTTCATACGGAGATAAGGAGTAAATTGTTTTATAATAATGGAAGAAGGAGTTAGAGATTTCCTCATAGGAAGTAAATATTTTCCCTTTTTCTTGTATAGAATCAATTATTGAAGATTCTCTACAGTTTTTCACTAGCTTAGATAATAATTTGCCTGATTTATTGCCATGTTTAAATAGTTTTGCTTGATATTTTGATTCTGCATGGGTTGAATACAAGGTTAGGAGAGTGTCTCGATCACTCTTTGCTCTTATATATCTTTTCCAATTATCATTTGTTGGGGCGTTTAAATATCTATTATAAGCATTTGTTACAGTCGCTGTCACCTCCCTTTCTTTCTGTCTCGATTCTTTTTTAAGCCTGGCCAGGTACGCAATTATGTCTCCCCTTATCACTGCCTTTGCAGTTTCCCAGATTACAGAGAAATTAGACACTGAGCCAATGTTAAATTGAAAATATTCGTCAAATTTAGTCTTTAACCAATTATTAAATTTGGGATTTTTGCTTAGATATTTGGGATAAAAAAAGCGAGCTGTTCTTGTGTGAACATTTACACCTGGAATATCCAGCATTATGGGGGCATGGTCTGAAATACAGATTTCAGAAATTGAAGCTTTTGCTCCAATTTTATATAAACTCTCACTAGTCAATATTAAATCAATATGAGAAAGGGATTTAAAAGATTTGGAGTAGCAAGTATAAGTCTTAATGTCTGGATTTTGTAGTCTCCATATGTCTCTAACTGATAAATTGTGAAAGATAGAATTGAATGTTTTTGTTTCAAGATTATCTTTTTTTTGTTTTTTTTTTAAAAAGGAAGCCTTGTCTTAATCTATCTATAGGAAACCAGGGAGCCATATTAAAATCACCTGCTAAGATTATATGTCCCTCTGCCACCTGTAAGATTTTGGGCTGGAGAGAGTCCCAAACTTCAGAGTCAATTATGTTAGGTGCGTAAAGATTACAAATGGTGTAAATTGACTCTTCAATTTTTAATTTTAGAATTAGATATCTGCTTTCAGGATCCAACACTGTAAGTAACTTGACAAAATCTATTTTTTTCCACAATAAGATCGCCACGCCTTTTTTTCTATTGAAGGTTGGAGTGAATATAGCCTCTGCCACCCAGGAAGATTTAAGTTTAATAGATTCTTCAGCATTTAAATGAGTTTCTTGTAATAGAGCAATGGATGTGTTAAGTTTACGAAGGCGTGTTAAAATCATTTTCCGTTTTATTGGGGAGGAGATACCTCCTACATTCCATGAAGTGAGTCTAATATTTATATTCATTATCCTTTATATCATTAGGACAAAGTCACAGGAAAACATTCTTATCTCAATTAACCAAAACAAATTTAAGACCATATACTAGTCTTGTTATCATTTAATGTTAGTTAGTCCTATATTCAGCACATTTTTATTCAGCTTCTTTTGCTGAGTCAAAAAGAAAAATTTGTCCTTCGAGCATAAGTTTAAGTCTAGCTGGATATATTACTGTAGCTTGCCATCCAGCTTTTATCATTTTGCCACAGATTGGGGATAGCTCTCTCCTTTTCAGGGATGTTTCAACTGAGAAATCTTGAAAAAGCAAGATTTTAGAATTGTTGAAATATATTGGTTGTTTTTTGCGATATTGCTGTAGAAATGATGCTTTGTCCTGATAATTCAGGAACCTAGCAATAATCGGTCTCGGTTTAGCAAGATTGCTCAAGTTATCCTGCACCTACCCCAATCTGTGGACTCTTTCAATAGCAAGGGGTTGCTGAGGTGGAGGTATGTCTAATAACAGCGATAATATGTGGGTCATTAGTTTTATAAGATCATCTTCTTGCCTAGACTCTGGAAATCCTATAATCCTGAGGTTGTTCCTTCTAGACCTGTTTTCCAGGTCATCAAGTTTGGCCTGGATTTTTGCTAGTTCACTTTGATTACCCTCTATTTTTGGGATATATGCATTTGTGACATCCTCGATATCTGAAATCCATTGTTCCACTTCTTGTAATCTCTTAGAGAATTGTCTTATCTCTGTTGTTAACATTGAAATATCCTGCTTAATTTCAGCTTTTAGCAAATCAAATTTGGGAGTAATGGCTTCTATTATATTGGCAACTAGGGCTTGTGATTCCTGAGTGGTCATAATATTTTGGGTCTTTGGAGTATTTTCTGCTTGAGCTTCTGCTGGAATTTCCGTAAGGGTCTTATTTTTGTGCTCCCTGTGCTTAGCCGCCATGCCTGGATTAAGTTTAGGTGTAAGGGATGGTGACATGATACATTTATCCATACAGAGTGATAGTGCACAATTAATTTATATACTTACAAGTGAAAAAAAAAAAGAGGGGGGGGGAGGGGGAGTGAGGGAAATAGAGTGAAAAGGGAAGTGCTTAGTGTAAGGGAAAAAACCCCCCAAAAACCTAATATTATTGTGACAACACAAGACCAGAAAATGGCGGAGACTAATCACGGGTTAAACCAATAATTTTCACAACAGAAGCCCAGTTGGAATGTATGTTTATTCAAATTCAAAGTCAGAGGAAAAGCTATACAAGAATACTTTTTTAAAAGCAAAAAGACTACCTCTTATTCACAATAACTCTGCTAACTCCCTAACGCCTAGATTTAGAGTTTTGTCGGTAACGACCCGCGTAGCTAACGCTGGCTTTTTTCTGGCCGCACCTTTTAAATACCTCTGGTATTGAGAGTTCACAGAATGGCTGCGTTAGGCTCCAAAAAGGGAGCGTACAGGCATATTTACCGCCACTGCAACTCTCGATACCAGAGTTGCTTACGGACGCGGCCAGCTTCAAAAACGTGCTCGTGCACGATTCCCCCATAGAAAACAATGGGGCTGTTTGAGCTGAAAAAAAACCTAACACCTGCAAAAAAGCCGCGTTCAGCTCCTAACGCAGCCCCATTGTTTCCTATGGGGAAACACTTCCTACGTCTGCACCTAACACTCTAACATGTACCCCGAGTCTAAACACCCCTAACCTTACACTTATTAACCCCTAATCTGCCGCCCCCGCTATCGCTGACCCCTGCATATTATTTTTAACCCCTAATCTGCCGCTCCGTACACCCCCGCCACCTACATTATCCCTATGTACCCCTAATCTGCTGCCCTAACATCGCCGACCCCTATATTATATTTATTAACCCCTAATCTGCCACCCCCAACGTCGCCTCCACCTAATTACACTTATTAACCCCTAATCTACCGACCGGACCTGAGCGCTACTATAATAAATGTATTAACCCCTAATCCGCCTCACTCCCACCTCAATAACCCTATAATAAATAGTATTAACCCCTAATCTGCCCTCCCTAACATTGCCGACACCTAACTTCAAGTATTAACCCCTATTCTGCCGACAGGAGCTCACCGCTACTCTAATAAATGTATTAACCCCTAAAGCTAAGTCTAACTTTAACCCTAACACCCCCCTAAATTAAATATAATTTAAATCTAACAAAATAAATTAACTCTTATTAAATAAATTACTCCTATTTAAAGCTAAATACTTACCTGTAAAATAAACCCTAATATAGCTACAATATAAATTATAATTATATTATAGCTATTTTAGGATTTATATTTATTTTACAGGTAACTTTGTATTTATTTTAACCAGGTACAATAGCTATTAAATAGTTAAGAAATATTTAATAGCTAAAATAGTTAAAATAATTACAAAATTACCTGTAAAATAAATCCTAACCTAAGTTACAATTAAACCTAACACTACACTATCAATAAATGAATTAAATACAATACATACAAAAAACTACAATTAAATAAACTAACTAAAGTATAAAAAATAAAAAAGAACTAAGTTACAAAAAATAAAAAAATATTTACAAACATTAGAAAAATATTACAACAATTTTAAACTAATTACACCTACTCTAAGCCCCCTAATAAAATAACAAAGCCCCCCAAAATAAAAAAATGCCCTACCCTATTCTAAAATAAAAAAGTTCAAAGCTCTTTTACCTTACCAGCCCTGAACAGGGCCCTTTGCGGGGCATTCCCCAAAGAATTCAGCTCTTTTGCCTGTAAAAAAAACACATACAATACCCCCCCCAACATTACAACCCACCACCCACATACCCCTAATCTAACCCAAACCCCCCTTAAATAAACCTAACACTAAGCCCCTGAAGATCTTCCTACCTTATCTTCACCATACCAGGTTCACCGATCGGTCCTCGGAAGTGTTGATCCAAGCCCAAGCGGGGGGCTAAAGAGTGACATCCATCCTCGGGCTGAAGTCTGGATCCAAGCGGCGGCTGAAGAAATCCATCATCGGGCCGAAGTCGGAAGTCCATCATCGGGATGAAGTCTTCTATCAAGCCGCATCTTCAATCTTCTTTCTTCTGGAGCGGAGCGGAGCCATCTTCTTCCAAGCCGACGTGGAACATCCTCTTCAACCGACGCCTACTAGCCGAATGACGGTTCCTTTAAATGACGTCATCCAAGATGGCGTCCCTCGAATTCCGATTGGCTGATAGGATTCTATCAGCCAATCGGAATTAAGGTAGGAATATTCTGATTGGCTGATGTAATCAGCCAATCAGAATCAAGTTCAATCCGATTGGCCGATCCGATCAGATTGAGCTTGCATTCTATTGGCTGATCAGAACAGCCAATAGAATGCGAGCTCAATCTGATTGGCTGATCGGATCAGCCAATCGGATTGAACTTGATTCTGATTGGCTGATTCCATCAGCCAATCAGAATATTCCTACCTTAATTCCGATTGGCTGATAGAATCCTATCAGCCAATCGGAATTCGAGGGACGCCATCTTGGATGACGTCATTTAAAGGAACCGTCATTCGGCTAGTAGGCGTCGGTTGAAGAGGATGTTCCGCGTTGGCTTGGAAGAAGATGGCTCCGCTCCGCTCCAGAAGAAAGAAGATTGAAGATGCGGCTTGATAGAAGACTTCATCCCGATGATGGACTTCCGACTTCGGCCCGATGATGGATTTCTTCACCCGCCGCTTGGATCCAGACTTCAGCCCGAGGATGGACGTCACTCTTCAGCCCCCCGCTTGGGCTTGGATCAACACTTCCGAGGACCGATCGGTGAACCTGGTATGGTGAAGATAAGGTAGGAAGATCTTCAGGGGCTTAGTGTTAGGTTTATTTAAGGGGGGGTTTGGGTTAGATTAGGGGTATGTGGGTGGTGGGTTGTAATGTTGGTGGGGGGGTATTGTATGTGTTTTTTTTACAGGCAAAAGAGCTGAATTCTTTGGGGCATGCCCCGCAAAGGGCCCTGTTCAGGGCTGGTAAGGTAAAAGAGCTTTGAACTTTTTTAATTTAGAATAGGGTAGGGCATTTTTTTATTTTGGGGGTCTTTGTTATTTTATTAGGGGGCTTAGAGTAGGTGTAATTAGTTTAAAATTGTTGTAATATTTTTCTAATGTTTGTAAATATTTTTTTATTTTTTGTAACTTAGTTCTTTTTTATTTTTTTTACTTTAGTTAGTTTATTTAATTGTAGTTTTTTGTAGGTATTGTATTTAATTCATTTATTGATAGTGTAGTGTTAGGTTTAATTGTAGGTAATTGTAGGTATTTTATTTAATTAATTTATTGATAGTGTAGTGTTAGGTTTAATTGTAACTTAGGTTAGGATTTATTTTACAGGTAATTTTGTAATTATTATAACTATTTTAGCTATTAAATAGTTCTTAACTATTTAATAGCTATTGTACCTGGTTAAAATAAATACAAAGTTGCCTGTAAAATAAATATTAATCCTAAAATAGCTATAATATAATTATAATTTATATTGTAGCTATATTAGGATTTATTTTACAGGTAAGTATTTAGATTTAAATAGGAATAATGTATTTAATAAGAGTTAATTTATTTCGTTAGAATAAAATTATATTTAACTTAGTGGGGTGTTAGGGTTAGGGTTAAAATTAGCTTTAGGGGTTAAAAAATTTATTAGAGTAGTGGTGAGCTCCGATAGGCAGATTAGGGGTTAATACTTGAAGTTAGGTGTCGGCGATGTTAGGGAGGGCAGATTAGGGGTTAATACTATTTATTATAGGGTTATTGAGGCGGGAGTGAGGCGGATTAGGGGTTAATAACTTTATTATAGTAGCGGTGAGATCCGCTCGGCAGATTAGGGGTTAATAAGTGTAGGCAGGTGGAGGCGACGTTGAGGGGGGCAGATTAGGGGTTAATAAATATAATATAGGGGTCGGCGGTGTTAGGGGCAGCAGATTAGGGGTACATAGCTATAATGTAGCTGGCGGCACTTTGCGGTCGGCAGATTAGGGGTTAATTATTGTAGGTAGCTGGCGGCGACGTTGTGGGGGCAGGTTAGGGGTTAATAAATATAATATAGGGGTCGGCGGTGTTAGGGGCAGCAGATTAGGGGTACATAAGTATAACGTAGGTGGCGGTCGGCAGATTAGGGGTTAAAAAAATTTAATCGAGTGGCGGCGATGTGGGGGGACCTCGGTTTAGGGGTACATAGGTAGTTTATGGGTGTTAGTGTACTTTAGAGCACAGTAGTTAAGAGCTTTATAAACCGGCGTTAGCCCAGAAAGCTCTTAACTACTGACTTTTTTCTGCGGCTGGAGTTTTGTCGTTAGAATTCTAACGCTCACTTCAGACACGACTCTAAATACCGGAGTTAGAAAGATCCCATTGAAAAGATAGGATACGCAATTGACGTAAGGGGATCTGCGGTATGGAAAAGTCGCGGCTGGAAAGTGAGCGTTAGACCCTTTCCTGACTGACTCCAAATACCGGCGGTAGCCTAAAACCAGCGTTAGGAGCCTCTAACGCTGGTTTTCACGGCTACCGCCAAACTCTAAATCTAGGCCTAAGTAAGGATATCGAATTGCAAATATATAGCAATGACGGTTAAAGAGACTTCCAGAGGACAAAAATGCAATAGATCTATTCCTTCTCTTTCATATTAGGATTCGGCCATGAATTTAATTTAATGCTGAGGAGACTATAGTGGAGACAACTTTGCTCCCAACGTCTTGCTGGCAATAGTATTTAACATAGGGTAATCTAGTCTCACAATTTAAAGAGTTTCGTTTAAAACCTCTATTCTGGAGGAGTCTAAATTACTGAATCAGCCATCAAATATATAGAATTTAGATGTATGGGTGAACTTCAACAGATATTAAGTGAAAACTTCTATAGGCTCCCAATAGCCCCTTTTCTTAGGCTATTTCTTAGGGTAGGATATCAGGGTATAGGCAATATTCTTTTTATGATGCAATTTCTAATCTTCGTTTCTACAATTTCCTAGGTATACCCAAACTGCATCTGTGGTACACTTTAGAGGTGCTAAGATAACTTAATAACCTCAATCAGCAGTGAGCCTTATACAAATTAAAATGCTTATACAATAAGTTTAATCACAGTTGTTAGTGTCTAATGTTTCCCTTCCATTTGTCAGGGTTATTTATGTTACTCTCAAGAATTTCGATTTAAAGCAAAGGTTTAGAAATATTTGGAGCAGGTTGCTCCGTTTAAAGGAAAGAGTTAGTACTCCTTGTTCTTGAAAATTCAAGAACAAGGGGTCATGAGCTCAAGCTAAAGGGTAGTAGATTCAGGAGTAATTTGAGGAAGCACTTCTTTACAGAAAGAGTGATTGATTTATGGAATAAACTTCCTCAAGAGGTAGTAGCAACAAACACTGTGGGGGACTTTAAAAATGCATGGGACAAGCATAAGGCTATCCTACGAACTAGATAAGTTTATACTGTTAGGTAAGGTCAGGCAGACTTGCTGGGCCTATGGCTCTTATCTGCCGTCAATATCTATGTTTCTATGTTTCTATGTTTCTAGTACTCAGTCTGTCATTCCCTCTTTCCTCTTAAGTTAAATGACAATCTGCCTTGGAAAAAAAACAAGTTAAGCAATAAGTTTAATAAGCACTTTCCACACTAACAAGCAAAGCTATTATAGCAACAGAAAGTTTTTTTAAGCACAAAAAGAGAAATTAGCTAATACAATTTTCCTGTCCTGCAACAAGGTTTTTAGACAGTTCAGTAGGAAGTTTTCATTTGCCTATCAGTGACGTGCAGTGACATCAGAGGCTGGTGAGGCAGTGGCTAGGATACGCCTTCATTCTTTAGATATCCTTTGTTGAAGAAATAGCAATGCACATGGGTGAGCCAATCACATGTGGTATCTATGTGCAGCCACCAATCAGCAGCTACTGAGCATATTTAGATATGATTTTCAACAAAGGATATCAAAAGAATGAAAAAAAAATAGATATTAGATGTAAATTGGAAAGTTATTTAAATTTGCATATGGGATTGATATGGGTTTCATGTCCCTTTAAATGGTGTCTTGGAAAACTGGTCAACTTAGTAAACATCTGATTTTAGTCTAAAAGGATTGTAACAGAAACTCTTGCCAGATAACACAAGGCTTGCTCTGATTATGAGATCTAGAAATCCATGCCCATTAAAATATGTTTAAAACATACTTTTTACTTTAATGCTGCAAATTATGCTTATAGATTCTTTCATTATGCAGTAAATATAAAAATGTCTTGATCCAGTGGCGGCTGGTGAAATCTAAAGATGGTGGGGCGCTTGGCCTCACCCCTTTAAATAAAGCCACACCATCAGGTGGCACTATCAATTCATTAATTAAATAAAAGGTAGACAGAAACACAGAGAAGCATTCGGGGGGAGAGGGAGAGACAGATGGGGGAGAGAGACACAGAGGGTTAGAGAGAAAGAGAGAGAGAGACACAATCACACACAGAGGGGTTAGAGAGAGAGAGAAAGAGAGAGAGACACAATCACACACAGAGGGGTTAGAGAGAGAGAGAAAGAGAGAGAGACACAATCACACACAGAGGGTTAGAGAGAGAGAAAGAGAGAGACACAATCACACACAGAGGGTTAGAGAGAGAAAGAGAGAGAGACACACAATCACACACAGAGGGTTAGAGAGAGAGAAATAAAGAGAGAGAGAGACAATCACACACAGAGGGTTAGAGAGAGAGAAAGAGAGAGAGACACAATGATTCAATGACATACAGAGGGTTAGAGAGAGACACAATCACACACAGAGGGTTAGAGAGAGAGAGAGAAAGAAAGAGACACAATCACACTCAGAGGGTTAGAGAGAGAGAGAAAGAGAGACACAATCACACACAGAGGGTTAGAGAGAGAAAGAGAGAGACACAATCGCACACAGAGGGTTAGAGAGAGCGCAAGAGACACAATCACACAGAGAGGGTTAGAGAGAGAGCTAGAGACACAATCACACACATAGGGTTAGAGAGAGAGCGAGAGACACAATCACACACAGAGGGTTAGAGAGAGAGAGAGAGAGAGAGAGAAAGAGAGAGAGAAAGAGAGAGACACAATCACACACAGAGGGTTAGAGAGAGACACAATCACACACAGAGGGTTAGAGAGAGAGAAAGAGAGAGAGAGACACAATCACACACAGAGGGTTAGAGAGAGAAAGAAAGAGAGAGAGAGAGAAACACACAATCACACACAGAGGGTTAGAGAGAAAGAGAGAGAGAGAGAGACACAATCACACACAGAGGGTTAGAGAGAGACACAATCACACACAGAGGGTTAGAGATAGAGAGAGAGAGAGAGAGAGAGACACAATCACACACAGAGGGTTAGAGAGAGACACAATCACACACAGAGGGTTAGAGAGAGAGAAAGAGAGAGAGAGACACAATCACACACAGAGGGTTAGAGAGAGAAAGAAAGAAAGAGAGAGAGAGAGAGAGACACAATCACACACAGAGGGTTAGAGAGAAAGAGAGAGAGAGAGAGACACAATCACACACAGAGGGTTAGAGAGAGACACAATCACACACAGAGGGTTAGAGATAGAGAGAGAAAGAGAGAGAGAGAGAGAGAGAGAGAGAGAGACACACAATCACACACAGAGGGTTAGAGAGAGACACAATCACACACAGAGGGTTAGAGATAGAGAGAGAGAAAGAGAGAGAGAGAGAGAGAGACAATCACACACAGAGGGTTAGAGAGAGAGAGAAAGAGAGAGAGAGAGAGAGACAATCACACACAGAGGGTTAGAGAGAGACACAATCACACACAGAGGGTTAGAGAGAAAGAGAGAGAGAGACACAATCACACACAGAGGGTTAGAGAGAGACACAATCACACACAGAGGGTTAGAGATAGAGAGAGAGAGAGACAGACAATCACACACAGAGGGTTAGAGAGAGACACAATCACACACAGAGGGTTAGAGAGACACATAAGGGATGAGAGAGTCTGAGGGGGAGGAAGAGAGACAGAGAGAGAAAGAGACCATGGGGGAGAACAACACATAAGGAGAGAGATGGATAGAGAGAGAGACACACACACACACACACACATACAATTGGGGGGGGGGAGAGGGACCACTGCATTTTTAAGTAATAAAACAGCAAAGCTACAGAGACTAAGTGAGACTATAACTAAATGAGACCATACATTAGTGTGCAGTACAGAGGCAAGCTGCTAAGTTAGTGGGTGTAAAGTTTGAGTAAACAAAATGCAAAAACGATCCTTTGCTGTAAAAGAGTAAAAAAAACACTAAACCACATTCATTGAATTATCATTTTCACTAACAGAATCCTTTTCAGTAAAATCTTACTTTAATATGATGGGGCTGAAACAGTGCTCTCTGTGCCTCTCTCTCTTCCTGCTCTGTAAGGATTCAGGAAGTGACAGTGGCACATTCCACTGCACTTAGAGGGGAAGAACAGAACTCTCTTTTTCACTTTAGCAAAGCTAGCAGGTTCACAGGACAGCAACAAAATAAATGAAAGTTGTTTTTTCCGTTTTTGTTTTATTTTATATCATTTAACATCCAGCCTAACCCTAAGTTCCATTTACTAATGCCTCTCACTGGATTGGTTCAGCCCAAATAGGACTGCCTCAAATAAGCAGTTAATGGGCCATGCGATGATCTTAACCACTTTCATCCAGTAGATGGCGCAGCATTTTGTGTAATGGTGGGCAGACCTGCTTGTGCCTCTTCATTGCACAACATATAGCTGTGAAAAAAAAAATGCTGGGGAAAAAAAATACAATTTTTTTTTTTTTTTTTTTTTTAAGTCAATAAAAAAAAAATATATTTTTGCCCATATGAGAGGTGAAGCACGGCCTCACCTGCCTCTAGTGACTGCACATCACTGTTGCCTATATAATACATGCGAGCATATGTTCCATTATTCCAATCAGAGATTTTTCTCACAAAATGCAGAGGTCCTGTCTGTGTACTTTCACACAAATATTAAACTGTATTCTCTAAACATGCTAAGTGCACATTATTGACAAAATAACTTTTTCGCCTCTAGCATTGATACATTTGGGAACAATGTCTCTTTGTTTTCTTCCTTTCCTTCTGCGCTTCTCTTTATTGAAATAGAGGTCTTAACTCTTGATTTATCAATGCAGTTTTCCTTATGTTAAACCACAGATGTTTGAGAGTGTGTTTTGTGCCAGGTTTATTATATGCCTTTATTTAAATGTTCCACTCTTGCAACAGCTTAATAAGTCCTTCACAACTTGAGTAATTATACTGTGTCAAGCCTCCCCTTTGGCCCGAGTGAAGAAAACATTAACTTTATAACTTACCTCCTCTCGTTCTGCCCGCCTGTGATAACAAAATGTTTGCTGAGGAGATTACTGCTTGATCGCACACTGGTCCAAGAAAAAGCAGACCAAACCTCCTACTGCAAGTTCAAGCGTTCCTTACCCTTGCATTCAGCCCCAAGCAAACTCACCTCCTCTCACGCAGCATTGGTGGGAGGAGAGGGAGAAGGGCTCAGGCAAACACCTCCGGGAAAAAAGGCGCGGTCCAGAAGTCAGCCCTCTGGTCCCCTGTCAGGTCCAGCTCGAGCTCACCACCTCCCGCGCAGCACCGGTGGGGGAGGGGGAGACAGCCGCTGTGAATCAGATGAAATCCCGGATGATCCAGGGGAAACTGCAGGTATTTCTTGCAGATGTAGTGTAATGTCCGCAAAAGGGGTTAAATCAGCAGACGTGGCAGCAGTAGAGAGGGGCAAAAAAAAAGCCAAAGAATGGGCTATGTGCATCCTCGTTATGATGAGTGAGAGAAAATATCTTCAGGCTTGTAAGACAGGTTCTGGGTCCTTCTTATCTCCTTTCCCTCGACCTCCGTGGGAAAGGAGGAATAGCTGTTGTAAAAAAAAAAAAAGCCGTTTGAACCACTTGGCCTAATTGTTAAACTAAGCCAGGGTACAGGTCCTACTTTGGTAATTTATTGCCGACACAGTGGGATGAAGTTCCACCGTTACAGATTCCAGAGATGATGTCTCATACTATCCGAAAAACAACCTTACAAATGGGGTAAGGCGCAAGAGTCCACCGCCAAGAGCTATGGGACTGGAGAGTAGAGCTCAGCTGCACATACTTTGCTCCTCCTCCACTGGAACCACTAGAGCAGCCAGAGAATAAAATTTTAAACAACTTTCCAATTTACTTCAATTTGTTTCATTCTTTAGTTATCTTTTGTTGAATAAATAGCAGTGTACATGGGGAGCCAATTACAGAAGGCATCAATGTGCAGCCACTGTTCCGCAGCTACTGAGCCTATTTAGATATGCTTTTCCACAAAGGATATACAGAGAATGAAGCAAATTAGATAATATAATTATATTGTAAATTGTGTGCTTTTTCTATATCACAAAAGAAAAAAGTGTTTCATGTCCCTTTAACAAAACATATATTATTCCAAAGCAGATACAATCACACACAGCCAATAACTTACATCAGCCCCCGCTCCCATCGTGGGCCCCTCCTGTTCCTGTCCTGCTCCTGAAAGTCATCAATCCATCTCCTCTTGCTGTATGGAATTTCAAATCAATTTGCATAGTAACTCATCTGCCAGTTCACAAGAATGATGCTGTGCAGGCGTCAGTCTTTTTAGTAGCACGTAAACTCAAGACACAAATAAATGCTCCAGGGCTTTTATTTTCATATTGCAGTGACAGCATACAAACAGGGCTTGTTTGTATGTTTTCACCTCAATATGACAAAAAAATCACTTTCTCTTCAATGCAGAAGTTAGCTGTAGTTTATGTGCTGCTTTATGGGCCCAGGTGCTACTGACTGGATAGATGGTAAGTTAATAGCTGAGTCTGCCCTAAAGCTTAATAAAAACATGAAATTTACAGACCATAAGAAAGTGACAGGTGAGCGCTGTCAACTACAAACAGGAGCGGCACAGTAGCAGTAAAAGTCCTTACTAGCAGGTGATCACTAATACAGTAATTGCAGGTGTGGTCAGGGAGCAGTGTGAGGGGCTATCAGGTGGCTCTACTGATGTGGCACATACCCTATCTAAATTGCTTCAGGGAGTTTTGTATCTTGCATGGAGTTGGCGTGTCTGTCCTGTAAGGAGCGCAGGGGACTTTGTATCTGGCCTGATGCAACTGATCTGATTTAGTATATATCTAGTATAAATGAAGGTGTCTGGTCCTGGGGTCTGATGTGGCATACTTGCAGCATAAAAAACATAGAAATTGGAAACAAGTGCTGTGTTGGCCTCAAAAGTAAGCACAATAGTGATAAAGATTAAGTGATAAAAATACATATACCAAATGATATACCAAATTATCATATAATATAATTATCAAATCATCATATAATCCAACAGAAAAATTCTGTAATGAAATGACACATATAATTGACAAAGGTAAACATTTGGGAATCCTGGATGAAGAAATTGGTGAATCTATTACAGGACAACCCAATAATACCTTATTTTAGATTGGTCCCCAAAATCCATAAATATTCACAACACCCTCCTGGGAGACTCATAGTCCCCGGTGTGGCCTCATTAATGGAACATGTAGGGGAATGGGTTGACAATTTATTAAACCATTGTTCCTCAGCTCCCCGGCTAGCTCAAAGACATGACACATTTACTGAACAAAATAAAAAATAAACAATGGCACCCCACATGGGCTTGGCTAACAATAGATGTTAGTTCCTTATACTCCTGCATTCCCCATACATTGGGTGTAAAAGCAGTAAGATATATTTTGAATTTGTACACAAAGCTCCCAGATGAACTAGTAGAATGTATTTTAAATTTTCTTTTGACACACAATTTTTTTCAATTCAATTGTTCTTTTTACTTTCAACAATGTGGTACAGCCATGGGGGCGAAATTCACCCCCTCTTATGCAAATATTTTTCTTGCATGGTTTGAAACGCACAGAAACATTTTTTACCCACATTATAAACTACACCGGATATATTGATAATTTGTTAATCATATGGGATGGAGATGAAAATACGTCTAAAGACTTTGAGTCTTTGAGTTTTGAGAACATTCACAGACCCACATTTCAGCTGACACTGCCCTCTGCCTCAGCTGAATTATAAAGTATACTTACAACAAGTCTTTAAAGAACATTCACAGACCCACATTTCAGCTGACACTGCCCTCTGCCTCAGCTGAATTATAAAGTATACTTACAACAAGTCTTTAAAAAACATTCACAGACCCACATTTCAGCTAACACTGCCCTCTGCCTCAGCTGAATTATAAAGTATACTTACAACAAGTCTTTAAAGAACATTCACAGACCCACATTTCAGCTGACACTGCCCTCTGCCTCAGCTGAATTATAAAGTATACTTACAACAAGTCTTTAAAGAGATAAAAGGAGAGAGGCGCCAAAACTATAAAACAGTATCGTAGTGGTAAGGGGGAAGAGTGCAGATAAGAGTCCCCCCTAAGAGTGAATACTCACAGAAGATGCGGCACTATCAGCGTGCCTTACACCGCAAGTCGGGACCGTTGAGAGTCGCCCGACAGATACCCCCAGGCAGGTGACGTCACTGTAGAAACTCCAATATGCTGCAGGCAGTATCGGTCTGTGGGATCTCCTTGAGATCAGCTGTGACTAGCGGCATCCAAAATCACCACAGGTGTGCACCAAGCGATTCTTGTTAGCGGTCTTTTGTCTCTGTGTGTTTCCTAAGAAATCCGTCCACCGGTACGGATCAAATACACAGCAGCGCACCTCTTGAGGATTGCTGGATTATCCTTTTGTTTTAAGTCTTTAAAGAACATTCACAGACCCACATTTCAGCTGACACTGCCCTCTGCCTCAGCTGAATTATAAAGTATACTTACAACAAGTCTTTAAAGAACATTCACAGACCCACATTTCAGCTGACACTGCCCTCTGCCTCAGCTGAATTATAAAGTATACTTACAACAAGTCTTTAAAGAACATTCACAGACCAACATTTCAGCTGACACTGCCCTCTGCCTCAGGTAGTCAAAGGAAGATAATTATCTCATTGTATTTCTTCCTTGTTTCTAATAATGTGTATGTTGTAATATGTTTTGGCTATTATTTTTATTCTGTATTTTAAATGCATACTGGTGCACATTGATGGGCCATATATCTTGCTTGTTAAATGCTTTTATTTTCCTCAATGGATACCTCTCTTATCTCTATAATTTGTGATCTTTCCCTGTGTTTTTGCCTGTATGACCCCTAGCACCCTCCCTTAACTTTTTTTGCAGACCAATCTAACACTAATTTATCTCTCCCCCAGCTGAATTATAAAGTATACTTACAACAAGTCTTTAAAGAACATTCACAGACCCAGATTTCAGCTGACACTGCCCTCTGCCTCAGCTGAATTATAAAGTATACTTACAACAAGTCTTTAAAGAACATTCACAGACCCCCATTTAAGATGACACTGCCCTCTGCCTCAGCTGAGCTATAAAGTATACTTACAACAAGTCTTTAAAGAACATTCACAGACCCACATTTCAGCTGACACTGCCCTCTGCCTCAGGTAGTCAAAGGAAGAAAATTATCTCATTGTATTTCTTCCTTGTTTCTAATAATGTGTATGTTGTAATATGTATTGGCTATTATTTTTATTCTGTATTTTAAATGCATACTGGTGCACATTGATGGGCCATATATCTTGCTTGTTAAATGGTTTTATTTTCCTCAATGGATACCTCTCTTATCTCTATAATTTGTGATCTTTCCCTGTGTTTTTTGCCTGTATGACCCCTAGCACCCTCCCCTAACTTTTTTTGCAGACCAATCTAACACTAATTTATCTCTCCCCCAGCTGAATTATAAAGTATACTTACAACAAGTCTTTAAAGAACATTCACAGACCCAAATTTCAGCTGACACTGCCCTCTGCCTCAGCTGAATTATAAAGTATACTTAAAACAAGTCTTTAAAGAACATTCACAGACTCACATTTCAGCTGACACTGCCCTCTGCCTCAGCTGAATTATAAAATATACTTACAACAAGTCTTTAAAGAACATTCACAGACCCACATTTCAGCTGACACTGCCCTCTGCCTCAGCTGAATTATAAAGTATACTTACAACAAGTCTTTAAAGAACATTCACAGACCCACATTTCAGCTGACACTGCCCTCTGCCTCAGCTGAATTATAAAGTATACTTACAACAAGTCTTTAAAGAACATTCACAGACCCACATTTCAGCTGACACTGCCCTCTGCCTCAGCTGAATTATAAAGTATACTTACAACAAGTCTTTAAAGAACATTCACAGACCCACATTTCAGCTGACACTGCCCTCTGCCTCAGCTGAATTATAAAGTATACTTACAACAAGTCTTTAAAGAACATTCACAGACCCACATTTCAGCTGACACTGCCCTCTGCAACAGCTGAATTATAAAGTATACTTACAACAAGTCTTTAAAGAACATACACAGACCAACATTTCAGCTGACACTGCACTCTGCCTCAGCTGAATTATAAAGTATACTTACAACAAGTCTTTAAAGAACATTCACAGACCCACATTTCAGCTGACACTACCCTCTGCCTCAGCTGAATTATAAAGTATACTTACAACAAGTCTTTAAAGAACATTCACAGACCCACATTTCAGCTGACACTGCCCTCTGCCTCAGCTGAATAATAAAGTATACTTACAACAAGTCTTTAAAGAACATTCACAGACCCACATTTAAGCTGACACTGCCCTCTGCCTCAGCTGAATTATAAAGTATACTTACAACAAGTCTTTAAAGAACATTCACAGACCCACATTTCAGCTGACACTGCCCTCTGCCTCAGCTGAATTATAAAGTATACCTACAACAAGTCTTTAAAGAACATTCACAGACCCACAATTCAGCTGACACTGCCCTCTGCCTCAGGTAGTCAAAGGAAGATTATTATCTCATTATATTTCTTCCCTGTTTCTAATAATGTGTATGTTGTGATATGTATTGGCTATTATTTTTATTCTGTATTTTAAATGCATACTGGTGCACATTGATGGGCCATATATCTTGCTTGTTAAATGGTTTTATTTTCCTCAATGGATACCTCTCTTATCTCTATAATTTGTGATCTTTCCCTGTGTTTTTTGCCTGTATGACCCCTAGCACCCTCCCTTAACTTTTTTTGCAGACCAATCTCACACTAATTTATCTCTCCCCCAGCTGAATTATAAAGTATACTTATAACAAGTCTTTAAAGAACATTCACAGACCCACATTTCAGCTGACACTGCCCTCTGCCTCAGCTGAATTATAACGTATATTTACAACAAGTCTTTAAAGAACATTCACAGACCCACATTTCAGCTGACAATGCCCTCTGCCTCAGCTGAATTATAAAGTATACTTACAACAAGTCTTTAAAGAACATTCACAGACCCACATTTCAGCTGACACTGCCCTCTGCCTCAGCTGAATTATAAAGTATACTTACAACAAGTCTTTAAAGAACATTCACAGACCCACATTTCAGCTGACACTGCCCTCTGCAACAGCTGAATTATAAAGTATACTTACAACAAGTCTTTAAAGAACATACACAAACCAACATTTCAGCTGACACTGCACTCTGCCTCAGCTGAATTATAAAGTATACTTACAACAAGTCTTTAAAGAACATTCACAGACCCACATTTCAGCTGACACTACCCTCTGCCTCAGCTGAATTATAAAGTATACTTACAACAAGTCTTTAAAGAACATTCACAGACCCACATTTCAGCTGACACTGCCCTCTGCCTCAGGTAGTCGAAGGAAGATAATTATCTCATTATATTTCTTCCCTGTTTCTAATAATGTGTATGTTGTGATATGTATTGGCTATTATTTTTATTCTGTATTTTAAATGCATACTGGTGCACATTGATGGGCCATATATCTTGCTTGTTAAATGGTTTTATTTTCCTCAATGGATACCTCTCTTATCTCTATAATTTGTGATCTTTCCCTGAGTTTTTTGCCTGTATGACCCCTAGCACCCTCCCTTAACTTTTTTTGCAGACCAATCTTACACTAATTTATCTCTCCCCCAGCTGAATTATAAAGTATACTTACAACAAGTCTTTAAAGAACATTCACAGACCCACATTTCAGCTGACACTGCCCTCTGCCTCAGCTGAATTACAACGTATATTTACAACAAGTCTTTAAAGAACATTCACAGACCCACATTTCAGCTGACACTGCCCTCTGCAACAGCTGAATTATAAAGTATACTTACAACAAGTCTTTAAAGAACATACACAGACCAACATTTCAGCTGACACTGCACTCCGCCTCAGCTGAATTATAAAGTATACTTACAACAAGTCTTTAAAGAACATTCACAGACCCACATTTCAGCTGACACTACCCTCTGCCTCAGCTGAATTATAAAGTATACTTACAACAAGTCTTTAAAGAACATTCACAGACCCACATTTCAGCTGACACTGCCCTCTGCCTCAGCTGAATAATAAAGTATACTTACAACAAGTCTTTAAAGAACATTCACAGACCCACATTTAAGCTGACACTGCCCTCTGCCTCAGCTGAATTATAAAGTATACTTACAAGTCTTTAAAGAACATTCACAGACCCACATTTCAGCTGACACTGCCCTCTGCCTCAGCTGAATTATAAAGTATACCTACAACAAGTCTTTAAAGAACATTCACAGACCCACATTTCAGCTGACACTGCCCTCTGCCTCAGGTAGTCAAAGGAAGATAATTATCTCATTATATTTCTTCCCTGTTTCTAATAATGTGTATGTTGTGATATGTATGGGCTATTATTTTTATTCTGTATTTTAAATGCATACTGGTGCACATTGATGGGCCATATATCTTGCTTGTTAAATGGTTTTATTTTCCTCAATGGATACCTCTCTTATCTCTATAATTTGTGATCTTTCCCGGTGTTTTTTGCCTGTATGACCCCTAGCACCCTCCCTTAACTTTTTTTGCAGACCAATCTCACACTAATTTATCTCTCCCCCAGCTGAATTATAATGTACACTTACAACAAGTCTTTAAAGAACATTCACAGACCCACATTTCAGCTGACACTGCCCTCTGCCTCAGCTGAATTATAACGTATATTTACAACAAGTCTTTAAAGAACATTCACAGACCCACATTTCAGCTGACACTGCCCTCTGCCTCAGCTGAATTATAAAGTATACTTACAACAAGTCTTTAAAGAACATTCACAGACCCACATTTCAGCTGACACTGCCCTCTGCCTCAGCTGAATTATAAAGTATACTTACAACAAGTCTTTAAAGAACATTCACAGACCCACATTTCAGCTGACACTGCCCTCTGCCTCAGCTGAATTATAAAGTATACTTACAACAAGTCTTTAAAGAACATTCACAGACCCACATTTCAGCTGACACTGCCCTCTGCAACAGCTGAATTATAAAGTATACTTACAACAAGTCTTTAAAGAACATACACAGACCAACATTTCAGCTGACACTGCACTCTGCCTCAGCTGAATTATAAAGTATACTTACAACAAGTCTTTAAAGAACATTCACAGACCCACATTTCAGCTGACACTACCCTCTGCCTCAGCTGAATTATAAAGTATACTTACAACAAGTCTTTAAAGAACATTCACAGACCCACATTTCAGCTGACACTGCCCTCTGCCTCAGGTAGTCAAAGGAAGATAATTATCTCATTATATTTCTTCCCTGTTTCTAATAATGTGTATGTTGTGATATGTATTGGCTATTATTTTTATTCTGTATTTTAAATGCATACTGGTGCACATTGATGGGCCATATATCTTGCTTGTTAAATTGTTTTATTTTCCTCAATGGATACCTCTCTTATCTCTATAATTTGTGATCTTTCCCTGTGTTTTTTGCCTGTATGACCCCTAGCACCCTCCCTTAACTTTTTTTGCAGACCAATCTCACACTAATTTATCTCTCCCCCAGCTGAATTATAAAGTATACTTACAACAAGTCTTTAAAGAACATTCACAGACCCACATTTCAGCTGACACTGCCCTCTGCCTCAGCTGAATTATAACGTATATTTACAACAAGTCTTTAAAGAACATTCACAGACCCACATTTCAGCTGACACTGCCCTCTGCCTCAGCTGAATTATAAAGTATACTTACAACAAGTCTTTAAAGAACATTCACAGACCCACATTTCAGCTGACACTACCCTCTGCCTCAGCTGAATTATAAAGTATACTTACAACAAGTCTTTAAAGAACATTCACAGACCCACATTTCAGCTGACACTGCCCTCTGCCTCAGCTGAATAATAAAGTATACTTACAACAAGTCTTTAAAGAACATTCACAGACCCACATTTAAGCTGACACTGCCCTCTGCCTCAGCTGAATTATAAAGTATACTTACAACAAGTCTTTAAAGAACATTCACAGACCCACATTTCAGCTGACACTGCCCTCTGCCTCAGCTGAATTATAAAGTATACCTACAACAAGTCTTTAAAGAACATTCACAGACCCACATTTCAGCTGACACTGCCCTCTGCCTCAGGTAGTCAAAGGAAGATAATTATCTCATTATATTTCTTCCCTGTTTCTAATAATGTGTATGTTGTTATATGTATTGGCTATTATTTTTATTCTGTATTTTAAATGCATACTGGTGCACATTGATGGGCCATATATCTTGCTTGTTAAATGGTTTTATTTTCCTCAATGGATACCTCTCTTATCTCTATAATTTGTGATCTTTCCCTGTGTTTTTTCCCTGTATGACCCCTAGCACCCTCCCTTAACTTTTTTTGCAGACCAATCTCACACTAATTTATCTCTCCCCCAGCTGAATTATAAAGTATACTTACAACAAGTCTTTAAAGAACATTCACAGACCCACATTTCAGCTGACACTGCCCTCTGCCTCAGCTGAATTATAAAGTATACTTACAACAAGTCTTTAAAGAACATTCACAGACCCACATTTCAGCTGACACTGCCCTCTGCCTCAGCTGAATTATAAAGTATACTTACAACAAGTCTTTAAAGAACATTCACAGACCCACATTTCAGCTGACACTGCCCTCTGCCTCAGCTGAATTATAAAGTATACTTACAACAAGTCTTTAAAGAACATTCACAGACCCACATATCAGCTGACACTGCCCTCTGCCTCCGCTGAATTATAAAGTATACTTACAACAAGTCTTTAAAGAACTTTCACAGACCCACATTTCAGCTGACACTGCCCTCTGCCTCAGCTGAATTATAAAGTATACTTACAACAAGTCTTTAAAGAACATTCACAGACCCACATTTCAGCTGACACTGCCCTCTGCTTCTGCTGAATTATAAAGTATACTTACAACAAGTCTTTAAAGAACATTCACAGACCCACATTTCAGCTGACACTGCCCTCTGCCTCGGGTAGTCAAAGGAAGATAATTATCTCAGTATATTTCTTCCCTGTTTCTAATAATGTGTATGTTGTAATATGTATTGGCTATTATTTTTATTCTGTATTTTAAATGCATACTGGTGCACATTGATGGGCCATATATCTTGCTTGTTAAATGGTTTTATTTTCTTCAATGGATACCTCTCTTATCTCTATAATTTGTGATCTTTCCCTGTGTTTTTTGCCTGTATGACCCCTAGCACCCTCCCTTAACTTTTTTTGCAGACCAATCTAACACTAATTTATCTCTCCCCCAGCTGAATTATAAAGTATACTTACAACTGTTGGTGTATGCATCTAAAAGACACTGGAAGCTTTTAATGAAAACTGCATTAGGCATTACTTGTACAGATGCATCAGCAATATATGGAACATACCAAAGGACTTGTAAAACAATAGTCTGCATACACAGAGGAGGAAAAACACAATAGAGATTAAAGAACAACTTCCTTCCTGTATAAAAGAATGAACAAGATCACAGACATAAACAATCAGTAATCTAAACTGAACAGCACCATCTACAGCATCAATGTTGTTCATACATGTGGTATAGTACATGCTGTTGTATTTCCCAACACCCCTTCTCAACGGCATGTACATAATTACACTACGTTCAGTTTCTTTTGAAGAAAAAATGCCGTTCCTTTGGCAACGGTTTTGTGAGTGCGTCTGCAGTCATCTCTTCCGATGGGCAGTATTGAATGTCAATAATACCTTGTTCTTGCATGTCCCTGAGTAAATGATATTTTACATCAATGTGCTTGGTTCGAGGATTCACTCTTTCTGATTGTGTCAACTTTATACACCCTTGGTTGTCTTCAAGAATTGGTATGGGTTTAGACACATCCAGTCCCATGTCTTGAAAAAGTTGACAAATCCAAATTGCTTCTTGACATGCATGTGCTGCTGCTATATATTCTGCTTCCATTGAAGAGAGTGCAACAGTCTCTTGTTTTCGACTGGACCAACTTATTGTTCTTTCTCCATACTGGAAGATGTAACCACTTGTAGATTTGCGGTCAGTGGTATCTCCGGCCCAATCAGCATCAACATATCCAATTAGTTTTGGGTTTGATGTTGCTGGCAGTCGCAGCTTCATCCGAATTGTTCCTTTTAGGTACTGTATCACCCTCTTTACTGCATTCCAGTCGCGTTGACATGGTGTCGCAACTTTTCTACAGAGTATACCTATTGCTGCGGCAATGTATGGTCTTGTCACAGTGGCAATGTATAGCCATTTTCCAATTGCCCTGTGGTAATTGTCATTATTGGGTAACAAGTTTTCTATTCCGTTGTTTTTCAGGTAATCTGGTTCCATAGGTGTTTTCACCTCTTTTGCATCTTGAATGTGAAATTGCTCTAATATTTCTGTAATTTTCTGACTTTGGTTAAGAAGATAGCTTCCATCCTCTTCCCTTTCTATTTGGATTCCTAAATAATAAGTGATGTTCCCTAGTTCTTTAATCTCAAAGTTCTGTTTTAATATATGAACTATTTGGTCACAGTCCCCTTCTTGTTCAAAACAAGTTATGATGTCATCAACATAAATTAGGATGTATATCCCTTTGTTTTCTTGATGCCTTGAATATAGACATGGATCTGCTTTGCTTCTTGAGAATCCTTGTTTCATGAGTACTTCATTCACTTTTTCATTCCACATTCTCGCAGCTTGCTTTAGTCCATAGATGCTCTTTTGAAGTTTGCATACAAGGTTCAGTTCCCTCTCAAATCCAGGTGGCTGTTCCATGTAGAGATCCTCCTTGATGTCTCCATATAGGAAAGCAGTTTTGACGTCCAGGTGCCTCACTTGCATTCCCTTTCCGGCTGCAATGCTAAGAAGCGCTCTGATGGTGGAGTGTTTTACAACTGGAGCAAAAGTTTCATCATAATCTTCTCCAAATTTCTGTGAGTATCGCTTTGCAACTAATCTTGCCTTGTATCTGTGGATATTTCCTTCTGCATCGTATTTTACTTTAAAAGTCCATTTGCTTCCTATAGCTTTGTGACCGGGGGGGAGCTTAGTGAGTGTCCAGGTTTTATTTTCCTGAAGTGATTTTATTTCTTCTTCGGCTGCTTTTCTCCATTGGTTGGCTTCCCTTTTTGGCAATTGTTCTATATCTTCCCAGGATGTTGGTTCGAGTGTTTCATGTGTCTTAGCGATGTATGACAGCTTGCGGGGTGGTATACCTTTCGTCACCCGAGTCGATCTTCTGATTTCTGGTTGTTCAGTGGGTTCTATTGGTTTGTGAGTAGCTGTTTTTTCTATTGTGAGCTCCACTTCTTGCTCTGTCTCCTGTATAGCTTCACTTTGGTTAGCATCTCTTGCTGATTCAGTGGAGAGGTTCTCTTTATGGCTTTCAAGGGACATTTTTTCTGATGTTTGACTTTCATCAAAATAAACACTGCGGCTTATTGTGATCTTGTTGGTCTTTGGATGAAGAATTCTATAGCCTTTACTTTGTTCACTGTAGCCCATAAGAATGCCTTCTATGGCTGTGTTCTCTAATTTGGAGCGTTTCTCACTTGGAACATGGGCATATGCTTTACATCCAAACACTCTAATATGTCCCATACTAGGTTTTGATCCATTCCACATTTCATATGGGGTACTCTCAATAGTTTTTGATGGTAGCTTGTTCTGTAAGTATGTTGCAGTCATTATTGCTTCACCCCAGTACTGGTTAGGTAAATTGGCGTCTGAAAGCATGCATCTTGCCATTTCTATGAGGGTGCGATTTTTCCTTTCTGCAACACCATTTTGCTCAGGAGTGTATGGTACAGTTGTTTGGTGTATAATGCCTTGTCTCTTCATGTATGACTCTACTTCCTTACTCATATATTCCCCTCCGTTGTTGGTACGTAATTTTGTTGGTTTCCATTGAAATTTATTGCTGAATGTAGCTATAAATTCTTGAAGTTTCTCTGATGTCTCACTTTTGTGCTTCATCAGATATGTTGTTGTGTACCTGGAATAATCGTCAATGCAAGTCAGTAAATATCTGTTCCCGCCGGGTGTGGGGGTTTTCATTGGTCCACACATGTCACTGTGTATGAGTTCCATGGGGTGAGTGGTTTTTCTTTGACTGGCTTGTGGAAGTGGGGTACGTGTGGCCTTTGCTTTGATACAACATGTGCACTTCATGAGCATGTCACAAGGCAAAATTATCATGTCTTCTGATAAACCTTCTTTTGCAAGTTCCTTTATGGCCTCTGGGTTTCGATGCCCTAATCGCCTGTGCCACAGGTGGATACATTTGTTGTGTGGATTATGAATGGCTGTTTTGGCTTGCTTCCTTTCAGTGATAAGTTTTTACAGGTGTTCGTTCAATCTTCCTTTTGCTAGGATTTGTTTCCTGTTTCGAATTGTGCATTCATTGCCTTGGAACTGAACTGTGAGTCCATTGTTAGCAAGAGTTTTCACTGATAGGAGGCTTCCTTCTAAACTTGGGACGTACAGAACATTCTTTACTAGAATGCTTTGCTTACCTCCTGATGGTGTGATGCAAGTCAGGAACCCTTGACCATTACCTTCAGCTGTAATACTTTTCCCATTTGCTAGGAAGACTTGGGGCGCGATCCGAGAAACGGCGTAGTTTGCGGCGCAAGCGAGGGAACCCGCGTCGCCCGCAGTTTCAGCTCGCAACTCGAGCTATCCCATATACGGCGCCGTTAGATGCTAACGTGCCGTAAGTCGGATAAACCAGCGATGTCCAGAAATCTGCGCAAGTACAAATTTCTGGCGTCGCCAGTGACTTACGGCACGTTAGAAACTGCCGGCGCCTACAAAACCTGTCTAAAGTCTAAATCACCCGCACTGTCTAACACGCCTCCCTAACATAGCCCGACACATCTAACCCTCTATCCGCTATCCCCCCTCTCTATCCTAACAATAAAATATGTATTAACCCCTAAACCACCGCTCCCAAACCCCGCCGCAACCTAATAAAGTTATTAACCCCTAAACCGCCGCCAGCTATATTAAATCTATAACCCCCTAAAGTGAGCCCCTAACACCGCCGCCATCTACCTTACCTACCCCCTAAAGTGAGCCCCTACCCCGCCGCTATCTATATTAAATTATTTAACCCCTAATCTAATCCCCCTACCCCGCCGCCATCTATATTAAATTATTTAACCCCTAAAATACTAAACTATCCCTACCACTAAACCTAAGTCTAACCCTACAAATAGTTTGAATAAAGGTGGTGTATATCCTGCGCAAAGGAACAGATGGGGAAGGGGGGTGGGGGATGCCTCTAGCTCTCCTCGATGGGTACCCTAGCGTGCCCAATGTATAAAAGATATATGTAAGATAGAGGTGAGCGCCAAAAGAAGGCTGAGGGTAGGGTGGGGAACGCTAAAATAGGCTAAAATTAGCTGATAGAATGTATAGTTAAAATTACAAATTTATTTATTCCATATAGTAATTATAATAATAACAAAGAACAATATACACTGATAGTTGTTCATGGATCCATGTTACAAATGGTAGCAAATTACAGTGTTAGATAAAAAAACAATACAATACAATAATAAAAAATAATACAATACAATAATAAAAGCAATTGTAAATACTGATAAATTCAGTGGCTGATAGTAAAGCTTTTTATGCTGAGTGTCTGTTTAATGATTAACACCTTAGTTGAGTCCGGTAAGTATAAAATACTCCTGGTAGGTAGTGTAGGGTTAATTGTAATCCAATAAGTGGCAAGATTTGGGTGTGATCTGTGTCCAATACAACAATTTAGAAAAAAGTGGTAGAAAAAATGTGTGTTCACTCTATGTGATGAAAAAATGATGATAAAAAGATGATAAAATCCCTCCAAAAAAATGTTATAAAAAATGTTATAAAAAATGAAAAAAGGTGAAAAAAGATAAAAAAATAGTGTCAGTTTTGAAGTCCAAAGTGATGTTGGTGATGTCAGTGCAAATCAATCAATCCGTGGTTCAGTGTTGATGCCATATTTTGAAAAAATAAGATTATGCAAAAAGAAAAAATCCTGAAAAAAAGAAAACAAATAATACTCTAATATATGCAATCTGTACAATAGATATATCAGTATTATGCTTACTCAGATCTGTCGACGCGTTTCGGCCATATACCTCTGGCCTTTATCAAGACTGATAAACTGAGTAAGCTCACAGTATTTATAAGAATTATGGCTGATGTTTTGGCGCCAAACACTAATAGGCCACGCCCCCTTCCTGTTTGGTAGCATTATGGGTATGGGCGAAAGCATTGTGGGTATGGGCGAAGGCATTTATTTTGCTTGTGTTATTGAGGTCATTACAAAGTTTTTAAGGACATATGTAGTTATAAATTGTCTTTCCATTATATATGGCTAGTTTGTGTGTGTCCTAATATGGATTTGTTGTTCATACATATACTTCCGGTTTCGCTAGTGGATCTAGCCCTTACTTCCGGTTTAGCCCTTACTTCCGGTTCAACTACCCTATGGGACGTTTTAGTCCTGGTTGTTCATATTAATTCTTATGCTGATGTGTGTGAATAATTTTATTACTACTTATCTTAGCGATCTGTTTATATGGGCTCTATTCTTTCTCTCTAATTTCTAAATCATGCATATGTTGCTTTTGTTTACCATTTATTGTTTCCGGTTACCATTTCCGGTTCCGGTTTGTGTCTATGCATGTTTTGTTTTTGTTTACCATTATCTTGCTTTTAGTACCTGAGTTTGTTCTTCCCATTTTTTTGGGTCTGAACAATTCTTTTTAATCCTTAAGAATTGCCCCTTCGGTATATTTTCTTTCCAAACTCTGTGGTGGCAGCTTTCATTGTGAATGTAATTGTTACAGTCGACCTCCTTAAAGAAGGTCGACGTGACAAATTCTCCATTTATTATATCTATCTTGAGGTCCAGGAAGTGTATAGATTGTTTATTGCATTCATAAGTGAATCTCAAATTTCTCATATTTTTGTTCATAATTTGTATGGTGTAATGTAAATCTTCCATGGTTCCCTTCCAAATGAGAAAAATGTCATCAATGTACCTTACGTAGAGGACCAGGTCCGCGCTAGCTGGGCAGGATTCCCAAAAGATTTGCTCCCATTGGCCCATATACAAATTAGCATAGCTAGGCGCGAACCTGGTCCCCATCGCTGTACCACACTGTTGATGATAAAATTTATTATCATGATTAAAATAATTATGGGTTAAAATGTAATGAATGCTATCTAAAACAAAAGTGCATTGTGCCTCAGGAATGCATGGGTCTTTAGAGAGAAAGAACTTGACAGCTTCAATGCCTCCTTCATGCGGTATACTCGTGTATAATGAGACTACATCACACGTTGCCATAATAAATGACTTTTCCCATTTTATATTATCCAATATTGTTAAAATCTGTGTGGAGTCTCTCAAATATGATGGAAGGTTGATGACTTGTTTCTGTAAGATTTTATCTACATATTCCGACATATTGCTTGATATCGACCCAATCCCCGATATAATCGGTCTCCCTGGAGGGTTAATCACCGATTTGTGTATCTTCGGGAGTTGGTAAAACACTGGGGTTATAGGGTATTTAACCATAATATAGTTATATTCTCTCTGGTTGAGTATCCCCAGTGTTTTAGCTTTGGTGGTCAGAGCTTCCAAATCTCTTGTGAATTTTTCTATTGGGTCGCTCAGTAGTCTCTTATATGTCTTGGAATCGCTCAAGATTCTATTGCACTCTTCCTCGTAATTGCACTTATCCATCACAACGATAGCTCCGCCTTTATCGGCAGGTTTAATTGTTAATTTGTGGTCTTTCTCTAGCTTTTTGATTGTGTCCATCTGGGATCTGGATAGGTTAGAGCGTACCTTATTCAGTCTGTTTTGACTCAATTTTCTAATGTCATTACAAACATTCGTTTCGAATGTTTCAATTGCACACCCTTTGCTTCCCACCGGGTAAAAAGAAGATTTCGGTCTTAGGCCTGTGTGTAGAAATTGCTCATTCTCGATTGGAGCTATGTAATTGCGTTCTATTGGAGATTTGAGGAAGTGGCGCTTAAGTGTTAACTTCCTCACAAATTCTTTTGTACTAATGAACGCCTGAAATTTGTTTAGGTAGTTAGTGGGTGCAAAGCTGAGGCCATGGGATAATATTCCTTCTTCTTGTGTAGTTAGTTCTCTCGAACTTAAGTTATATATACCATTGGTCATCTTCCTTGTGGCCAGGTGGGCAGTCTGCGATGTATGGGGGGTCTCTTCATGTATACGAACTTCTTCCTGTGGTCTTGTTGTATTTCTTTTTCTTAGTGCTGTGCCGCTTCTCCTTCCTCTGTGGGTTTTCTTTTTAGTTTTGTGGTGATCTCCTGATCTTACAAGTCTGTGTTTTTTCTCTTTCTCTGTATTTTTTCTTTCACTCTTGGTGGTGAGGGTGGCACGTAGTGAAATATGGCAGGAAACAATCGAATAGCAAATCGAATATGAAACACCAAGGACCAAACCGATACAATACAAGGAAAGATTCATCCAATGTACAGTTCAAAGAAAGAAATTACGACACTTGGGATAGACCTGCATGGCAACAAGATGAACGCAGGCACCATCAGAATAACTATAGCCGTAACCAGGATTACCGGATGAGGAACAACAATGGCTATCACTCAAATTATGATAACAAACGCAATTTCAATTATCACTCTAATTCATACCATCGCCCATATCACTACAGAAGAAATCCGCACATACCATACCATGCGAATCACTATCAACATGAAGAGAGAGAATTCGATAGACCTAGATTCGAAGCAGGATATGGAATGGATAGGAGAGTTATCCACCAGGAAGATAGAGACGAGGTGTTTGACTATAGGAGAAGAGACTCTGACCAGAGAGAACCCAGAGGACATTTCCGCTATAACTATCGGAATAGAAGTAATGACTATAGCAGGAACAGAAATGAAGGACACCATGGGAACTTTGATCAGAGGGAACCCTACCAAGATAGAGCAAGAAGAGAACCAAGGATGCAAGGCGCAAGACCACAAGAAGAACATAACAAAAGTACTACATCACAAAAAACAGTAGATATACCAGCCTCTACCTCGGAGTCATCTTTTTTAGGGGGAAACCCCTCACCACCAAGAGTGAAAGAAAAAATACAGAGAAAGAGAAAAAACACAGACTTGTAAGATCAGGAGATCACCACAAAACTAAAAAGAAAACCCACAGAGGAAGGAGAAGCGGCACAGCACTAAGAAAAAGAAATACAACAAGACCACAGGAAGAAGTTCGTATACATGAAGAGACCCCCCATACATCGCAGACTGCCCACCTGGCCACAAGGAAGATGACCAATGGTATATATAACTTAAGTTCGAGAGAACTAACTACACAAGAAGAAGGAATATTATCCCATGGCCTCAGCTTTGCACCCACTAACTGCCTAAACAAATTTCAGGCGTTCATTAGTACAAAAGAATTTGTGAGGAAGTTAACACTTAAGCGCCACTTCCTCAAATCTCCAATAGAACGCAATTACATAGCTCCAATCGAGAATGAGCAATTTCTACACACAGGCCTAAGACCGAAATCTTCTTTTTACCCGGTGGGAAGCAAAGGGTGTGCAATTGAAACATTCGAAACGAATGTTTGTAATGACATTAGAAAATTGAGTCAAAACAGACTGAATAAGGTACGCTCTAACCTATCCAGATCCCAGATGGACACAATCAAAAAGCTAGAGAAAGACCACAAATTAACAATTAAACCTGCCGATAAAGGCAGAGCTATCGTTGTGATGGATAAGTGCAATTACGAGGAAGAGTGCAATAGAATCTTGAGCGATTCCAAGACATATAAGAGACTACTGAGCGACCCAATAGAAAAATTCACAAGAGATTTGGAAGCTCTGACCACCAAAGCTAAAACACTGGGGATACTCAACCAGAGAGAATATAACTATATTATGGTTAAATACCCTATAACCCCAGTGTTTTACCAACTCCCGAAGATACACAAATCGTTGATTAACCCTCCAGGGAGACCGATTATATCGGGGATTGGGTCGATATCAAGCAATATGTCGGAATATGTAGATAAAATCTTACAGAAACAAGTCATCAACCTTCCATCATATTTGAGAGACTCCACACAGATTTTAACAATATTGGATAATCTAAAATGGGAAAAGTCATTTATTATGGCAATGTGTGATGTAGTCTCATTATACACGAGTATACCGCATGAAGGAGGCATTGAAGCTGTCAAGTTCTTTCTCTCTAAAGACCCATGCATTCCTGAGGCACAATGCACTTTTGTTTTAGATAGCATTCATTACATTTTAACCCATAATTATTTTAATCATGATAATACATTTTATCATCAACAGTGTGGTACAGCTATGGGGACCAGGTTCGCGCCTAGCTATGCTAATTTGTATATGGGCCAATGGGAGCAAATCTTTTGGGAATCCTGCCCAGCTAGCGCGGACCTGGTCCTCTACGTAAGGTACATTGATGACATTTTTCTCATTTGGAAGGGAACCATGGAAGATTTACATTACACCATACAAATTATGAACAAAAATATGAGAAATTTGAGATTCACTTATGAATGCAATAAACAATCTATACACTTCCTGGACCTCAAGATAGATATAATAAATGGAGAATTTGTCACGTCGACCTTCTTTAAGGAGGTCGACTGTAACAATTACATTCACAATGAAAGCTGCCACCACAGAGTTTGGAAAGAAAATATACCGAAGGGGCAATTCTTAAGGATTAAAAAGAATTGTTCAGACCCAAAAAAAATGGGAAGAACAAACTCAGGTACTAAAAAAGAGATTCATTGAGAGAGGATACGAAGCAACACTATTGGAAGAAAAAATTGAAGAAGTCAAAGCTGTTGATAGAAAAACCCTCCTAAAATATAAAACCAGAGAAGATAGAATGACTTCGAAAGACACTATAGATGTCCCTTTTATTACAGAATATTGTGAGAACAAACACATTATAGAAAAGATTTATAAGAAGCACTGGTCACTTTTGAAGGATGATGACATCCTGGGAGAACTACTAACGCCACATCCGAAATTTATTTATAGGAAGACAAACAACCTAAAGAACAGATTGGCTCCAACTGTATCTAAACAACAAAAAATAGGCAAAATAGGCACAGTGGTAGACCATTGTAATAAGAAGATAAAAGACTTCTACCCGTGCCCGAATTGCAAAGCGTGCAAAAATGGTTGGAAAACAACTTCATTTTCATCAACATATACTAAAGAAAAATTTATGATTAACAGTCTGATAAGATGTAGTGACCAGAATGTCATATACCTCATTGAATGTCCATGCAAATTACATTATGTGGGACAAACCTCTCGAAAATTGAAAGACAGAATGAGGGAGCATATACTATGTATAGAGAATAAAAGGACAGATACAGCCCTATATAAACATTTCACAACTAAACATGGAGGAAATGTTAGGGAAATGAAATTTTGTGGAATAGAGATAGTGAGAAAAAATTGGAGAGGAGGAAACCAAGAGCAGAAACTACTCCTACAAGAGTCCAAATGGATATTTTCTCTAAACTGTCTATATCCTAAGGGCCTAAATAATAAGGAGGACCTATCTCATCTGTTCAGTTTTACGAAATAAAGCTAAACACTGATCAGTATAGCACTTTAAGCAACTATCCTGCCACAAAGATCTATCACATTACCCTCCCCTCATTTCAGTCAGATGTCCTTCATCCATTATAGTGTCCCACATATAAACATATAGTTCCTTAGTCAGGACTATATGACACTAAACATGAGTTCATTCATTTTTAGAGATCAGCCATTGCAGCCACAAGTTTCTCTTTTTTCCTGTTTTATTTTGTCTGGTTTTATTCATATTTTATCAACATTTGGGTCCGATTAACAGATGTCAATATCTGGTGCCCAATTTTATGAGGTCCGTATATATAATATTATATTTTTATATTTTTATATTTTTATATTTTATTATATGCTTTTATATATTCTTTTATATATTCTTTTATATACTCCTTATGTCATCCACTTTTAGTATACTCTCTCTGTGTCATCTCCTCATCATAGGAGACACCCTATTTTTAGTATACTCTCTCTGTATTGCCCCCCTCTTATACAAATTTTATACACTCTTTTTATATATATTTTATATTTTTTATCAAATTGTATTAATATCTTTTAAAGCATCAGCCTTTCACAAGCATTAGCATTTTATATGGGATGTTATATATGTATATTTTATTATCAAGCATTTATCCTCTAGTATATATCTACTAGTTTTATCATCCTTGTATAATCAACGTATCTTCCATATTATATCTCAAAATGGATTTTATATAGTCTACCGCATTTAGATCATAGCTTTTTATTGTGTCTGTACACCATCACATATGCTCACAAATTCATCCTTTCTGTTTGAAGATTCAATCTGAAATTACGATCAATACACATATTTGAAATAACCTCATTTGCATAGTCATCATATAATGTTAGCTTTCATTGTCAGAAATGTTAAGTACTAAGGAGCGATAAAAAACGGAACCGGAAATGGTAACCGGAAGCAAGATAATGGTAAACAAAAACAAAACATGCATAGACACAAACCGGAACCGGAAATGGTAACAGGAAACAATAAATGGTAAACAAAAGCAACATATGCATGATTTAGAAATTAGAGAGAAAGAATAGAGCCCATATAAACAGATCGCTAAGATAAGTAGTAATAAAATTATTCACACACATCAGCATAAGAATTAATATGAACAACCAGGACTAAAACGTCCCATAGGGTAGTTGAACCGGAAGTAAGGGCTAAACCGGAAGTAAGGGCTAGATCCACTAGCGAAACCGGAAGTATATGTATGAACAACAAATCCATATTAGGACACACACAAACTAGCCATATATAATGGAAAGACAATTTATAACTACATATGTCCTTAAAAACTTAGTAATGACCTCAATAACACAAGCAAAATAAATGCCTTCGCCCATACCCACAATGCTTTCGCCCATACCCATAATGCTACCAAACAGGAAGGGGTGTGGCCTATTAGTGTTTGGCGCCAAAACATCAGCCATAATTCTTATAAATACTGTGAGCTTACTCAGTTTATCAGTCTTGATAAAGGCCAGAGGTATATGGCCGAAACGCGTCGACAGATCTGAGTAAGCATAATACTGATATATCTATTGTACAGATTGCATATATTAGAGTATTATTTGTTTTCTTTTTTTCAGGATTTTTTCTTTTTGCATAATCTTACTTTTTCAAAATATGGCATCAACACTGAACCACGGATTGATTGATTTGCACTGACATCACCAACATCACTTTGGACTTCAAAACTGACACTATTTTTTATCTTTTTTCACCTTTTTTCATTTTTTATAACATTTTTTATAACATTTTTTTGGAGGGATTTTATCATCTTTTTATCATCATTTTTTCATCACATAGAGTGAACACACATTTTTTCTACCACTTTTTTCTAAATTGTTGTATTGGACACAGATCACACCCAAATCTTGCCACTTATTGGATTACAATTAACCCTACACTACCTACCAGGAGTATTTTATACTTACCGGACTCAACTAAGGTGTTAATCATTAACCCCTTAACGACTGAGGACGTGCAGGGTACGTCCTCAGAAAAAAGGCAGTTAATGCCTGAGAACGTACCCTGCACGTCCTCAGTCTGGAAAGCAGCTGGAAGCGATCCTGCTCGCTTCCAGCTGCTTTCCGGTTATTGCAGTGATGCCTCGACATCGAGGCATCCTGCAATAACACTTTCTGGCCATCCGATGCAGAGAGAGCCACTCTGTGGCCCTCTCTGCACCGGACATCGATGGCCGGTATCGTTGGTGGGTGGGAGCCGACTTGGGTGGGGGGTGGGCGGCCATCGGTGTGATCTGGATGGTGGTGGGGGGCGGGATCGGGGGCGGAGCCTTCGGGGGCGCGCACGGGCGCGCGCGCGTGCACGGTGGGTGGGGGGGGGGGCGCGTGCACGGGGCGGGAGCGGGTGGGAACCGCTACACTACAGAAAAAAAGTAAAGAGTAAGTGTATTAAAAAAATGAAATAAACATTTTAAAAATAAAGCATTTAAGCGATCTGGAAGGGGTGGGGGGTTGGTATTGGGGGGGGGGGAAGCTACACTACAGAAAAAGGAAATTTTTTAAATAAAAACACATATTTTCACTAAAATGGGTACTGGCAGACAGCTGCCAGTACCCAAGATGGCGCACATTAAGTCAGAGGGGGAGGGTTAGAGAGCTGTTGGGTGGGGGATCAGTGAGGTTGGGGGCTAAGGGGGATCCTACACAGAAGCATATGTAAATATGCTAAAACAAAATGCACAAAAATGCACAAATTTTCCTTTTATTTTAGTACTGGCAGAGTTTCTGCCAGTACTTAAGATGGCGGGGACATTTGTGGGGTAGGGGAGGGAAGAGAGATGTTTGGGAGGGATCAGGGGGTCTGATGTTTCAGGTGGGAGGCTGATCTCTACACTAAAGCTAAAATTAACCCTGCAAGCTCCCTACAAGCTACCTAATTAACCCCTTCACTGCTAGCCATAATACACGTGTGATGCGCAGCGCCATTTAGCAGCATTCTAATTACCAAAAAGCAACGCCAAAGTCATATATGTCTGCTATTTCTGAACAAAGGGGATCCCAGAGAAGCATTTACAACCATTTGTGCCATAATTGCACAAGCTGTTTGTAAATGATTTCAGTGACAAACCTAAAATTGTGAAAAATGTAATGTTTTTTTTTAATTTGATCGCATTTGGCGGTGAAATGGTGGCATGAAATATACCAAAATGGGCCTAGATCAATACTTGGGGTTGTCTACTACACTACACTAAAGCTAAAAATACCCCAAAAAGCTCCTTACATGCTCCCTAATTAACCCCTTCACTGCTGGGCATAATACACGTGTGTGTGCGCAGTGGCATTTAGCGGCCTTCTAATTACCAAAAAGCAATGCCAAAGCCATACATGTCTGCTATTTCTGAACAAAGGGGATCCCAGAGAAGAATTTACAACCATTTATGCCATAATTGCACAAGCAGTTTGTAAATAATTTCAGTGAGAAACTGAAAGTTTGTGAAAAAATTTGTGAAAAAGTGAACAATTTTTTGTATTTGATCGCATTTGGCGGTGAAATGGTGGCATGAAATATACCAAAATGGGCCTAGATCAATACTTTGGGATGTCTTCTAAAAAAAATATATATATGTCAATGGATATTCAGGGATTCCTGAAAGATATCAGTGTCCCAATGTAACTAGCGCTAATTTTGAAAAAAATATGTTTTGAAAATAGCAAAGTGCTACTTGTATTTATGGCCCTATAAGTTACAAAAAAAGCAAAGAACATGTAAACATTGGGTATTTCTAAACTCAGGACAAAATTTAGAAACTATTTAGCATGGGTGTTTTTTGGTGGTTGTAGATATGTAACAGATTTTGGGGTTCAAAGTTAGAAAAAGTGTGTTTTTTTCCATTTTTCCTCATATTTTATAATTTTTTTGATAGTAAATGATAAGATATGATGAAAATAATGGTATTTTTAGAAAGTCCATTTAATGGCGAGAAAAAACGGTATATAATATGTGTGGGTACAGTAAATGAGTAAGAGGAAAATTTCAGCTAAACACAAACACTGCAGAAATGTAAAAATAGCCTTGGTCCCAAACGGACAGAAAATGGAAAAGTGCTCTGGTCACTAAGGGGTTAAACAGACACTCAGCATAAAAAGCTTTACTATCAGCCACTGAATTTATCAGTATTTACAATTGCTTTTATTATTGTATTGTATTATTTTTTATTATTGTATTGTATTGTTTTTTTATCTAACACTGTAATTTGCTACCATTTGTAACATGGATCCATGAACAACTATCAGTGTATATTGTTCTTTGTTATTATTATAATTACTATATGGAATAAATAAATTTGTAATTTTAACTATACATTCTATCAGCTAATTTTAGCCTATTTTAGCGTTCCCCACCCTACCCTCAGCCTTCTTTTGGCGCTCACCTCTATCTTACATATAACCCTACAAATAGCCCTGAAAAGGGCTTTTTGCGTGGCATTGCCCCAAAGTAACAACTCTTTTGCCAGCCCTTAAAAGGGCTTTTTGCGGGGCATGCCCCAAAGAATTCAGCTCTTTTGCCAGCCCTTAAAAGGGCTTTTGGTGGGGCTTTGTCACAAAGTAAACTGCTCTTTTGCCTACAATCTACATCCCCCTACACCGCGGCCACCTATAATAAATGTATTAACCCCTAATCTAATCCCCTTACACCGCCGCCAGCTATATTAACTATATTAACCCTAATTATATTAGGGTTAATATAGTTAATATAGTTATTATATTATATATATTAACTATATTAACCCTAATTATATTAGGGTTAATATAGTTAATATCGTTATTATATTATATATATATATATATTAAGTATAATAACCCTATCTAACTCTAACATCCTAACTAAACTCTTATTAAAATAAATCTAATATTAATATTATTAATTAAAATATTCCTATTTAAATCTAAATACTTACCTATAAAATAAACCCTAAGATAGCTACAATATAATTAATAATTACATTGTAGCTATGTTAGGGTTTATATTTATTTTACAGGTAAATTGTTAATTATTTTAACTAGGTATAATAGCTATTAAATAGTTATGAACTATTTAATAGCTACCTAGTTAAATAATTACCCAATTACCTGTAAAATAAATCCTAACCTAAGTTACAAATACACCTACACTATTAATAAATTAAATAAACTACAAATATCTATCTAAAAATACAATTAAATAAACTAAACTAAATTACAAAAAAAACAAACACTAAATTACAAAAAATAAAAAAAAGATTACAAGATTTTTAAGCTAATTACACCTATTCTAAGCCCCCTAATAAAATAATAAAGCAACCCAAAATAGAAAAAATTCCCTACCCTATTCTAAATTAAAAAAGTTCAAAGCTCTTTTACCTTACCAGCCCTTAAAAGGGCCTTTTGTGGGGGCATGCCCCAAAGAAAACTGCTCTTTTGCCTGAAAAAAAAATTACAATACCACCCCCCAACATTACAACCCACCACCCACATACCCCTAATCTAACCCAAACCCCCCTTAAATAAACCTAACACTACCCCCCCTGAAGATCTCCTTACCTTATCTTCACCACGCCGGGCCGAACTCCTCATCCGATCCGGGCGATGTCTATCCAAGCGGCAAAGAAGAGGTCTTCATCCCGGCGATGTCTTTATCCAAGCGGCAGCAAAGTCTTCTTCTATCGGGCAGCATCTTCCATCAAGCGGCATCTTCAATCTTCAATCTTCGCTCCACAGTTGCGGAGCATCCATCCCGGCCGACGACTGAACGACGAATGAGGTACCTTTAAAGGACGTCATCCAAGATGGCGTCCGTCGAATTCCGATTGGCTGATAGGATTCTATTAGCCAATCGGAATTAAGGTAGAAAAATCTGATTGGCTGATTGAATCAGCCATTCAGATTCAAGTTCAATCCGATTGGCTGAACCAATCAGCCAATCAGATTGAGCTCGCATTTTATTGGCTGATCGGAACAGCCAATAGAACGCAAGCTCAATCTGATTGGCTGATTGGTTCAGCCAATCGGATTTAACTTGAATCTGATTGGCTGATTCAATCAGCCAATCAGATTTTTCTACCTTAATTCCGATTGGCTGATAGAATCCTATCAGCCAATCGGAATTCGATGGACGCCATCTTGAATGACGTCATTTAAAGGTACCTCATTCGTCGTTCAGTCGTCGGCCGGGATGGATGCTCCGCGTCTGTGGAGCGAAGAATGAAGATTGAAGATGCTGCTTGATGGAAGATGCTGCCCGATGGAAGAAGACTTTGCTGCCGCTTGGATAAAGACATCGCCGGGATGAAGACCTCTTCTTTGCCGCTTGGATAGACATCGCCCGGATCGGATGAGGAGTTCGGCCCGGCGTGGTGAAGATAAGGTAGGGAGATCTTCAGGGGGGTAGTGTTAGGTTTATTTAAGGGGGGTTTGGGTTAGATTAGGGGTATGTGGGTGGTGGGTTGTAATGTTGGGGGGTGGTATTGTGTTTTTTTTTTCAGGCAAAAGAGCAGTTTTCTTTGGGGCATGCCCCGCTAATGGCCCTTTTAAGGGCTGGTAAGGTAAAAGAGCTTTGAACTTTTTTTAATTTAGAATAGGGGTAGGGAATTTTTTTATTTTGGGGGGCTTTATTATTTTATTAGGGGGCTTAGAATAGGTGTAATTAGCTTAAAAATCTTGTAATCTTTTTTTTATTTTTTGTAATTTAGTGTTTGTTTTTTTTGTAATTTAGTTTAGTTTATTTAATTGTATTTTTAGATAGATATTTGTAGTTTATTTAATTTATTGATAGTGTAGGTGTATTTGTAACTTAGGTTAGGATTTTTTTTACAGGTAATTGGGTAATTATTTTAACTAGGTAGCTATTAAATAGTTAATAACTATTTAATAGCTATTATACCTAGTTAAAATAATTAACAATTTACCTGTAAAATAAGTATAAACCCTAACATAGCTACAATGTAATTATTAATAATAATATTATTATGCAATATTAATATGCACCACCCTCCTTATATCTTTTGTAGCTATCTTAGAGTTTATTTTATAGGTAAGTATTTAGATTTAAATAGGAATATTTTAGTTTATAATATGAATTAGATTTATTTAATAAGAATTTAGTTAGGGGTGTTAGGGTTAGATAGAGTTAATATAGTTTATATAAATACTATAGTAACTATATTAACTATATTAACCCTAATATAATTAAGGTTAATATAGTTAATATATATAATGTAATAACTATATTAACTATAATATACTTAGGGTTAATATAGATAATATAGCTGGCGGCGGGGTAGGTAGATTAAATTAGGGGTTAATAATTTTAATATAGATGGCGGTGGTGTAAGGGGCTTACATTAGGGGTTAATACTATTAATATAGGTGGCGGCGGTGTAGGGAGGGCAGGTTATAGGGCAAAAGAGCTGTTTACTTTGGGGCAAAGCCCCACAAAAGGCCCTTTTAAGGGCTGGTGATAGAGATAATTATTTTAGGGGGATTAGATTAGGGGTTAATAATATTAATATAGCTGGCGGCGGTATAGGGGGATTAGATTAGGGGTTAATATTTTTTATATAGGTGGTGGCGGTGTAAGGGGTCAGATTAGGGGATAGATAAGGTAGATGGCGGCGGTGTAAGGGGTTCACATTAGGGGATAGATCAGTTAGATGGTGGCGGTTTTAGGGGCTCACAGTAGGGGGTTAGTTTATGTAGATGGCGGTGGGGTCCGTGAGCGGCGGTTTAGGGGTTAAATACTTTATTAGGGATTGCGGTGGGGGATCGCGGTTGACAGGGAGATAGACATTGCGCATGCGTTAGGTGTTAGGTTTTATTTAGCAGATCGCGGTTGACAGTTAGATAGACATTGCGCATGCGTTAGGTGTTAGGTTTTATTTAGCAGCTAGTTTAGAGAGTTACGGGGCTCCAATACTCAGCGTAAGGCTTCTTACGGCTACTTTTTGTGGCGAGGGGAAAATGGAGTAAGATTTCTCCATTTTCGGCACGTAAGTCCTTACGCTGTATATTGGATACCAAACTGCGCTGGTTTAGTATACCTGCCTATGGCCCAAAAAACTACGGGTGACGGCAGAAATATACGCGCGTAACTTCTAGGTTACGCCGTATATGTGATACCAAACCCGCGCAAATATTGGCGTCGCCGACTTTTGCGGGCGACGATTTTTATCGGATCGACCCCTTGATCTGTAGTATTGAAATCAATTTCTGTGAAGAATGTCTCATCGCTTGTCATGTGACTAGTTGCCCCTGAGTCAATGCACCATCCGTGTGGTGTACTATTCTGAGTCACTTTAAAACTGCTGCTCCATGATGCAGCTGCAGTTTGCTTTGTGGCTGCCTTAGCTCTTTCTCTTGTAGGTGGTTCTAACCTTCGCTGTTCAGCTTTCCAGATTGAGCAGTTCTTTTTCAGGTGACCGACCTTTTTGCAGCGAAAACACACTCTGGTTTCTCTGTTTTGTTTTGTGTCTTCTTGCGACTTCAGAGCTACCACTGATCTCTCATTTTCTTCACTATGCATGTTTTCCTTTCTTCTATTATATTCATCAATTAGTTTTCCCTTAGCATATTCTAGTGTTAGTTCTTGTTCAGGTCTGGTTTCTAGAGCATTGATAAGGGCACTATATGACTCTGGAAGGCTGCATAGTAACATGCTACTATATGATTGTCTTTAATCTCTTTTCCAATTGCACATAGCTGTTCCACAATCTCTAGCATAGCATTCACATGTTCATACATTTCCTGGCCTTTTTCCAGCCTCATCTTATATAGTTTGCGCAGCAAATATAGTTTACTATTTAAGTTTGAACGTTCATGCAGTTTTTGTAGTGCAGTCCACATACCTTTAGCTGTGTTTTCTTTTCTTATGTGAATGAGCTGATCATCCTCCACTAACAGGCTTATAACTGCTTTTGCTTGCCTGTTTTTCTTGTCCCATTCCCCTGGATTATCAGTGGGTCTGTTTGTATCCAGCACCTCCCATAAATCATCTTTGGATAACAGCATTTCAAGCTTAAACTTCCACAGCTGGTAGTTGGTATTGTTTAGCTTCGCTATTGCATATTTCACATCTGAACCACTTGCCATCTTTCAGTAATTTGGATGCAGCTCTTGTTTCCTCACACAGTATTTGCTTGGATCATAGATGCAACACTTACTGACTTGTAGTTTTTTTTTTTTTCAGTGTCTGGGCCCATAACCTGTTGGTGTATGTATCAAAAAGACACTGGAAGCTTTTAAAGAAAACTGAATTAGGCTTTACTTGTACAGATGCATCAGCAATATATGGAACATACCAAAGGACTTGTAAAACAATAGTCTGCATACACAGAGGAGGAAAAACACAATAGAGATTAAAGAACAACTTCCTTCCTGTATAAAAGAATGAACAAGATCACAGACATAAACAATCAGTAATCTAAACTGAACAGCGCCATCTACAGCATCAATGTTGTTCATACATGTGGTATAGTACATTCTGTTGTATTTCCCAACAACAACAAGTCTTTAAAGAACATTCACGGACCCACATTTCAGCTGACACTGCCCTCTGCCTCAGGTAGTCAAAGGAAGATAATTACCCACCCACTCCACCCCTCACCCCACCCATCCCGCCCCTCAACCCACCCACCCTGCTCGACTGGATTCTCTCCACTTCTCCGACCGAATCCAGGAGGCAGGTGTTCTCCCTAACAATTTCTGTGACCACTGCTTAGTGTACTGTGTGCGCAAAATAAAGGCTACTAAATCCTCTCCCAAGGTTAAAATCACCAGGTCCTTCAAAAAATTTAATCTTCAATCATTTCTAAATGACATCAAGAACCTCCCCTGGCACAGATTAAACCTAATATAGACTCTGCAGTTGAATTCTTTCAGTCTGAACTCCTACAAGTTTGGAATCTACATGCACCGCTGCGTAAGGTGAGAGTAAAAGGAGCACACTTGAATTGGATCACAGCTGACCTCATTCAAATGTACCAATTTCGGGATTCATTGTGGTCAAAGTTCAAGCATACTGGCTCTATGAATGGTCACTGTGTATATATACAATGGCGAAATATATGTACCAAACAAACAAAATTGGCTAAGGCACTTTCGGCTAGATTTAGAGTTCTGCGGCCAAAGGGGTGCGTTAGCTACGCGTGCTTTTTTCCCCCCGCACCTTTTAAATACCGCTGGTATTGAGAGTTCTCAGAAGGGCTGCGTTAGGCTCCAAAAAGGGAGCGTAGAGCATAATTTACCGCCACTGCAACTCTCAATACCAGCGGTGCTTACGGACGTGGCCAGCTTCAAAAACGTGCTCGTGCACGATTCCCCCATAGGAAACAATGGGGACGTTTGAGCTGAAAAAAAAACTAACACCTGCAAAAAAGCAGCGTTCAGCTCCTAACGCAGCCCCATTGTTTCCTATGGGGAAACACTTCCTAAGTCTGCACCTAACACCCTAACATGTACCCCGAGTCTAAACACCCCTAACCTTACACTAATTAACCCCTAATCTGCTGCCCCCGCTGTCGCTGACCCCTGCATTTTATTATTAACCCCTAATCTGCCGCTCCGTACACCGCCACAACCTACATTATCCCTATGTACCCCTAATCTGCTGCCCCTAACACCGCCGACCCCTATATTATATTTATTACCCCCTAATCTGCCCCCCCCAATGTCGCCGCCACCTACCTACAATTATTAACCCCTAATCTGCCGACCGGACCTCACCGCTACTATAATAAATGTATTAACCCCTAAAGCTAAGTCTAACCCTAACACTAACACCCCCCTAAATTAAATATAATTTAAATCTAACGAAATAAAATATATCTTATTAAATAAATTAATCCTATTTAAAGCTAAATACTTACCTGTAAAATAAACCCTAATATAGCTACAATATAAATTATAATTATATTGTAGCTATTTTAGGATTAATATTTATTTTACAGGCAACTTTGTATTTATTTTAACTAGGTACAATAGCTATTAAATAGTTAATAACTATTTAATAGCTACCTAGTTAAAATAATTACAAAATTACCTGTAAAATAAATCCTAACCTAAGTTACAAATACACCTAACACTACACTATCAATAAAATAATTAAATAAAATACCTACAATTATCTACAATTAAACCTAACACTACACTATCAATAAATTAATTACATACAAATACCTACAAATAAATAGTAATGTCGCGAACCTAAAATTTTCGGTTCGCGAACCGCGGACTCGAACTTCTGGTATTGTTCGCGAACGCGTGAACCGCGCGAACCGCCATTGAATTCAATAGGCAGGCGAACTTTAAAACCTACAAGGACTCTTTCTGGCCACAATAGTGATGGAAAAGTTGTTTCAAGGGTACTAACACCTGGACTGTTGCATGCTGGAGGGGGATCCCTGGCAAAACTCCCATGGAAAATTACATAGTTGATGCAGAGTCTGCTTTTAAGCCATAATTGGTCTAAATCAACTAACATTCCCAAAGTGGCTGTCTCAAAACATCCCGGACAGAAGATAGATTGATAGTGATAGATAGGATAGATAGATATACATAGATTGATAGTTAGATAGAATCGATAGAAGAGAAATAGATAGATTTGTTAGATATATAATTACCCTAATAAATTCTAATAATCAAACATGCATTCTTGGACCCAACTAGCTTGTGTCAATTAGTACTTTTCTTAGCACTTTAATCCCTGTTCCCCCCCCCCCTATCGGGGGAGTTCTATATGGCCTGCCAGATTACCCTGAAAAATTATAATAATAAGACATGTGGTCTGCTACCTATTTTAACGAGGTTGTGTTTTAAGTACTACCATTCTTAGCACTTTAATCTCTGTAACTCCCCCTATTTGGTGAGGTCTATACGGCCTGGATGATTACCCATACAAAATATAATAATAAGACATCTGCTCTTGGTCTGCGACCCATGGTAACTATGTTGTGTTAATTAGTAATGTCCTTCGCATTTTAATAGCTGTTACTCATACTCACCCTATCGGTGGAGGTCTATATGGCCTGCATGATTTACCCTTACAAATATAACAACCAACATATGCTCTGGGACCCATGGTAAGTAGGTTGTGTTAAGTAGTACTGTTCTTTGCATTTTCATACCTGTTACAACACCAAATGGTGGCAGGTCTATCTGGCCTTCATGATTAGCTGCACCCAAACCCAAAAAAAAGCCGAGTGGTCTTAGACTAACACCCATGGCTAACTCTGTTGTTTCAATTAGTACTATTCTTAGCACTTTCATCCCTGTTACGGGCGGTCTACATGGCCATCATGATTAGCCGAACAAAATACTACAATCCAACCTTTGCTCAGTCTTCATAGGCCCTTCATTGTCTGTATTTTGATAGTACAGTTCTTATTATTTTTATAGCTGATACAACACCGAATGTTGTCAGCTCTATATGGCCTGCATGGTTAGCTGCACCCAATACAAAAATAAATCCAAGCGGTCTTGGATTAACACCCATGGCTAACTCTGTTGTTTCAAGTAGTACTATTCTTAGCACTTTCATCTCATCATCCCTGTTACTTCAGGACTCTCGGTGGTGGTGGTCTACATGGCCATCATGATTAGCCTAACCAAATACTACAATCCAACCTTGGCTCAGTCTTCCTAAGGCCCTTCATTGGCTGTATTTTGGCAGTACTGTTCTTATTACTACATGGTGGTCTACATGGCCATCATGATTAGCCTAACCAAATACTACAATCCAACCTTGGCTCAGTCTTCCTAAGGCCCTTCATTGGCTGTATTTTGGTAGTACTGTCTTATTAGTTTAATAGCTGATACGACACCGAATGTTGTCAGTTCTATATGGCCTGCATGAATAGCCGCAACCAAAGCCAAAAAAAAGCCAAGCGGTTTGCACTAACACCCATGGCTAACTCTGTTGTTTCAAGTTCTACTATTCTTAGCTCTTTCATCTCATCATCCCTGTTACTTCCAGGACTCTCGGTGGTGGTGGTCTACATGGCCATCATGATTAGCCTAACCAAATACTACAATCCAACCTTGGCTCAGTCTTCCTAAGGCCCTTCATTGGCTGTATTTTGGTAGTACTGTTCTTATTAGTTTAATAGCTGATACGACACCGAATGTTGTCAGCTCTATATGGCCTGCATGAATAGCCGCACCCAAAGCCAAAAAAAAGCCAAGCGGTTTTGCACTAACACCCATGGCTAACTCTGTTGTTTCAAGTTCTACTATTCTTAGCTCTTTCATCTCATCATCCCTGTTACTTCCAGGACTCTCGGTGGTGGTGGTCTACATGGCCATCATGATTAGCCTAACCAAATACTACAATCCAACCTTGGCTCAGTCTTCCTAAGGCCCTTCATTGGCTGTATTTTGGTAGTACTGTTCTTATTAGTTTAATAGCTGATACGACACTGAATGGTGGCAGCTCTATATGGCCTGCATGAATAGCCGCACCCAAAGCCAAAAAAAAGCCAAGCGGTTTTGCACTAACACCCATGGCTAACTCTGTTGTTTCAAGTTCTACTATTCTTAGCTCTTTCATCTCATCCCTGTTACTTCCATGACTCTCGGTGGTGGGTGGTCTACATGGCCATCATGATTAGCCTAACCAAATACTACAATCCAACCTTGGCTCAGTCTTCCTAAGGCCCTTCATTGGCTGTATTTTGGTAGTACTGTCATCCTTTTGAATAATAGATTACAGGAAAGGCATTGATTTTAGAATCCCAGAGATCATTTATATGACCCGTGAAATAAAAAAAATAATTCATTAGATACCCGTTACACAATTATTTATCCTCAGGCCTTTTTAATACGAGGGTCCCGGAGCCTCAACCGAAACAACAGCATGAAAGAGGAGATATGTCATCCTTTTGAATAATAGATTACAGTAAATGCATTGATTTTAGAAACCCACAGATCATTATTTGCAACCGTGAAATTAGAAAAAAAAATTGATTACACACCCGTGACACTTATTTATGCTCAGGCCTTTTTAATACGAGGGTCCCTCAACAGGCACGACAGCATGAAAGAACCCATTTGAACAAGGTTGGATGCTGAGCTAATCATGTCGCGTTCCTCCTCCTCACTGATCTCACTGATGGTATCTTCTTCCCCCCAGCCACGTACAACACCACGGGTACCAGAGAGGTGACAACAACGAGCACCCTGTGATGACTGTTGTGCTCGGTCTTCCTCCTCCTCATCCTCCCCAAAAGCCACATTCCTCCTCTGACTCCTCTTCCTCACAATCTTCTTCCTGCGTTGCCGCAGGTCCAGCAAGCAATGCTGATTCGGCTGTTTGCGGGGGTGATGGACACCACAACCTCTCCCGCTTCCTCTTCACCGCTCATCTACTGCCTGATCCAGCACTCTTCGCAGGGCACGCTCCAGGAAGAAAACAAATGGTATGATGTCGCTGATGGTGCCTTCGGTGCGATGACAAGGTTTGTCACCTCCTCAAAGGACGCATGAGCCTACAGGCATTGCGCATATGAGCGTCCAGTAATTTGGCAAACATATCCCCAGCTCCCCAGAGGCTGTCCTAGCACCCCGGGTCCATACAAATACTCATTAACAGCTTTTTCTCTTGTTGGAGCAGGCGGTCAAACATTAGGAGTTTTGAATTCCCACCGTGTCGGGCTGTCGCAAATCAAGCGCCTCACTGGGCAGGTTGTTTCGACGCTGGATATCAGACAAGTGCGCCATGGCCGTGTAGGAACGCCTGAAATGGCCACACACCTTCCTGGCCTGCTTCAGGATGTCCTGTAAGCCTGGGTACTTATGGACAAATCGTTGTACAATTAGATTACACACCTGTGCCATGCACGGCACATGTGTCAACTTGCCCAATTTCAATGCCGCCACCAAATTACTTTCCATTGTCAGAAACAACCTTGCCAATCTCCAGTTGGTGCGGAGTCAGCCACTGATCCACCTGTGCGTTTCAGGGCGGTCAGGAGTGCTGGTGCGGTGTGACTCTCCGCTTTCAGGCAAGTCAACCCCAAGACGGCGTGACACTGCCGTACCCCGGATGGTAGCATAGTACCGGGGGAGCTGGGGGGGGGTGCCATAGATGTGGAGCAAGACGCAGAAGTTGAAGAGGACTCAGCCGAGGAAGAGGTTATGGAAGAGGATGGAGTAGGAGGAGTAAGGAGGGTAGCAGCAGGGGCCTGCCCTGCAAGTCGTGGCGGGTGTCACCAACTCTTCTGCAGAGCCACGCATTCCATGCTTGTCAGAAGTCTGCAGGTTTACCCAATGCGCAGTATAGGTGATATACCTGCCCTGACCATGCTTTGCAGACCAGCTATCTCCGTGGTCATATGACCCTTGCCCCAACGCTGTGTGCCAGACATGCCATAACTTCCTTTCCTCACAACAGAGTACAGGTTTGGGATTGCCTTTTGTGAAAAGAAATTTTCTGCAGGTACCTTCCCTGCGGTTGTCCCCAATAGATACAAAATTTTTTTGAAAGCATCAGACTCCACCAGCTTGTATGGTAAAAGCTGGCGGGCTAAGAGTTCAGACAAGCCAGCTGTCAGACACCGGGCAAGGGGGTGACTTTGAGAAATTGGCTTCTTACGCTCAAACATGTCCTTGACAGACACCTGACTGTGGGCAGATGACCAGGAACTGCTATGTAAGAGAGGACTGAGTGGAGGATGGTTTGAGAGGGGGCAAGGAGGACAGCACTGGTTGACGTGGCTGAAGATGCTGGAGCAGGAGGAGGAGGGCGGCTTTCACTTTGTGTGCTGCTTCTACTCATGTGTTCTTCCCATCGGCCTTTGTGATGGGAGACCATGTGCCTTCGCAAAGCAGTTGTACCTAGGTGGCTGTTGGACCTCCCACGACTCAGTTTCTTTTGGCACAGGTTGCAAATGGCATCGCTGTTGTCAGAGGCAGACACACAAAAAAAATGCCACACTGCTGAGCTCTGCGATGATGGCATTCTGGTGGTGGCAACAGCATGCGTTGATGGGCGTCGGCGGGCTGTCTGGCTGACCCCTGGTGACGATGCATGCTGTCTGACTGTGCCACTATCTCCTTGAGACGACCTCCCCGTGCTTCCAAATCGTCTCCTCCTCCTCTCTGTCTCCCCATCTGAACTTTCCCCCTCTTCTTCTTCTCTTCTAGCAGGCACCCACGTGACATCCACCGACACATCATCATCAACTGCTTCACTTGTATCTGAAACATCAAGAAAGGAAGCAGCAGCGGGTACAACATCATCATCATCATCATCACACCGTACCTCATGTCGGTAATGCTGCCTGACCTGAGACTGATCACTATTATCTACATCCCTTGTCAATGATGGTTGCGCATCACTCATTTCTTCAAAATGATGTGTCAATAAACTCCTGTGACAGATCAAGTGAAGCGGCTGTGGTGCTAGTGTTGGTGGTGGCGACAGGCGGCGGAGTGGCACTGGTCACTTGAGACCTGCCCAAAGCACAGCTGGACTTAGATGGTGCGTCAAGGTTAGGAGGACTAGCAGCGGAAGCTGAAGAAGATTGGGTTTCCTGTGTTAGCCATTCAACTAGGTCCTCCTCAGAAGTTTTTTGCATCCCCCCCTGGCACCCGGCGGTCTGAACAATGTGCATATTTGTAGGGTCTAAAGGAATCACAGCACCACGACCACGACCATGGAACCTGCGGGGTGGCCTGGCCTCTGCCTGTCATTTTTTTTAAAATGGACACTAACAATACTATTACACCAATTGAGTGGTGGCACTGTGAAAGTGGGCACAGTATACGCTGTGAGACTGACAACAACAAAAAGACAGATGTTTTAAAAATCAACAAATTGTTAATTTTTTGAAATATTACTAGTACTGTGGCAACAAATATGATTGTTTGGCACTATTTGGCAAATGAGCCTGTCTGGCACACACGCTTGGGAGAAAGGAAACTGCAATTCAATGGCACTAGGAGACTGAAGAATCACAGTCAAAACAGTTATGATTAACAAAAATTCCAATCCTGTTACAATAAATATGAGTGGGTGGCACTAATTGGCTAGTTGGGACTGGCACACAGGCAGGCAGGCAGGAGGAAAATGCAATTTCAAGGGCACTAGTAGACTGCAGATTGACAGTCAAAACAGTGTTGATTGACAAATTTTGCAATACTGTTAAAAGAAATATGATTGCTAGCACTAATTGGATAGTTGGGCCTGGCACACAGGGCTGGCAGGCTAGTAGAAAAGTGCAATTCAATGGCACAAGCAAAATGAGGATTAAGATCAACAATCAAGATTTTTTTTATTTTAATTAGTAACTATACTGTGACAACAATTAGGATTGGTGTAAATAGTTGGCAAGACGGCCCCTGGCACAAAAGGATGGCAGGCAGGAGGGAGATGCAATTCAAGGACACTAGGAGACTGATTAATGACAGTCAAAACAGTGATGATTGACAATTTTTGCAATACTGTTAAAAGAAATATGATTGCTGACAACAATGGCTAGGTGGGCCTGGCTCACAGCAGACTGCAAGGCAGGAGGAAAGTGCTATTCAATGGCACCCAGCAAACTGAGGTTTCAAATCACAGCAACTATTACCAAAAATTTTAATTTTTAATTATTAGAATACTGTCACAACAAATATGATTGGTGTAAATATTTTTTAAGTAGGCCTGGCACACAGGCTTGGAAGGCTGTAGAAAAGTGCTATTCTAGGGCACGAGCAAACTGAGGATTAAGATCATCAACAATAAAGATTTTTTTAATTTTAATTAGTAACTATACTGTGACAAAAAATTAGGATTGTGTAAATAGTTGGCAAGACGGCCTGGCACAAAAGGATGGCAGGCAAGGAGGGAGATGCAATTCAAGGACACTAGGAGACTGATTACTGACAGTCTAAACAGTGATGATTGACAATTTTTGCAATACTGTTAACAGAAATATGATTGCTGACAACAATTGGCTAGGTGGGCCCTGCCCACAGCAGGCTGCAAGGCAGGAGGAAAGTGTTATTCAATGGCACCAGCAAACTGACGATTCAAATCACAGCAACTATTACCAAAAATTTTAATTTTTAATTTATTAGAATACTGTCACAACCAAATATGATTGGTGTAAATATTTTTAAGTAGGCCTGGCACACAGGCTTGGAAGGCTGTAGAAAAGTGCAATTCAAAGGCACGAGCAAACTGAGGGTTAAGATCATCAACAATAAAGATTTTTTTAATTGTAATTAGTAACTATACTGTGACAAAATATTTGGATTGGTGTAAATAGGTTGCAAGACGGCCCTGGCACAAAAGGATGGCAGGCAGGAGGGAGATGCAATTCAAGGACACTAGGAGACTGATTACTGACAGTCTAAACAGTGATGATTGACAATTTTTGCAATACTGTTAACAGAATATGATTGCTGACAACAATTGGCTAGGTGGGCCTGGCTAACAGCAGGCTGCAAAGGCAGGAGGAAAGTGCTATTCAATGCACCAGCAAACTGACGATTCAAATCACAGCAACTATTACCAAAAATTTTAATTTTTAATTATTAGAATACTGTCACAACAAATATGATTGGTGTAAATATTTTTTAAGTAGGCTGGCACACAGGCTTGGAAGGCTGTAGAAAGTGAAATTCAAGGCAGCGAGCAAACTGAGGATTAAGATCATCAACAATAACGATTTTTTTAATTTTAATTAGTAACTATACTGTGACAAAAAAATTTGGATTGGGTGTAAATAGTTGGCAAGACGGCCTGGCACAAAGGATGGCAGGCAGGAGGGAGATGCAATTCAAGGAAACTAGGAGACTAATTACTGACAGTCTAAACAGTGATGATTGACAATTTCTTGCAATACTGTTAACAGAAATATGATTGCTGACAACAATTCGCTAGGTGGGCCTGGCTCACAGCAGGCTGCAAGGCAGGAGGAAAGTGCTATTCAATGGCACCAGCAAACTGACGATTCAAATCACAGCAACTATTACCAAAAATTTTAATTTTTAATTATTAGAATACTGTCACAACAAATATGATTGGTGTAAATATTTTTTAAGTAGGCCTGGCACACAGGCTTGGAAGCTGTAGAAAAGTGGCAATTCAAAGGCACGAGCAAACTGAGGGTTAAGATCATCAACAATAAAGATTTTTTTAATTGTAATTAGTAACTATACTGTGACAAAAAAATTTGGATTGGTGTAAATAGTTGGCAAGACGGCCTGGCACAAAAGGATGGCAGGCAGGAGGGAGATGCAATAAAGGACACTAGGAGACTGATTACTGACAGTCTAAACCAATGATGATTGGACCAATTTTTGCAATACTGTTAACAGAAATATGATTGCTGACAACAATTGGCTAGGTGGGCCTGGCTCACAGCAGCTGCAAGGCAGGAGGAAAGTGCTATTTAATGGCACCAGCAAACTGAGGATTCAAATCACAGCAAACTATTACCAACAATTTTAATTTTTAATTATTAGAATACTGTCACAACAAATATGATTGGTGTAAATATTTTTTAAGTAGGCCTGGCACACAGACTTGGAAGGCTGTAGAAAAGTGAAATTCAAAAGCACGAGCAAACTGAGGATTAAGATCATCAACAATAAAGATTTTTTTAATTTTAATTAGTAACTATACTGTGACAAAAAATTTGGATTGGTGTAAATAGTTGGCAAGACGGCCTGGCACAAAAGGATGGCAGGCAGGAGGGAGATGCAATTCAAGGAAACTAGGAGACTGATTACTGACAGTCTAAACAGTGATGATTGACAATTTTTGCAATACTGTTAACAGAAATATGATTGCTGACCAACAATTGGCTAGGTGGGCCTGGCTCACAGCAGGCTGCAAGGCAGGAGGAAAGTGCTATTCAATGGCACCAGCAAACTGAGGATTCAAATCACAGCAACTATTACCAAAAATTTTAATTTTTAATTATTAGAATACTGTCACAACAAATATGATTGGTGTAAATATTTTTTAAGTAGGCCTGGCACACAGGCTTGGAAGGCTGTAGAACAGTGCAATTCAAAGGCACGAGCAAACTGAGGGTTAAGATCATCAACAATAAAGATTTTTTAATTTTAATTAGTAACTATACTGTGACAAAAAATTTGGATTGGTGGTAAATAGTTGGCAAGATGGCCTGCACAAAAGGATGGCAGGCAGGAGGGAGATGCAATTCAAGGAAACTAGGAGACTGATTACTGACAGTCTAAACAGTGATGATTGACAATTTTTGAAAATGCTTAACAGGAAATATGATTGCTGACAACAATTGGCTAGGTGGGCCTGGCTCACAGCAGGCTGCAAGGCAGGAGGAAAGTGCTATTTAATGGCACCAGGCAAACTGAGGATTCAAATCACAGCAACTATTACCAAAAATTTTAATTTTTAATTATTAGAATACTGTCACAAACAAATATGAGTGGTGTAAATATTTTTTAAGTAGGCCTGGCACACAGGCTTGGAAGGCTGTAGAAAAGTGAAATTCAAAAGCACGAGCAAACTGAGGATTAAGATCATCAACAATAAAGATTTTTTTAATTTTAATTAGTAACTATACTGTGACAAAAAATTTGGATTGGTGTAAATAGTTGGCAAGACGGCCTGCACAAAAGGATGGGCAGGCAGGAGGGAGATGCATTCAAGGAAACTAGGAGACTGATTACTGACAGTCTAAACAGTGATGATTGACAATTTTTGCAATACTGTTAACAGAAATATGATTGCTGACAACAATTGGCTAGGTGGGCCTGGCCTCACAGCAGGCTGCAAGGCAGGAGGAAAGTGCTATTCAATGCAACCAGCAAACTGAGGATTCAATCACAGCAACATTACCAAAAATTTTAATTTTTAATTATTAGAATACTGTCACAAACAAATATGATTGGTGTAAATATTTTTTAAGTAGGCCAGGCACACAGGCTTGGGAAGGCTGTAGAACAGTGCAATTCAAAGGCACGAGCAAATGAGGGTTAAGATCATCAACAATAAAGATTTTTTTAATTTTAATTAGTAACTATACGGTGACAAAAAATTTGGATAGGTGTAAATAGTTGGCAAGATGGCCCTGGCACAAAAGGATGCAGGCAGGAGGGAGATGCAATTCAAGGAAACTAGGAGACTGATTACTGAAGTCTAAACAGTGATGATTGACAATTTTTGAAATACTGTTAACAGAAATATGATTGCTGACAACAATTGGCTAGGTGGGCCTGGCTCACAGCAGGCTGCAAGGCAGGAGGAAAGTGCTATTCAATGGCACCAGCAAACTGACGTTTCAAATCACAGCAACTATTACTAAAAATTTTAATTTTTAATTATTAGAATACTGTCACAACAAATATGATTGGTGTAAATATTTTTTAAGTAGGCCTGGCACACAGGCTTGGAAGGCTGTAGAAAAGTGCAATTCAAAGGCACGAGCAAACTGAGGGTTAAGATCATCAACAATAAAGATTTTTTTAATTTTAATTAGTAACTATACTGTGACAAAAAATTAGGATTAGTGTAAATAGTTGGCAAGACGGCCTGGCACAAAAGGATGGCAGGCAGGAGGGAGATGCAATTCAAGGACACTAGGAGACTGATTACTGACAGTCTAAACAGTGATGATTGACAATTTTTGCAATACTGTTAACAGAAATATGATTGCTGACAACAATTGGCTAGGTGGGCCTGGCTCACAGCAGGCTGCAAGGCAGGAGGAAAGTGCTATTCAATGGCACCATCAAACTGAGGATTCAAATCACAGCAACTATTACCAAAAATTTTAATTTTTAATTATTAGAATACTGTCACAACAAATATGATTGGTGTAAATATTTTTTAAGTAGGCCTGGCACACAGGCTTGGAAGGCTGTAGAAAAGTGCAATTCAAAGGCACGAGCAAACTGAGGGTTAAGATCAACACTAAAAATTGTTTTTATTTAAATTAATAACTATACTGTCTGACTGTGACAACAATTATGATTGGTGTAAATAGTTGGCTAGACGGCCTGGCACAAAAGGCTGGCAGTGGCAGGCAGGAGGTAAATGAAATTCAATGGCCCTAGGAGACTGAATATTTGCAGTCCAAAAAATTATGTTTTTTTTATTTTTTTATTACTGTTACAAGAATTGTGATTGGTGCCACTAATTGGCTACTTGGGCCTGGCAGACAGGCTGGCAGATATGAGTCGTGGATGGTAGGTAGGGCAGCAATTTAACACAGTATGCTGTGTAAGTGACAAAAACACAGGACTGATAGAAAATTAAGTTACATTACACTAGCAAAATATTTTAAAATTTTAGATTTTAATATTAAAATTATGTTAAGAAGTGCAATGCACATATGACTCTATGAGTGGTCGCACTGGCTGGCTGCTACGTAGGGCAGCAATTATAACAACAGTATGCTGTGTAAGTCAGATAGACAGTTACACAGGCCTGATAGAAAATACAATTAGATTACACTAGCATAATGATTTAAAGACTTTTTTTTTGGAAATTTTAAGAAAAAGGTTAAGCACATACATATGAGTCGTGGCTGATAGCCTTGGAAGGGCAGCTATTAAAAACAGTAGGCTCTGTATGTCGGATACACACACGCCTGATAGAAAATACTATTAGATTACACTAGAAAAATGATTGAAATTATTTTTTTGGGGGGGAAATTAAAAAAAGGTTAAACACATATGAGTCGTGGCTCATAGACTAGGGAGGGCAGCAAGTAAACACAGTAGGCTCTCTATGTCAGCAAAACACACAGGCCGGATAGAAAATTAGATTAGATTACACTAGCAAACAAATTTAAACTTTTTTTTTTTTTATATTAAAATTAAGGTGAAAGAAAAATAGATATGAGTGCTGGGTGGCTGCCTGGCACAGACCAATTAACCAAAAGACTGAAAAAAAAAAGAGGTATATTAATGCTGAGTGAGCCTGACAGACACAGGCATGATAGTAAATGTAATTAGATTACACTAGAAAAATATTTTTTTGTGTTTTTTTTTTTAAATTAAAAATAATGTTATAAACGGATATTAACACTGCTGGCTGCTGGCTGGCACAGAGCAATGAACCAGAGTATATGCTGTGTGACACTGGCCTGATAGAAAATGAAAAAAAATTACACTAGAAAAATAATTATATTTTTGGGTTAGTTAAATTTAAACTAATGTTGTTAGGGAGATATCAGTGGTGGCAGTAGTCACAGCATATGCTGTGAGCCTTAAACACACAGCTGAAAGCCAGGCAAATGCTAAGAAAAAAAAACAGAAAAAAAAAAAAAAAACGGCACGAAATATAGCCCTAAAAAGGGCTTTTTGGGGTGCTGTGCTTGCAGCAGAGATGAGTGGAGTCCTTCTGGACTGTAAATACACTAGCCTAGCTATGTTTTTCCTATTAATGTCAGGAGCAAAAACACAACACGTCCTCTCATTAAAAAAGCAAGGTCGTTATGAGTCTAAAATGGCGGATTTCCGAGTAGCTGGGAGTGTCTGTGAGGGAGTGTCTGATGTTGATTGGCTCTAATGTGTCAGGCGGCTGTGACATAAAGGGTCAAAGTTTCCACAATGATGACACATAGGGGGGGGGCGGATCGAACATCGCCATGTGTTCGCCCACAAACGCGAGCGCGAACAACCTATGTTCGCTGTGACCGTTCGCGGGGCGAACTGTTCGGGACATCACTACAAATAAATACAATTAAATAAACTAACTAAAGTACAAAAAATAAAAAAGAACTAAGTTACAATAAATAAAAAAATAATTTACAACATTATAAAAATATTACAACAATTTTAAGCTAATTACACCTACTCTAACCCCCCTAATAAAATAACAAAGCCCCCCCAAAATATAAAAAATGCCCTACCCTACTTTCTAAAATAAAAATTGAAAAGCTCTTTTACCTTACCAGCCCTTAAAAGTGGCCTTTTGCGGGGCATGCCCCAAAGAATTCTGTTCTTTTGCCTGTAAAAAAAAAACATACAATACCCCCCCACCAACATTACCAACCCACCACCCACATACCCCTAATCTAACCCAAACCCCCCTTAAATAAACCTAACACTAAGCCTCTGAAGATCTCCCTACCTTATCTTCACCACGCCGGGTATCACCGATCCGTCCAGAAGAGGCTCCGAAGTCTTCATCCAAGCCCAAGCGGGAGCTGAAGAGGTCCATCATCGGGCTGAAGAGGTCCATCATCCGGCTGAAGTCTTGATCCAAGCGGGGGCTGAAGAGGTCCATCATCGGGCTGAAGAGGTCCATCATCGGGCTGAAGAGGTCCATCATCCGGCTGAAGTCTTGATCCAAGCGGGGGCTGAAGAGGTCGATCATCCGGCTGAAGTCTTCTATCAAAGCGGCATCTTCAATCTTCTTTCTTCCGGATCCATCTTCATCCCGCCGACGCGGAACATCCATCCTGGCCGAGACGACTTCCCGACGAATGACGGTTCCTTTAAATGACGTCATCCAGATGGCGTCCCTCAAATTCCGATTGGCTGATAGGATTCTATCAGCGCCAATCGAATTAAGGCTAGGAAAATTCTGATTGGCTGAAAGGAATCAGCCAATCAGATTGAGCTCTGCATTCTATTGGCTGTTCCGATCAGCCAATAGAATGTGAGCTCAATCTGATTGGCTGATTGGATCAGCCAATCGGATTGAACTTGAATCTGATTGGCTGATGGAATCAGCCAATCAGAATTTCCTACCTTAATTCCGATTGCTGATAGAATCCTATCAGGCCAATCGGATTCGAGGACGCCATTTTGGATGACGTCATTTAAGGAACCGTCATTCGTCGGGAAGTCGTCGGCCAGGATGGATGTTCCGCGTCAGCGGGATGAAGATGGATTCGGAAGAAAGAAGATTGAAGATGCCGCTTGATAGAAGACTGCAGCCGGATGATGGACCTCTTCATCCCCCGCTTGGATCAAGACTTCAGCCGGATGATGGACCTCTTCAGCCCGATGATGGACCTCTTCAGCCCCCGCTTGGATCAAGACTTCAGCCGGATGGATGGACCTCTTCAGCCCGATGATGGACGTCTTCAGCCCCCGCTTGGGCTTGGATGAAGACTTCGGAGCCTCTTCTGGACGGATCGGTGATACAAGGCATGGTGAAGATAAGGTAGGGAGATCTTCAGGGGCTTAGTGTTAGGTTTATTTAAGGGGGGTTTGGGTTAGATTAGGGGTATGTGGGGGGTGGGTTGTAAAGTTGGGGGGGGATTGTATGTTTTTTTTTACAGACAAAAGAGCAGAAATTCTTGTGGGGGCATGCCCCGCAAAAGGCCCTTTTAAGGGCTGGTAAGGTAAAAGAGCTTGTTCAATTTTTATTTTAGAATAGGGTAGGGCATTTTTTATTTTTTGGGGGGCTTTGTTATTTTATTAGGGGGCTTAGAGTAGGTGTAATTAGCTTAAAATTGTTGTAATATTTTTTGTAATGTTTGTAAATTATTTTTTTATTTTTTGTAACAGTTCTTTTTTATTTTTTGTACTTTAGTTAGTTTATTTAATTGTATTTATTTTTAGGTATTTGTATGTAATTAATTTATTGATAGGTGTAGTGTTAGGTTTAATTGTAGATAATTGTAGGTATTTTATTTAATTATTTATTGATAGTGTAGTTTAGGTGTATTTGAACTTAGGTTAGGAATTTATTTTACAGGTAATTTTGTAATTATTATAACTAGGTAGCTATGTAAATAGTTTATGAAACTTAGGGGGGGTGTTAGTGTTAGGGTTTAGACTTAGCTTTAGGGGTTAATAAAATTTATTAGGAGTAGCGGTGAGGTCCGGTCGCAGATTAGGGGTTAAGTACTTGAAGTTAGGTGTCGGTGATGTTAGGGAGGGGCAGATTAGGGGTTAATACTATAATTATAGGGTTATTGAGGAGCGGAGGTGAGGCGGATTAGGGGTTAATAACTTTATTATAATAGCGGTGAGGTCCGGTCGGCAGATTAGGGGTTAATAATTGTAGGTAGGTGGCAGCGACGTTGGGGCGGCAGATTAGGGTTAATAAATATAATATAGGGGTCGGGCGGTGCTAGGGGCAGCAGATTAGGGGTACATAGGGATAACATAGGTTGCGGGCGGTGTGCGGGGTCGGCAGGATTAGGGGTTAAAAAAATGTATTAGAGTGGCGGCGATGTGGGGGGGCTCGGTTTCGGGGGTACATAGGTAGTTTATGGGTGTTAGTGTAATTTAGAGCACAGTAGTTAAAGAGCTTTATGAACCGGCGTTAGCCCAGAAAGATCTTAACTCCTGGCTTTTTGCTGCGGCTGGAGTCTTGTCGTTAGATTTCTAACGCTCACTTCAGCCAAGACTCTAAATACTGGCGTTAGAAAGATCCCATTGAAAAGATAGGATACGCAAATGGCGTAGGGGGATCTGCGGTATGGAAAAGTCGTGGCTGCAAAGTGAGCGTTAGACCCTTTCCTGACTCTAAATACCAGCGGGCAGCCAAAACCAGCGTTAGGAGCCCCTAACGCTGGTTTTGACGGCTAACGCAAAACTCTAAATCTAGGCGTTTATTTCTGTGAAAATCTGCACAACAATATATCTAAACCTAGAAAGTTTTGGAAACTCATAAATAAATTACAAAATCCACCAATCCATTCCCATCCCTCCACTGTCAATGTGGATAACCAGAACCTGCAACTCCCCTTAGAAGTAGCAAATGCCTTTAACAATTATTTTGTCGGATGCTCCACCACCCTTATTGACAAACTAATAAATGGCATGCATCCTGAAGCTAAAAATGAGGAAGATGCCCCACTAAAACAGCAAAGACCCAATATAGAAAAGTTCAATTTTAGACCTGTACCCTTCAATGTCATTAAGAAACACCTCAATAATCTAAAAATGAAAAACCAGTCAGGACCTGATCAAATCCCAGCAATGCTGTTGAAGCTCAGTGCGCCGGCAATTGCTAAGCCTGTCACAACCCTAATTAACGAATGCTTGGTGTCTGGATACATACCCAAACTCTGGAAAACTGCAAGAGTAGTGCCTATTCATAAAAGTGGGGAATTAACCTTGGTTTCTAACTATCGCCCTATATCATTGCTCCCTGTATTGTCAAAAATCTTAGAAAAATGCGTCCATACGCAATTATGCGAGTATTATCAACTTTCTAACTATCTGACCCCCGATCAATCAGGTTTTAGACCGAAGCACTCCACTACAACTGCCCTCCTAAAAGTTTGCAACGACATCCAAACTGGCATGGAACAAGGAGACCTAACTGGAGCTATTTTCCTTGATTTTGCAAAGGCTTTTGACACAGTGGACCATGACATACTACTTCTCAAACTACAAAACTCTGGTATTGCTGATCGCCCATTAACCTGGCTTAAATCATATGTATCGGATCGATCATAATATGTCTCTGTTTCTAACAGTGACTCCCTCCCTCTCCCAGTCACATGTGGTTTTCCCCAAGGTTCCATTCTCGGCCCCCTACTATTCACATTATTTATAAATGATTTGCCTAATGTCTGCAAATCCTCAACTGTACACATGTACACAGACGACACGGTAATCTATGCAAACAAATCTGATCTGCCGCAGCTTGAAGCAATGCTCCAAGACCAGTTGACAGAGGTAGAAAAGTGGATCTCGAAAAACAAACTCTTCCTAAACACTGACAAAACTGTCACAATGGTCTTTGGAACGGGACCTAAATTACAAAAATTACAAAATTCCCATCTTCGCATCAAAACAAAATCCATTTGCACGCTGACTGCAGTCCACTCTTTTAAATACTTAGGTATGTTGTTAGACCCCAATCTATCTTTTGGACTCCACATAGAAAAACTTGCCTCTAAACTTTATCCAAAACTAGGTGCCCTGTACAGAAACAAATCTTGCCTCAGCCCTACAGTAAAGGAAAAGATTGTACACCAAATGCTGATACCTATCTTGGATTATGGGGACATAGTATATGCACCTGCTCCACAAACTCACCTTAATAAACTAAATACATTGTATAGCTCGTTCTGCCGCTTTGTGCTACAATGTAACTACAGGACCCACCATTGCGACATGCTAAAAGAACTAAACTGTCTGTCACTGGAATCCAGACGCACCCTCCATCTTTCCTGCCTTATCTTTAAGAGCCTTTCTGGGAAGCTCCCACCCTACCTGAGCAGAATGCTCTCCCCTGCTATTCCCACCTCCTATAACCTCCGATCCAATAACAGCACATTATTTAGCTTGCCTCAATACAAAAAGAAAGCAGCTCGATCCTCCTTTTCCTACAGAGCGCCACAATTATGGAATGACCTCCCTCACACTTTAAAAACTTCCCCAAGCCTAAAATCCTTTAAGAGATCCCTCTATACATATCTCAAAACAGAATGCTCCTGTCATGGTTGATTAAATATTTCGTACCTGCTCTATGTTAAATGTTTGCATATATTATACAGACATGATTTGGAAACCATGAGATTAGAAATTTGAGACGGAAATAGGGACAAGCTATTAAAAAAAAAAAAAAATGAATATAGTTGCAAGCAGCAATAGAGGTGGCCAATCACATCGCCTTTGCAATGGCATACAAGCAGCTAAGTTACACTATAAAGGAAGTTTTTACCGTTCTAACACATGCAGTTGGTAAAAAACACATTTTTGATATTTTTGCGTTTTTCAAGATGGCTGCCACAGCATATGACTAATACTTTCAACACGGACAGATGTAACTCTAGGTCACAATATATAGTTATACAGCATATTTAACAGCTTTAACATAAGCGGTTGCAAAGTAAACACGTTTTCAATTTTTTTGCGTTTTTCAAGATGGCTGCCATACCATATGACCAATACTTTCAACATGAACAGATGTAATTCTAGGTCACAATATATGGTTATACAGCATATTTCACAGTTTTAACATAAGCGGTTGCAAAGAAAACACATTGTCGAAATTTTCACATAAACCAATATGGCTGCCACAGCTTGTGACCAATTCCTTCAACATAAACAACTGTGACTCTAGGTCACAATATAAGCTAATACAGCACATTTCACAGTTCTAACATAAGCGGTTGCAGAGAAAATAGATTCACGTAAAACAAGATGGCTGCAAAATCATGTGATATAGAGCCTCCATACTATGCACAATAATGCTCACCATAGATGTTAATAGACATGGCAAAAATAAATCATTTTTGTCAAATGTTTTTTGTTTTATTATTAATTAAATAATATCGTTAAGCGTTTTTGAACAATTCAAAATGACTGCCAAACCACAGGAACGATTGACTTCTCTTGAACAAATCTGAATACTAGTCATAAGATAACTCTATAAACCAAATTTCATGCCTGTGTCATAAGCGGTTTTGGAGAAGAAGATTTTTGTAGTTTTTAAAAACAGCGCATACAAAACAAAATGGCTGCCAAGCTATGCAATGTATGGCTTTCAAATTGCACACACTAATGCTCACAATAGACCTCTACAATTTGCAGAAGTTTTATGAAAAATTGGCAATGTTTTCTTTCATAAAGGCGACTGTTATTGTCTTTGAGGGTTATGACTATGTGTAATCACGTGTCAATTACACTTTAATATTGTTAAATATTGTAAAACTAATGCATAAGTGCAAATTTACGCAATTAAATGTCAATAAAAAAGTTAATGTTTCACGGCAGCCATGTTGATGATAGAAAAATTGCAGTTTAAACAAACTTGGTAGAGGACCTTGCAGGGAGTATATGTGCAAAATTCTGCTTTATTGCACTAAGCGTTTTAAGAGAAGATGTTTAAAGATTTTCGCAAAATGCAAGATGGCTGCTACATCATGTGACCAAGACACTTCTTTGGAACAATGGCAAATCTAGGTCATAGCAGCACTAAGCACAGCAAGTTGCAAAGTTGTAACATAAGCAGTTCCAGAGCTGAAGATTTTTAAGCGTTTTCCAAAATTTGTTGCAAAAAACAAAATGGCTGCCTAACCATATGACCTATGAGTTCAATGTTGCATGAGATGTAGCATTGCAATGGGTTGTACTAGCATACCTGATTTCAAGAGTTTAGCATAAGTAATTTGTGTTTTGTGAGCAATTGAATAAAAAGAGACAGTATTGAATTACAAATAATTACGATAAACATAAAACCAATATTGCTGCTGCATCATGTGACTGATTCTCTTCTAATGAGCAATTTTTAATCTAGGTCACCATATAGGATTATACAGAAAATGTCACAGTTCTTACATAAGCAGATGCAGAGAAAATAGACTTTTGATATTTTCACGTAAACCAAGATGGCTGCCTGATCATAAGAGATACAGCCTCCATATTACACACAATAGTGCTCACCATAGATTTCAATAAACATTGGAAAAATAAAGCAGTTTTGACACACAGTTTTTTTTTTTTAATAAATTAAAAAATATTTTTAAGCAATTTTGAACAATTTGAAATTACTGCCAAACCACATGACCAATTGACTTCTCTTGAACAAATCTGAATATTGGTCATAAGATAACTCTAAAAACCAAGTTTCACATCTGTCTCATAAGCAGTTTCGGAGAAGAAGATTTTTGTAGTTTTTAAAAATAGCGCATACGAAACAAAATGACAGCCACAATGTGTGTGTAATGTATGGCTTTCATATTGCACACACTAATGCTCACCATAAACCTCTACAAGTTTCATGAAAATTTGCAAATTTTTTATTACATGTAGTTGACTGCGCAGTTCAAATTTTAACTGCAATATTGTCTTTGAGTGTTATGACTATGTGTAATGATGTGTCTATTACACTGTAATATTGTTAAATATTGTAATACTAATGTATAAAGTGCAAATTTAAGCAATTAAATGTCGATTAAAAGGTTAATGTCTCACAGCAGCCATGTTGAATATGGAAAAATCTTAATTTGAACAAACGTGGTAGAGGAACTTGCAAGGAGCATATGTGCAAAATTGCACTTAATTGCACTAAGCGGTTTAAGAGAAGAAGATAATTAAAGATTTTCGCAAAATGCAAGATGGCTGCTACATCATGTGACTAAGGGCACTTCTGTTGAAGTTGCCTGTAACAGCTGCTCAGAATCGAGTTTCATCACTTTCACTCTACATACCGCACGCATAAGGCACATTTTTGTATTCTAAGTAGCTCTCTGTTACAAAGTAGGCGGAGTTACTCACTGGACCAACATCCACAATGCTTCTAATCCTATTTCATCTCATCTCTCTACAGGTATGTCTTCCTGCTTCTACCTCCCTGACTGCTTTAAATGCCTCCTTTAATTTGCGCTAGATTTTCCCTGTTATGTCCTTCCTGTTTCTGCTCCCGTGACTGCTTTTAAATGCCCCTTTAATTTTGTGCTAGGATTTCCCTGGTAACGGCATTTCCTCCTTTGCCATTTTGTCTACCTGTAATCACTTTTTTAAGATACTGTCTAGAAATTCATTCATCCTACCACGCCCCCCACACCTCTAATTAGCATAGTGTGTAACTCCTGGCTTGCCAGACTGCCTGTAACAGCTGCTCAGAAGTCAGTTCATCACTTTCACTCTACATACAGCATGCATAAGGCTCATGTTTTGAGCCGTGGCTCTCTGATTCTAAGTAGCTCTCTGTTACAAGTACAGAGGTTACTCACTGGAGTTAGAAACTGCATGACCAACTTCCAGGTAAACTTAATAACTATTACTTCTACACAATGCTCTCACTGTCTGCCCTTCTCCTAAAAATCACTGGCATGTCCCTATAACAACAATTCCCCACAGGCTATCCGCATCTCATCCTCCCTTCTCTCATCCCTATGCTGTCCTCCTCTTGAACTACTCTGTTTCCTTAGAAACACTTCCCCCTCTAACTCTCCTGTATCTAGTCATACACGCTCCTACAAATCTCACTCTCACCGTTCTGTCACTCTCACTGCTAACTGACTTTCTTGCTACTAGGTAATGTTTCTCCTAACCTGGCCTGCAGCAATCACCACACTCTTACATTCTAGCTCCTACTATCTCACTGCTAAAAATTCTAGGTCACGCAATACCAACAATCTCATCTCCATTAACACACAGCGCTTTCCCTCCCTTTTCTTGTGCCCTCGGAATGCTTGCTCTCTCTGTAACAATCTTAGTACAGTTCACGACCTGTTTTGTTTCCAACACTTTCAACCTTTTAGCAATTACTGAAACCTGGCTATCTTCCTCTGACACTGCTTCCATTGCTGCTCTTACACACGTGGATCTCCACGTTAGCCACACACCTAGGCCAGGTGGAGAGACACGGTGACGGTGTTGGCATCTTACTCTCCCTTTCCTGCTCCTATCAGTACTATCTCCATTTTCCATCTTTCTCTTTTTCTTCCTTTGAAGTTTCACTGCATTCGCCTGTTCTCCCCCCTCTCTCTCAGTGTGGCAGTTATCTATCGCCCCCCTGGACAAGACCTCCCAGATTCCTTACAACGTTTCTGCCTGGCTTCCTTATTTTCTCTCTACAAATACACCTGCTCTAATACTAAGGGACTTCAACATCCCCATTGACAACCCATCTGTCCTCTCCCGTGCTGCTTTAAACTTCTCTCACTCACTAACTCCTTCAGCCTCTCACAATCCACACCTATTCCCGTACCCACACCGCGATGGACACTCGATTGATCTGGTAGCTCTGCTCTCTCTCTGATGTTGCCTGTCACCCATTTTCCATCTCAGAACACCATCTGCTCACCTTTAATCTTAATATAGATGCTAAACCTACTTCTCCCCTCTTCGACCCCTCAGCATAGAAAATCTGCACAAAGTGGACCCTCCCCAACTCGCCAATCTTACATGCCTCCCCTACACTTCCACGATATCGGCGGGCCCTGACCTTGCTATAACCCACCATAACAATACTCTCTCCACTGCACTTGACACTCTCGTTCCGCCCCAACTTTGCAAGAGCCAGCCACGTCGTCAGCTCCAGCTCTGGCACTACCCATCAAACACGCCACCTGCAATAAATGCTCCCACACTGCTGAATGTGCTTGGGAGGAAATACCCGCCCTAACCTGATTTCATCACTATAATTTCATTCTTTACTCGTACAACCTCTGCCCTTTGCTTAGCTAAGCAAACCTACTTCTCTTCTCTTATATCCACTCACTTTTCAAACCCTAAAAGACTCTTCTCCATTTTCAACTCTCTCCTCTACCCACCTGCACCACCACCCTCATCTGCATTCAGTGCTCAAGACCTTGCTGACTATTTTTTCAGTAAAACACTTGCCATCCAAAGAAACATCCCAACACAAACCTGCAAACTCCCAACTTCGCTCCCAGTCACCCCCTCTGCCACTCTCTGCACCCTCCTCCCAAATACTGAGAGTGAAGTGACTTTCCTATTGTCTTCCTCACACCTCACTACCTGCCCACTTGACCCTATTCCTTCACATCTAATTCCTCCTCTGTCTCCCACCCTCAGTCTGGCTCTTACTCACATATTCAACCTATCCCTTTCTACCGGCTCATTCCCTGCCTCTTTCAAACATGCAAAGCTCACCCCCATCCTCAAAAAAACCCTCCCTTGACCCTAACTCCCCTGCAAACTACCGCCCCATATCACTGCTCCCGCTAGCTTCAAAATTCATTGAAAAATTTGTTTTCGATCACCTAAACCACTTCCTGTCCAACTCATTGCTCAACCCCTGCAATCTGGCTTCCGTCCTCAACACTCAACTGAGACAGCCCTCACCAAGGTTACTAATGATCTCCTTTCTGCTAAAAACAAAGGCTACTACTCTATACTCATCTTACTTGACCTCTCTGCTGCCTTTGACACTGTTGACCATCCCCTTCTCCTACAAACTCTCAGCTCTCTTGGGCTCTGTGACACTGCCCTCTCCTGGATTCACTTTTATCTCTCTAACAGATCATTCTCCTTCTCTTTTGCTGCTGACTTCTCCTCTCTATTGCCCCTGTCTGTTGGAGTACCTCAAGGCTCTGTCCTGGGTCCTCTACTCTTCTCTATTTACACTTCTTCACTGGGTAAACGTTCAACAGCTATGGCTTCAGCTATAACCTCTATGCTGTGATTACCCAGATCTACCTTTCCACCCCTGCACTCTCTCCTTCTGTCAATTCTCACATCAGCTACCGCTTATCTGGCATTTCCTCCTGGATGGCCTCACACCACCTTAAAAGAAACATGTCCAAGACCGAACTACTTCTAATTCCCCCCTTAACTCTACTCCAGTTTCTAATTTTTCTATCACTGTTGGCGGCACCACTATCTCCCCATCAACCCAAGTCTGCTGCCTCGGAGTCACGCTTGACTCAAATCTGTCCTTCATTCCCCACATCCAATTACTCTCTTCATCCTGCTGCAACCACCTACGCAATATCTCCAAAATTCATCCATTTCTAAGTGCTGAAATTACTAAACAGCTAATCCACTCCCTGGTAATTTCCCGACTTGACTACTGTAACAACTTACTAACTGGCCTCCCTCTCTCTCGCCTCTTTCCCCTCTAATCCATCCTAAATGCATTGGCCAGGCTAATCCACCTCTCTCGATGCTCTGTTTCTGCTGCACCTCTCTGTGAGTCCCTTCACTGGCTCCCCATTCACAACAGAGTTAAATTCAAACTTCTCACCCTGACCTACAAAGCCCTCACTAATGCTGCCCCACCCTACCTGTCCTCACTCATCAACAAAGTATACTCCTGCCCACCCCCCTAAGATCCAACAATGACCTGCTTCTTGCTTCCTCTACCATCACCTCCTCTCATGCTAGACTACAGGACTTCTCTCGTGCGCACCACCCTCTGGAATGCACTTCCTCAACCTGTCAGACTTGCCCCTAACCTCTCCTCCTTTAACGTTCCCTAAAAACCTTTCTGTTCATGAAGATTATCACCCGACTCATTAACAAACTAACTTCACTTAACTAACAGTTGCCCTCTATCTCCTCACTAATATCATTCTCACCTTTGCAGTCCCCACCTTCCTGTTTCCCATCCTCCTACCCATCTAGATTGTAAGTTCCCACGGGAATAGGGCCCTCATTCCCCCTTTATTTGTCTGTAAAATTTTGTCTTTTATCGTATTGTTTCTTCCATTGCACTGTATCCTTGACCCATGGGCAGCGCTGTGAAATCTGACGCTTTATTATAATCTTAATAATAATAATAATAATAATAATCTATCATCTATCTGTCTGTCTATGTCCTGAATCTATCTATCTATTATCATATGTCTATCTCTCTGTCTGTCTGTCTCTGTCTATCATCTGGCTGTCTATCATCTATCTGTCTATCATCTATCCGGCTGTCTATGTCTGAATCTATCTATCTATCTATCTATCTATCTATCTGTCTGTCTGTCTGTCTGTCTATCTATCATCTGTCTATAATCTATCTATCTATCTATCTATCTATCTATCTATCTATCTATCTATCTGTATCTCTCTCTGTTTCACTGTCTCTCTTTCTCTCTCTATCTCTATTAGTCTCTCTATCATCTATCAATCATCTGTTAGTCTATCTTTCTATCTGTCTATATATCTATTTACCATCTGTCTGTCTAGCTATCATATATCTATCTATCTATTTGTATATCTATTTATTTATCTTCTATCTATCATCTGTCTGTCTAGCTATCAAATATTTATATATCTATTTGTATATCTAGCATCTATCTTTCTATCTGTAAATGATATATCTATCTATCATCAGTCTGTCTATCATCTATCTATCTGTCTAGCTATCATCTATCTATTTGTATATCTATCTAATTATCTCTCATCTATCTATCATCTATCTTTATTTCTCTCTTCTCTCTAGCTTTTGTCACACAATCAGTACATCATACAGTGAGGAAATGCTTATCATATAAATGAAATCCATATTCTATATAGGAAATCCATATTCTATATAGTGAAATCCATATTCCTATATAATGAAATCCATATTCTATATAGTGAAATCCATATTCTATACAAGGAAATCCATATTCTATACAATGAAATCCATATTCTTTATAGTGAAATCCATATTCTATATAGTGAAATCCATATTCTATATACTGAAACTGGTATGGAGTGAAAATTATATTTTCATATACTGAAATTAGTCATCAGTAACATGACCTTGATCTTGCCCTGACTCTGGGTCATTCTACTTTTGCAGGCAAAGGAAGCAGATCTAGCTGCTGCAATAGATGAGAACAATCATGACTATCCTGTGTTCTCAGCTAGAACAGAGAGAGACCTGCAGACAATACAGACCCTGATCAGAGACCACCAGATAATACAGACCCTGATCAGAGACCCCCAGACAATACAGACCCTGATCAGAGACCCCAGATTATACAGACCCTGATCAGAGACCCCAGATAATACAGAGCCTGATCAGAGACCCCCAGACAATACAGTCCCTAATCAGACATGCACAACAACCTCCAAACCTAAAGATACATGTCAGGTTTACTATGAGATGGGATACACACATTGTAACCCTTGCTTCTTTCACGGAAGCCATCAGTTGTAACATATGCATCATTATGTACAGTATTTTTCTTTTTTGTATATTGCCAGAATGGATCCAAGAAGGGCTGAAGGATTGGTTGGGGAGCTTTTAGAAAGGACAGATCTGCATGAAGTGCTCACTTCTGTTCTTGATCAGCAAAGGAAGTCTCATACCACAGCTCATTGTTCTAGCTCTGAAGAATTATCCCAACTCTTTAGGCCTAATAGGCAAACAAGAAGTGTGCAAGATTATCCAAGATACTTTCTCAGGAAAAAACTTCATTCTATCTATCTACCATCTGTCTGTCTATTATCTGTCTGTCTAGCTGTCATATATATATATATATATATTTGTATATACAGTATATCTATTTTCTATTGTCTATCTATCATCTATCTATCAAATGTCTGTCTATCATATATCTATCTGTCCGTCTCTCTATATCTGAATCGATACCTGTCTGTCATCTGTCTATCTATCTATCTATCTATCTATCTATCTATCTATCTATCTATCTATCTATCATCTGTCTGTCTAGCTATTATCTATCTATTTATCTATCTGTATATCTATCTCTGTCTATCTCTCTCTATCATCTATCTATCATCTGTCTGTCTATTATCCATCTTTCTAGCTATCATATATATATATAACTATATATATTTTTGTATATACAGTATATCTATTTATCTATTGTCTATCGATTATCTATCTATCAAATGTCTGTCTATCATATATCTATGTGTCTGTCTCTCTATGTCTGAATTGATATCTATCTATCATCTGTCTGTCTAGCTATTATCTATCATCTTTCTTTCTATCTATCTGTATATCTATCTTTATATCTATCTATCTATCTATCTGTATATATATCTCTGTCTATCTCTATCATCTATCTATCTATCATCTGTCTATCTATATATCTATCTATATCATCTATCTGTCTATAATCTATATATCTATTTATCATCTATCTATCTGTCTCTACAAGGTACGATTGGGCCTAGGATATAGATTTTTTTTTTTTTTAACAAATCTGTTTTATTGAATTTTTTGCATATTCATCAGGCTCAAGTGTATACAAGAAAGAAGAAACACTCCATATGGAACATAGTTCAACAATTGCAGCAGTATACAATTTTTCAACATAATAATACGTTAGTAAAGATACTGTCCATGTTATCCAAATATAAAATAAACAAATATCGTATGTTACATATTCTTTAATGGGCCTATCTAATACAAACTTCAATGACATACAACCCACTTAAATGATTTGTGTTTGTTACAAATGATCACTATGTTGGTGAGTGTCAGTAAATGAACCAAAAAGAATAGGGTATATAGGGTAGGCTAGGGAAGAGGTGGAATAGGGAAGAAGTTGAGAGGATGGATGGGGAAGAGGGAATGGGGGGGGGGAGAAAATAAAGGAAACAGATTGTTTTTTGATATATATAAAAAGTCTCCTTATTTATGTAGCCAAGCATCCCATATTAGCCAATAGGTGTCCATCTGATCAATCGAGTTGAAAAAGTGTCTCTCCATATTTGCCATATAGTCAATCACACCTTTGATTTCTAAAAGGCTTGGGGGTTCAGGGGATTTCCAGGATCACGCTATGCATAGTGTTATGAGCTGCTTATTCTATTTTCTTTATTTTATATGTTTAACCAAACTTTTCCTTTTCTTTTACTGAACTCTTCTCTGAAACTGCAGATATTTTACTTCTGTATTTTCCAGCAATTCACTTATAACTTAATAAGCTACGTATCTGCATTTTTCTAACAACTTGCTTCTAACCTAATAATTTACACAAACATATAACTTAGTTTTGGTTTTTTTCTCATAGATTGTTTCTAAATGTCTTAAAATCAAGGCATCCTTTGTCTAGTATTATTTTTCCAACCCAATTAGTATCTGGCCAAATTCCCAAAGAGAAGCATATCTGGCTGGGAATCAACATCTGGCCGCCACCTCCATCTGATTCAGGTCTATAGCTTACCTGTGGAGGTTTTTGGTTGTTGGCCAGGGAGTCCCGGGGCGATAAGGGAGTACGTCCTGAGGAACAGACCACAAACAACGGACACAATCTACCCCTTGGAACCAGTCTGTGAGTGTCTTATTGTCTTTTGTGTTCATTTACGTGGAATATATGGGTGTGGTCTTTTACCCTGTTTTTGTTTTATATACTGGATCACTATTAAATTCAGTGGGACATCTGTCTGGCAGTTAAACACCATTAGGGTGTCAGCCCACTATAAAATAAAGTTTCAGATGATAGGGTTTTTTACAGAGCCAGAAATAGTGATCCAAGACATATTGTGACTTGAGACTATAGTGCTAATCTCTCTCGCTAAGCAGGGACGTTGAGGTAGTGTCCATCCTGTAACTGCAGGGACTTGATTGACTATAGTGCTAATCTCTCCCACTAGGCAGGGACGTTGAGGAAGTTTCCGTCCGGTAACTGCAGTGACTTGATTAGGGATTAAAGTGAGGTGTGGATTTTGAGGAGTTAAAGTGCCCGTGTTTTGGTCGATTTTTGTAGACTGGGCACTTTGTCATCAAAATTTACATTCACTTTAAGGAACAGAGATATAATAATGGGATCCCGGCTGTCTAAAGTAGACAAAGACTCTCCCCTTGTTAAAGTATATGCAAATTAGTAAAAACTCAGTACTGCTTGGTTATAAAAAAAAAATATAGACTTTATACTTTGTGCACAGAGCTCTGAGTTTCCTATACTCTCAGCCTTGATCCTGAATTAAGGTGGCCGAGATTTGGGTCCTTTGAGCTCTCTAAATTAATTGGCCTCCGCAATCTTCTGGTTGATATATGCCCTGACCAGATGGACTACTATTATCTTTTTGAGAATAGTAGGGTTGCGGACGTCAAAACCCAAATGAAAATGTGTTTTTTGTGTCACTAAAAGTTTGATGTATGTTAAAATTGCATAAGAATAAATGCTGGGAGTGAAATATTTGAGGTATGCGAGTTGATAGGATTTTTGTGTACAATCGCTGCAAAAGAAAGCTGGCCTTGATGTTTGATGCAGGCTAGAGCCGTGTGTGTGTGTATCAGGGATTCTTAGCTAAGAAATTTGACATTGTAATGATTTGCTTGTTGTTGCTATTACTTGGTTTTAAAGTCATATGTACAGTATGTTCATAATTTTGTGTGCCAATAATAGCATTTTTTTAGTTTTAAGTGATATTTGTTTTATGCATGGGCTGATGAGAGATTTAATGTGTTTCCACCTGTTTGAGGCATATAAAATATATTGTTTTTGCAAGTGAAGTAACTAAGGACTTTGAAAGTGCGATGGTGTGTGTGATTTTTGTCATGCTCTAGTAAATATGAGAGTTTTTCTGGTATGTGATTAATGGGTTAAGTATGCTGTATTTGCAAGAGTTTGTGGAAAATATAAAATAGGTAAAAAAAAAAAAAACTTGTCTTGTTTGCCATTGGAGTTCTGCTTCTTTGCTGTATTATGGAGTGTATGTCATTTGATATATCTAAAGTATTTGGGTCTGTTTCTTTTGCAATAAATATTTAGGTATATGCAGGTTGTGTTGCAGTGGGGAGGTGTAGTTTTGATGGTAAATAAGACAATAAGGTTGAATATGTAATATGATAAATGGTCAGCCCTTATGGGAACAGTACACTGTAAAATTGTTTTTTATATTAATGTATTTTCAATGACTTGTTATCCAAACTGCATAGTATAAAATGTAGGAGAAATTGCATTTGCAAGTTTATTTTTATATACTTGGTTTATGTTTCTTATCTTATATTTTTCTGTAAAACCAGAGCTCAGGGCTTAGACAGAGCAATGGAAAATGGTCATTTTATTAATTAAAGGGCCAGTTCACTCATGGGAAAGGGGTTCATGAGCAGCAATAATACTGTATTAACAAGTAGTGATGTTGCGAACATAAAATTTTCCGCATAGACTTCAATAGGCAGGAAAATTTTAAAACCCACAGGGACTCTTTCTGGCCACAATAGTGATGGAAAAGTTGTTTCAAGGGGACTAACACCTGGACTGTGGCATGCCGGAGGGGGATCCATGGCAAAACTCCCATGGAAAATTACATAGTTGATGCAGAGTCTGGTTTTAATCCATAAAGGGCATAAATCACCTAACATTCCTAAATTGTTTGGAATAACGTGCTTTAAAACATCAGGTATGATGTTGTATCGATCAGGTAGTGTAAGGGTTACGCCCGCTTCACAGTGACAGACCAAACTCCCCATTTAACGCACCGCAAACAACCGCAAACAGTCCATTTGCACAAATGCAAACTCCCCATTTGCACAAGGTTGGATACCAAGCTAGCCATGTCCCGTTCCTTGTCCTCACTGATGTCATTGAAGGTCTCTTCCTCCACCCAGCCACGTCCATGCTTGGCAGCCGTCAGCAGGTTTACCCAATGCGCAGTGTAGGTGATATACCTGCCCTGACCATGCTTTACAGACCAGGTATCAGTGGTCAGATGGACCCTTGCCCCAAAAACGGTGTGCCAGACATGCCATTACTTCCTTTTGCACAATCGAGTACAGGTTGGGGATTGCCTTTTATGCACAGAAATTTCGGCCGGGTACCTTCCACTGCGGTGTCCCAATAGCTACAAATTTTGGAACGCCTCAGACTCCACCAGCTTGTATGGTAAAAGCTGGTGGGCTAAGAGTTCAGACAAGCCAGCTGTCAGATGCCAGGCAAGGGGGAGACTTTGTGACATTGGCTTCTTACGCTCAAACATGTCCTTGACAGACACCTGACTGTGGGCAGATGAGTAGGAACTGCTCAAGGCGAAAGACGGCGTGGCGGATGGTTGAGAGGGGGCAAGGAGGACAGCAGTGGTTGACGTGGCTGAAGATTCTGGACCAGGAGAAGGATGGCAGCTTTGAGTTTGTGTGCTGCTTCTACTCATGTGTTGATCCCATAGGCGTTTGTGATGTGCGATCATGTGCCTTCGCAAAGCAGTTGTACCTAGGTGGGTGTTGGATTTCCCACGACTGAGTTTCTTTTGGCACAGGTTGCAAATGGCATCGCTGTTGTCAGAGGCAGACACACAAAAAAAAGCCACACTGCTGAGCTCTGCATTGACGGCATTCTGGTGGTGGCAACAGCATGCTTTGATTGGCGTGCTGTCTGGCTGACCCCGGGTGCCGATGCATGCTGTCTGACTGTGCCACTAGCTCCTTGCGATGACCTCCCCTGCTTCCAACTCGTCTCCTCCTCCTCTCTGTCTCCCCATCTGAACCTGTTCTTCTTCTCTTCTAGCAGGCACCCACATGACATCCACGGACGCATCGTCATCATCAACCGCTTCACTTGTATCTGACAACTCAGCAAAGGAAGCAGCAGCGGGTACAACATCATCATCATCACACTGTACGTCCATGTGTATAATGCTGCCTGACTGAGACATATCCCTGTTATCTACATCCTCTGGCAATAATGGTTGCTCATCACTCATTTCTTCCAACTGATGTGTAAATAACTCCTCTAACAGATCAAGTGAAGCGGCTGTGGTGCTAGTGTTGGTGGTGGCGGCAGGCGGGCGAGTGGTAACTTGAGAGGTGCCTGAAGCTAAGCTGGAGGAGGATGGTGCGTCAAGGTTCAGAGCGGAAGCTGTAGAAGATTGGGTGTCCTGTGTTAGCCAGTCAACTATGTCCTCAGAACTTTTCGAGTTCAGGGTACGTGGCTTCTGAACACTGGGCATTATTCTAGGGCCAAAGGAAATCACAGCACCACGACCACGATGGCCCCTGCGGGATGGCCTGCCTCTGCCTGTCATTTTTTTTCGATTAGTGGTACTATGCGTGCAAGCTACTGTGACTACAGATATGAGTGGCACTGTGCACTGGCAGAAGTTGGCAGAGTAGACGCTGTAGGCCTGACACACACGCTTGCAGACAACTAACTGCTATTCAATCTATTACAGTCAAAATTGTATTTTTTTTTTAAATGTACACTACTGTTACACCAGATATGAGTTACACTGGTGTGACACTGTGCCCTGGCAGGCCCTGAAATGCACACGTGTGAAGGAAACTGACTTCTATTATTTCACAGTCAAATTTCTAGTTTTTTTTTTAATGTACACTACTGTTACAAATAGATATGAGTTGCACTGGTGTGAAACTGTGCCCTGGCAGGCCCTGAAACGCACACGCGTGAAGGAAACTGACTGCTATTATTTCACAGTCAAATTTCTAGTTTTTTTTTAATGTACACTACTGTTACAGTGTAGTAGACACTGGCCCATTTTGGTATATTTCATGCCACCATTTCACCGCCAAATGCGATTAAATTAAAAAAAAAAAGTTAAATATTCACAATTTTAGGTTTCTCACTGAAATTATTTACAAACAGCTTGTGCAATGATGGCACAAATGGTTGTAAATGCTTCTCTGGGATCCCCTTTGTTCAGAAATAGCAGACATATATGACTTTGGCATTGCTTTCTGGTAATTAGAAGGCCGCTAAATGCTGCTGCGCATCACACGTGTATTATGGTTAGCAGTGAAGGGGTTAATTAGGTAGTTTGTAGGGAGCTTGCAAGGTTAATTTTAGCTTTAGTGTAGAGATCAGCCTACCACCTGACACATCAGACTCCCTGATCCCTCCCAAACAGCTCCCTTCCCTCCCCCACCCCACAATTGTCCCCGCCATCTTAAGTACTGGCAGAAAGTCTGCCAGTACTAAAATAAAAGTTTTTTTTTATTTTTTTTATTTTTTTTTAAGCATATTTACATATGCTGTGGTGTAGCATCCCCCCTTAGCCCCAACCTCCCTGATCCCCCCCAAAACAGCTCTCTATCCCTCCCCATCTGCCTTATTGGGAGCCATCTTGGGTACTGGCAGCTGTCTGCCAGTACCCAGTTTGCAAAAAAAAGTGCTTTTTTTTTTTTTTCTGTAGTGTAGCTCCCCCCACCACAGACCAACATCCACCGCCTCACTGATCTTTTATTTTTACATTTTAATCTCCTTTTTTTATACGTTTTTATTAAAGCTTTTTCAGTAGTGTAGCGGTTCCCACCCGCTCCCTCCCCGTGAACGCGCCCGCCCCGCCCTCCCGTGCACGTGCGTGCCCGTGCGTGCCCCCGGCCATCCCCGCCCACGATCCCGCCCATGATCCCGCCCCCTCCACATGACCAGGGCCATCGATGGCCGCCACCCGCCTCCTAAGTCTGCTCCCACCCACCAACGATACCGGCCATCGATGTCCGGTGCAGAGAGGGCCACAGAGTGGCTCTCTCTGCATCGGATGGCCATACAAGGTTATTGCAGGATGCCTCCATATCGAGGCATCACTGCAATAACCTCAAAGCAGCTGGAAGCGAGCAGGATCGCTTCCAGCTGCTTTCCACACCAAGGACGTGCAGGGTACGTCCTCAGGCGTTAACTGCCTTTTTTTTGAGGACGTACCCTGCACGTCCTCGGTCGTTAAGGGGTTAATGTACACTACTGTTACACCAGATATGAGTTGCACTGGTGTGACACTGTGCCCTGGCAGGCCCTGAAACGCACACGTGTGAAGGAAACTGACTGCTATTATTTCACAGTCAAAAAAGTGTTGTTTTTTTAAATGTACACTACTGATACACCAGATATGAGTTGCACTGGTGCGACACTGTACCCTGGCAGGCCCTGAAATGCACACGTGTGAAGGAAACTGACTGCTAATATTTCACAGTCAAAAAAGTGTTGTTTTATTTAAATGTACACTACTGTTACACCAGATATGAGTGGTGGCACTGGGCAAGTGGGCACAGTATACGCTGTGAGCCTGACACACACACTGGCAGGCAGGCAGGCAACTGCAATTAGATTACACAGGAAGAAAAAAAAAAGCAGACTGATGTTCTAGCCCTAAAAAGGGCTTTTTGGGGTGCTGTCCTTACAGCAGAGATCAGATGAGTCCTTCAGGACTGTAGTGGACACTGAATACACTAGCCTAGCTATCGATTTCCCTATTAAATCAGAAGCAGCTACACTGTCCCTCCTCTCACTAAGAATGCAGCTTCCGAATGAATCTAAAATGGATGCTTTCCAGGAGGTGGGAGGGTCTGGGAGGGAGGGTCTGCTGCTGATTGGCTGTAATGTGTCTGCTGACTGTGAGGTACAGGGTCAAAGTTTACTCAATGATGACAAATAGGGGGCGGACCGAACATCGCATATGTTCGCCCGCTGCTGCAAACGCGAACAAGCTATGTTCGCCGGGAACTATTCGCTGGCGAACTATTCGCGACATCACTATTAACAAGTAAAGGAGATAATACATAAAATGTATTAGTTTGTAAAATATATATTTTTTTTACATTTTCTGTCTTCTTTGCAGTTCATCTAAATGTGCCTGGAATGCCCTGATAAAAGGGCAGTGCTACAATGCTTTATTACCCCGTCCCATAAACAATCAAAGTGCTTTAGTAAATGATATGCTAAAGATAGTAAACCTCCAATGTGCACACACAATCAGCAGCTAACAAAATAAATTAAAATATCACTCCCCACACTTTACATTTAACTGTCTCTGGGAGCATAATAATTGCATAAGACCTGAATGATTTTATATATATATTTTTTTAGATTGTTTTACAATAGTTTGTTACATAACCACCTTGTGCAGAGACCTTTCCTTGTGTGTGTATATATATATTAGAAATGTGCGATTCGTTTCGGATAGATTCGGAAATTCAGCCGAATTCGGTAAATTCGGGATTCGGATCGATTCGAATTTCCGAATTAAAATAGTGCCGAATCTACCGAATAAATCCGAATTAGTTCAGTACATACAGTACATAATACTAGTCTAATAGACAGCACATCCCACCTAATACTTACCGAAATTCCGAATTTCCGAATTTCCGAACCGAATCGAACCGAATCCAGCCGAATTTATTCAAATCCGAATAAATCCGAAACAAATCTGAACCGAATTGATTCAAATTTTTCCGAATCGAATGGATTCGAACCAAAATTCGAAAAAATCTGAATCGATCCGAACTGAACCGATTTTTTTCGCCATGCACATGTCTAATATATATATATATCTTGAGGCTTCATGACCATGTGGATTTGACTTCTGAGTTGAATACATACAGTTCTGTGTAAAAGTCTGTTCTAATACAGGAGTGGAATTGCATGTTGCAAACGTTTTTGTTTTTCTCTTCAAATAAGTTGCAAACTTGATATCACTGAACCGTATGTATTCAAGCTCTAAAAAACCCCAGAGGTTGTTGCTCTAAAAAAAAACCTGCTCAATGCTCAACACAGAGTCAGGGGGTGGAGCATGTGCTATCATCAGGACATCATCATGTTGTCTGTGATTCTACAGACTTTCATAGAAACATAGAAACATAGATATTGACGGCAGATAAGAGCCATAGGCCCAGCAAGTCTGCCCGACCTTACCTAACAGTATAAACTTATCTAGTTCGTAGGATAGCCTTATGCTTGTCCCATGCATTTTTAAAGTCCCCCACAGTGTTTGTTGCTACTACCTCTTGAGGAAGTTTATTCCATAAATCAATCACTCTTTCTGTAAAGAAGTGCTTCCTCAAATTACTCCTGAATCTACTACCCTTTAGCTTGAGCTCATGACCCCTTGTTCTTGAATTTTCAATTTTATGTAAAATACCCACAGTCTCAGTTTTACTAAACCCTTTAATGTACTTGAAAGTTGCTATCATATCACCTCTTTCCCTTCTCTCCTCTAAGCTATACATATTTAGATCATTGAGCCTATCCTGGTAAGTTTTATTTTTTAGACCATGTACCATTTTGGTAGCCCTCCTTTGCACAGATTCAAGTTTGTTAATATCCTTCTGAAGATATGGCCTCCAGAACTGCACACAATACTCAAGATGAGGCCTAACTAATGATCTATAAAGTGGCATAAGAACCTTACTATTTCTGCTGCAAATACCTCTACCAATACATCCAAGCATTCTGCTAGCCTTACTCGCTGCATTACTACATTGTTTACTAAGTTTTAAATCATCTGAAATAATAATTCCCAAGTCCTGTTCCTCATCTGTAACAGTCAGTAAAGTGTCATTGAGTCTGTAATTAACATTTGGATTTTTCTTCCCTAAATGCATTATTTTACACTTTGCTGTGTTAAACTTTAGATCCCAGTCGTTTGTCCAATCCTCCAATTGTTGTATATCACTTCTCATTTTGTCTACCCCCCCTGGAACATCCACTCTGTTGCAAATTTTTGTATCATCTGCAAAGAGACATACTTTCCCCTGTAGCCCTTTGCTGATATCGCAGATAAATATGTTAAACAAAACAGGCCCCAGAACTGACCCCTGAGGAACACCACTAGTAACAGCCCCCTCTGCTGAATGAACTCCATTTACTAAGACACTTTGTTTTCTGTCCTTAAGCCAGCATTCCACCCAGTTCACAATTTTTGAATCTAGACCAAGGAGATATAGCTTGTGAATTAGTTTATTGTGTGGGACGGTGTCAAATGCTTTGCTGAAATCTAGATATGCTACATCAACTGCTCCACCCTTGTCTAATACTTTTGTTACATAATCAAAGAAGTCAATTAGATTAGTCTGACATGATCTCCCTGAAGTAAAACCATGCTGATTTTGGTCCTCTAAATTGTTTGTCTTTATGTAAGTCATAATTCTTTCTTTTAAGAGGCTTTCCATTAATTTCCCTACTACTGAAGTTAAACTAACTGGCCTGTAGTTGCCAGATTCTTCTCTACTGCCCTTTTTATGAAGCGGTATTACATTTGCTATTCTCCAATCATCTGGGACAGCTCCTGTTAATAGTGACAGCTCCTGTTAATAGTGACATGAATGAGAGTGCAGGAGTTGTTCAGAGTGTGGCCCAAGAGTTGAAGCAGCTTAGACAACTAGCATTGCAGAATAGGATGGCCCTTGATTACTTCCTGGCTTTCCAAGGAGGGGAGGGGTGGTGTAGTCTTGTGAGCAAAGAATGTTGTACCTATGTTACTGATCAATCACTTAATTTGAGTCACCATCTCACAGTTACAAGGTCCCTTTCCCAGGACATCCAAGATGTGATTGATGACAAATTTGGCCTTGGAGGTATTTTTGACCATCTCTTTGATTGGCTACCTAATGTGGGATGGTTATGCTCCCTTTTTCTGTATGGCATTGTTATTATAGTATGCCTTATCCTGATGTGTTGCGGTATACAATGTGTACCTGGTTTAATTTCTACATGCAAGAGTGTTTTCTGTGTGTCTCATTATTCTCCCAAATACCATGTTGAGATCTCTCTTGACCCTGATTTCTTCTGAGTTCACCTACTTCTCTCCTGCTCTATATCTCTTCTGACCTCTTGATCTTAAAATGTTATTGTCTAACCACCACACCAGCTATGCCCTAAATTTCCCTGTCTTATCCCTATGCAGGATGCACTATGTCCCTAGGATCATCTAGAACTTTCCTACATTGGGAAACTGGCCACGGACAGACCATGGACCATCATCTACCTTGATGGCCACCCCGGTCGTAGCCTGTATACCCATACCCCACTCCCTTTTCCCTCCCTAGTGATTTCTATTGTCTTTCTGTATTGTTTTATTTTGCTTTCATATTGCATTACCTTATAATTACACTCTCTATATTTCCTTCACAGGTGCAGAACTCCTTCACCTCCCAAACATGCCATGATACTGCCTGACAACCCACTATTCACCATCAACTCTGCAAGAATGAGGGGGATTGTTAATTGTTGTTAATGAATCTGGGAGGGGATGTTTCTGCACTATGTCATGTCAAACCGTACATATATATATAGGAATGTTTAGGTAGTTGTCTACTCCACCCAATGGCTCATAGCGTCCGGGAATAGTGGAATAGTCTACTACCTAACAACTTCATCCCTACCTTGTTTTTGCTTACCCTCTTGTAGTCTTGTGAACCATTTTGGACGGGAGCACCCATGTACTAATAGCATTGTGATTGTCAAACCGCCATGAGTCGCATTGACTTTTTGTGATCGCGGCCCTTTGACATTTGCAATCAAAGGGGGGAATGTTATGAGCTGCTTATTCTATTTTCTTTATTTTATATGTTTAACCAAGCTTTTCCTTTTCTTTTACTGAACTCTTCTCTGAAACTTCAGATATTTTACTTCTGTTTTTTCCAGCAATTCATTTATAACCTAATAAGTTACGTATCTGCATTTTTCTAACAACTTGCTTCTAACCTAATAAGTTACACAAACATATATAACTTATGTTTTGTTTTTTTCTCATAGATTGTTTTCTAAATGTCTTAAAATCAAGGCCTCTTTGTCTTCCAACCCAATTAGTATCTGGCCAAATTCCAAGAAAACATATCTTACTAATTCTAACATAGAGAATTTTTTTTTTTTTTTTTAGTAACGACTAATCACGTGAGATTTATTGGCCAATCATTATCAGCCAATTAGCTCTCTGCTTTGTAAGGAACTATAATAGTATAAAAATGCATGTATATGAAAATGATTTAGTCTTGCGTTGCTGTGTTTTGTGGTGGGACACTGTTGCAACAGTGTAATAAAGATTACCTCTCCTGAGGTGAGCCCTTGTTTGATAAATATATGGTCTGGACCTCTTTATTACTGCACCTGAGACGAGCTCACTCATGACAATAGCTTAGTTGCCATGAAAATGTATACCAGCAGTCTCCTCAATATCTGTGTTGTATCTCCTGCCATTATATGTAGAAGAGTGCTAAGTGGTGTTAGCTGAGTCACTAAATGTAGGGAGTTGCACATGTCTTCAACTTCTCTCCAGAGTAAAGATATTTTCGGGCAATCCCACCAGATGTGAAGATCAGTCCCTTGATCCCCACACTCTCACCAACACAGGGATGAGGATCCCGGATACATTTTGGCAAGTCTGGCAGGGGTTCTGTGCCATTTCAACAGTACCTTAATATAGACTTCTAGCATAGTGACACGGTGTATGGTCTTTTTTGTAAGAGAAATAGCATTGTCCCAGTCCTGATCAAAAATGTTGGTACCCACCTCCCTAATACATGCCTTATACTGCCATGGTATCCCCTGGGTAAGGTCAGATAGGAGTAGATTATAGTACAATGTAAGGGGTTTAGAGTGCTTGGAGCCCTTACTCCATCCGATCTCCCATGGAGTAGGTTTCCTAGTAGAAGTAGTGAGAAAGCCCCATGTCTTCAGAAAGCTGAGAACTCTTATGGTTTCAAAAGGAAACCAGGGTGGGATCGGGTCAAACCTGGACTGTATCGATGTAAGGTCTAGAGTTTGATGCTGATCAAAAAAATCTCCAGCAGCGGAGTATCCTCTAAGTATCCAGTCACCTGAGTGAATATTCTTGAGGTCCCAAAATAGACCCACTGTTCTATCAATCGGTGAGGGATGTGGGGCAATTAATAATCAATTTCTTAGGGATTCCCAAATTAACAGGTTATGTTTCACCACAACATTATGTAGGTAAGGTTTTAGTTTCCTACCATTAGGGACCCAAATTAAGTCTATCAATCCCAGGTCTTCCGGTACCCCCAAGGCCTCTAGGGGATACCAGCCTGGTCTATCTTCTTTGATGCTCCATGCAGTAACGTGAGATAACCTTGCTGCCTCATAGTATGTGAAAATGCTAGGTGTGGCTATCCCCCCCCCCCCGGGGGAATGATCTATGCAGTGTATTATAGGCTATTCTGTGCGTCTTGTGTTGCCATATATAGTCAGCGAAGAGTTTATATATATGGAACAGAGTGGGTTTCGGAACATTAAGCGGGATGCATCTAAATATGTACAGCACCTTCGGGATCAGGGACATTTTAACCAAGGCTACCCTGCCTAACCAGGATAGTTCTTTAAAGTACCACTTTTCTATTAGACATCGAAGATTATGAAGCAGTAAACTATAGTTATCTCAGATTATCTGGTCAGGAAAAGGAGTAGAGAGATTGAAGCCGCAAAAGGGTAGGTTGATCAATCTGTATGGGATATCCTTCCGTCTTGGTGTAATTGATTTTATAATAGTTTAGTTCACCAAAGTGGTGAATCACATTAAAGACTGCAGGGTTTTGTTATTTTTGGGGGGCTTTTTTATTTTGATAGGGCTATTAGATTAGGTGTAATTAGTTTAAATATATTGTAATTTGTTTTTTATTTTGTGTAATTTAGTGTTTTTTTGTAATTTAGGTATTTGTATTTAATTTAGTTAATTGTATTTAATTTAGGTAATTGATTTTAATTGTAGTGTAAGGTTAGGTGTTAGTGTAACTTAGGTTAGGTTTTATTTTACAGGTACATTTGTATTTATCTTAGCTGGGTAGTTAGTAAATAGTTAATAACTATTTAGTAACTATTCTACCTAGTTAAAATAAATACAAACTTGCTTGTAAAATAAAAATAAACCCTAAGCTAGCTACAATGTAACTATTAGTTATATTGTAGCTAGCTTAGGGTTTATTTTATAGGTAAGTATTTAGTTTTAAATAGGAATTATTTAGGCCTAGATTTAGAGTTTGGCGGTAGCCGTGAAAACCAGCGTTAGAGGCTCCTAACGCTGGTTTTAGGCTACCTCCGGTATTTGGAGTCACTCAAAAAAGGGTCTAACGCTCACTTTTCAGCCGCGACTTTTCCATACCGCAGATCCCCTTACGTAAATTGCGTATCCTATCTTTTCAATGGGATTTTTCTAACTCCGGTATTTAGAGTCGTGTCTGAAGTGAGCGTTAGAAATCTAACGACAAAACTCCAGCCGCAGAAAAAAGTCAGTAGTTAAGAACTTTCTGGGCTAACGCCGGTTCATAAAGCTCTTAACTACTGTACTCTAAAGTACACTAACACCCATAAACTACCTATGTACCCCTAAACCGAGGTCCCCCCACATCGCCGCAACTCGATTAAATATTTTTAACCACTAATCTGCCGACCGCCACCTACGTTATCCTTATGTACCCCTAATCTGCTGCCCCTAACACCGCCGACCCCTATATTATATTTATTAACCCCTAATCTGCCCCCCACAACGTCGCCGCCAGCTACCTACACTTATTAACCCCTAATCTGCCGTCCGCACGCCGCCGCCAGATACATTATCCCTATGTACCCCTAATCTGCTGCCCTAACATCGCCGACCCCTATATTATATTTATTAACCCCTAACCTGCCCCCCACAACGTCGCCGCCACCTACCTACAATAATTAACCCCTAATCTGCCGACCGCAAAGAGCCGCCAGCTACATTATAGCTATGTACCCCTAATCTGCTGCCCCTAACACCGCCGACCCCTATATTATATTTATTAACCCCTAACCTGCCCTCCCTAACATCGCCGACACCTAACTTCAATTATTAACCCCTAATCTGCCGACCGAATCTCGCCGCTATTCTAATAAATGTATTAACCCCTAAAGCTAAGTCTAACCCTAACACTAACACCCCCCTAAATTAAATATAATTTTAATCTAACGAAATTAATTCACTCTTATTAAATAAATTATTCCTATTTAAAGCTAAATACTTACCTGTAAAATAAATCCTAATATAGCTACAACATAAATTATAATTATATTATAGCTATTTTAGGATTAATATTTATTTTACAGGTAACTTTGTATTTATTTTAACCAGGTACAATAGCTATTAAATAGTTAAGAACTATTTAATAGCTAAAATAGTTAAAATAATTACAAATTTACCTGTAAAATAAATCCTAACCTAAGTTACAATTATCAATAAATTAATTAAATAAAATATCTACAATTACCTACAATTAAACCTAACACTACACTATCAATAAATTTATTAGAGTAGCGGTGAGCTCCGATCGGCAGATTAGGGGTTAATACTTGAAGTTATGTGTCGGCGATGTTAGGGAGGGCAGATTAGGGGTTAATACTATTTATTATAGGGTTATTGAGGCGGGAGTGAGGCGGATTAGGGGTTAATAACTTTATTATAGTAGCGGTGCGGTCCGCTTGGCAGATTAGGGGTTAATAAGTGTAGGCAGGTGGAGGCAACGTTGAGGGGGGCAGATTAGGGGTTAATAAATATAATATAGGGGTCGGCGGTGTTAGGCGCAGCAGATTAGGGGTACATAGCTATAATGTAGGTGGCAGCGGTGTACGGAGCGGCAGATTAGGGGTTAATAATAATATGCAAAGGTCAGCGATAGCGGGGGTGGCAGATTAGGGGTTAATAAATATAATATAGGGGTCGGCGGTGTTAGGGGCAGCAGATTAGGGGTTCATAGGGATAATGTAGGTGGCAGCGGTGTGCGGTCGGCAGATTAGGGGTTAAAAATTTTTAATAGAGTAGCGGCGATGTGGGGGGACCTCGGTTTAGGGGTACATAGGTAGTTTATGGGTGTTAGTGTACTTTATAGCACAGTAGTTAAGAGCTTTGTAAACCGGCGTTAGCCCAGAAAGCTCTTAACTACTGTTTTTTTTCTGCGGCTGGAGTTTTGTTGTTAGATTTCTAACACTCACTTCAGACACAACTCTAAATACCGGCGTTAGAAAGATCCCATTGACAAGATAGGATACGCAATTGACGTAAGGGGATCTGCGGTATGGAAAAGTCGCGGCTGGAAAGTGAGCGTTAGACCCTTTAATGACTGGCTCCAAATACCAGAGGGCGGTAAAAACCAGCGTTAGGAGCCTCTAACGCTGGTTTTGACGGCTATCGCCCAACTCTAAATCTAGGCCTTAGGGTTTATTTTACAGGTAAGTATTTAGTTTTAAATAGGAATAATTTATTTAAGTATAGTGTAGTGTTAGGTGTAATTGTTACTTAGGTTAGTTTTTATTTTACAGGTAAATTTCTCTTTATTTTAGCTAGGTAGCTATTAAATAGTTACTAACTATTTAATAGCTATTGTACCTATTTAAAATAAATTGAAAGTTACCTGTAAAATAAAAATAAATCCTAAAATAGCTACAATATAATTATTATTTATATTGTAGCTATATTAGGGTTTATTTTACAGGTAAGTATTTAGTTTTAAATAGGATTAATTTAGTTAATAATAGAAATATTATTTAGATTTATATAATTAATATTTAAGTTAGGGGGGTGTTAGGGTTAGTGTTAGACTTAGGTTTAGGGGTTAATAAATTTATTACAGTGGCGTCGGTGTAGGGGGGGCAGGATAGGGGTTAATAAATGTATTATAGGTGGCGACGGTGTAGGGGGGGCAGATTAGGGGGTTAATAAATTTAATATAGGTTGCGGCAGGGTCCGGGAGCGGCGGTTTTGGGGTTAAACTATTTATTTAGTTGCGGCGAGGTGCGGGATCGGCAGCATAGGGGTTAATAACTTTATTATATAGGGCGGCGGTATAGGGGGGGCAGGATAGGGGTTAATAGGTATAATGTAGGTTGCGGCGGTGTCCGGGAGCGGCGGTTTAGGGGTTAATACATTTATTATAGTTGCGGCGGGGTCAGGGAGCGGCGGTTTAGGGGTTAATATGTATAGAGTAGCTTGCGGGGGGCTCCGGGGGCACCGGTATAGGGGGTAATACATTTATTTAGTTGCGGCGGTGTAGGGGGGGACAGCTTAGGGGTGTTTAGACTCGGGGTACATGTTAGGGTGTTAGGTGTAGACAGATCCCATAGAAATCAATGGGATGTCTGGCAGCAGTGAACTTGTACTTTTGCTATGGTCAGACTCCCATTGATTCCTATGGGATCCGCCGCCTCCAGGAAAAGTGCCGAGCGTACCTGCTAGTTTTTTGATAACTAGCAAAAGTAGTCAGATTGTGCCGCACTTGTGTGCGGAACATCTGGAGTGACGTAAGAATCGATCTGTGTCGGACTGAGTCCAGCGGATCGAAGCTTACGTCACAAAATTCTACTTTTGCCGGTCTCTAGCCTTTGATAACTAAGGCGAATCAGCCTCGCCACAAATACACTGTGGAATTCCAGCGTATTTGAGGTTGACGGCTTGATAACTAGGCCCCACAGTGTCTGCATTTAACATTGCACAAGCATTTCACTAGAAATGCTTGTGCAATGCCACCCCCTGCATATTTGCGACTAATCAGCCGCTAGCAGGGGGTGTCAATTATCTTGATAGACCGCAGCTTCTTAACTCCTTTTTCCGGCGAGCCAGAAGGCTCGCACACGAAAAGCAGCGTCCACTGCTTAGTAAATATACCCCACAGTCTATGAAAAGGTTGTATTTGGTTGAATGAGAGGTGTGAGATAGAGCCTTAGAATAAAAGCTCCAGTTAGAGGTAGAGTGATTGAAGAATGATATTGAGTAAGCTAAAGATAGAAGAGGAGGTCAGGGCAGGGCCAGTGCTTGCAGGTGAGTAAGAGATGGATGAGGCTGATTAAAGGCAGTGTTTCAATCTGTGCTATTTTCAAGTCACACAATATGATAGGGGGCGCAGTAGAGCACATTTTGTGTATATTATAAGACAAAAGCGGCTCTAGACTTAGTGAGGCCTTAGGCAAAACTAAAATATGTGGCCAGATGCATAACACTACTGTATCTATTATGCCTGGTATATGTCACATTAGACCAAAATCAATGGCCCATGCACTCTTTATGCTGACTGTATATCCACAATAGACAATAGTTGTATGTGCTCACTGTTTTGCTGTGTTTTTACAGTGCTAAACCTCATAAGCACTGATATGAGACTCCAAGAAAAGCACAAGGGTTCTCAGTACATAAAAAACATAGAAATTAGAAAAAACATTGTGTTGGCCCCAAAAGTAAGCACAATGGTGCTATTTGAAATCTTCATGCGATGTAAAACATGTAAGTATGAGTAATGATAGAGCGTTAAGGCTGATACTGACTCTTATAAAGTCCAAAATGATAGCAAGTGCAAATAAAACATAGCATTTATTCCAAGTTTTGATAAAACGTCAATGTTGTACAGACCTGGACAGAGCAGTAATAGAAAAATAGAGAGAGCGATACCTCTAACCCTCCACATGCGTCACCTGACGCATTTTCGCTGAGGCTTTCTCAAAGGTGACATGCCATTGAACTGGAAGCGCCAGCTTTTAAATGCCCGGTCGATTTTGTCACTGAGCTCAACGCCCATTTTTCAAAACCGGAAGTGACGTATCGGCCGAGATTTAGCCAATAGCAATATTCAATTTTGTGTGTGTGTAAGGAGTTACTAGGTAGAATACAATTAGCATATTTTACACAAACTGATAAATTTGTTGCCTTTGTTGCTTAAAGTGAAAGTAAATCCTAGCGTTTTACAAATGCTAGGATTGACTTTTGAAACAAATAAAGGAGACTTTCATTCATGAAGTATAGGATACTAGCCGTGCGGTAAATCCGGCTTGGCGCCCATGGGAGCCAGATTTACCGCACGGCTATTGGCTAAGAGGTGAAAATGTCACCTCTTAGCAAAAAATTCTTAGCCGTGGGCTGCTGTAGCAGCTGAAAACGGTGATCGGTTAAAACAAATAAAGGAGCTTTCTACATGAAGTATCTTATACTTCATGAACGAAAGTCCCCTTTAGTTGTTTCAAAAGTAAATCCTAGCGTTTGTAAAATGCTAGGATTTACTTTCACTTTAACTGACATTTCTGACAGTAAGTCTAAAGTATTAAAAAATTAAATGCAACAAAGTATCTTCACAGTTAAACAATAGTGTTTATGCTATATAGATCTAAAGCATAAAAAAGTCTTAAAATATTAATTACAAATAAAATGAGAGGACATATATATGCACTTCAGGGACAGGGGAATTTTAGAGAATATCAGGAAATAGTTAATGTGCATATAGTATATGTATTGGTATATGTTACGCATGAATGGATTAGTGTCTTAATGTATGCATATACAGTATACATCTTTAAATACTATGTATATATGTAGACAGCTGACAGGGAAAGGGACATGCAGATTTTAGTTCAAAATAATTAATATAATACCATTGTTTCCTTTTTCTTGTGGAGGGTTCTTCGAATAGTTACATAAGAATTGAATTTAGTAATTTAGAAAGTATGGCAATTAAATTATGTGTGCATATAAAAGATGCAATCTGAAATGGGACAAATGGACTTTGAAATGGTACATTCATTTTAGGATTATACCCAGGGGTTACGCATTAGAAAGTTCCTAACCTTTATAGTTGAAGATATTGATTTTATAGATCATTGGAATAACTCTCTGAATGCTCTTTCAAATTAATGTCTTATAATATTGAACATAAAGATATACAGCTGTTAAAAGTAAGAGAACAAATTTCAGTGCTACAATCTGAATTAGATATGTGCACTTTAGTAAGTAAATATAAGGATTTTGATTCTATGTTAAAAGACACAGTAGCAGCCCTCAGAAAGATACTCACAGAAATAAAACATGCTAAATACATCAGGGACCAGGCAGATTATAATTCAGACAGAGTCTACATATGGCAGAAGAAAAATAGGGGAAGATCTAGGGACAAATGACCAAGACGCAATAGACACAAGGGACAGGGTGGCAACACAAGCACAGACACAGACTCAGGTGAAGATTGCCACTCAGAAAGTGAGACTAACACTAGTAACAGCTACCATGAGCAATTCTAGTGATACCACCCCTAAACCAATCTTGAAATCTGCACCTGTGTAAAATTCAATAATATTTGCTAATATACACATTGAAGGACAACAACCTACTAAAACAAGTACTATGAACAAATATTCTGTATTAGCTAATACCACAGACGGTGCAAACAATCAGTTAACCAATCACGTGTCTGATAATTCTGAAATAAACCAGGTTTTTCTTCTACCACCAATAAATCCCAGAAGAAGAGGAGGAGGGGGGCAGGAAGACGAGGCAACACAAGACACAACCAAACATGTTACACCATTAGAAGGGGACAATACAAATATGTACAATAACCATTATAGACCAAATTCATACCTCCAATGTTATTAACCTAACTGATTATATGCATAATAAAATGAAAATCAAAGTTTTAAGCTATGGCTTGGGTTTTGTTCCAATATCACGATTCAATCTTTTTCAAACATTGGTTATTCTGACTTCATCTACTGTTTGCAAGATGACTACCTTCTGATGGAAAGTTTAGAACATGTAATCTACTTATAGTTAGTAGAATCCAGCAGTAGCTAAACTCAGACAAATACCACAGCAGAGATTTGTGAATCCTTCATGCTTTATTGTTGCAGGAGAAAGAATTCTGAGGTTCCAGAAGTCGTAATGACAGGTAAAAATAATTTGCTTCTACAAAGCTATTAGCAGAAAGTTCTAGCAAACTTTACACTCAAAAAATGAAACTAAAATGGAGACAGGAAGTGACCTCAAAAGGTCAGAGGTAGAACAGAGAATATACATTAAATTAAATACAATAATAAAACATAACACTAGATGGAGCACAAGAACTAAAATAGCAATTAAAGATGTACATATGAAAATATGGATAGAACACTCCCAGTCTGGTATTTGTAGATACCACTATATAAATCAACTAATAAACAATAAACGTACAAATGTTGATTGAAGCCTCTTTATCCACGAGACCTGCAAGACAAAGAAAGATAGAAAGAGAGAGAGAGAAAAATACAAAATGCAAATGCAGTGCAAACATAAGTCCATGTTATTTTCACATGAGTATTCTTGAATAATAGCAGAGCTGGTACTGTCCTCTGTAGTCATCTCTCTATTGTAATCCTTACAAATTGTCAACCAGTATCTATGAGTATAATCACAGTCCATGTGAAATAGAATAAGTACAAATGATGTAATCCAAGACCAGATACATTGGTAAGAAGTGTAGTAGCTTGAAGGTGATTCTCTTTATCAGGTCCCACAAACTCAAATGTAGTACTGATTGATGTTGTATCTGTAGAGTTTAACAAGAATGCGGGTCCTGTCAACCATGTCAATTTCATGAATTGAGCTGAAGTTATTGACTTGGTTCCAAGATTTGCAGGATTTTTGTCAGTAGGGACATAATGCCATTGCTCTGGTTTTGTAGATCTCCTGATGTATTCTACTTGGTTGCTGATAAATCCAACATGTGGTTTTTCTTCAATCTCTGTCACTTTTAGGTAGGCCACAGCTGCAATAGCTTCTGTAGATGCATCTGAGAAGATGTAGATCTCTGTTACTGTAGCTGTTGATAGAGATATAGAAGCATGACAACGTGGAATACAGAGCTTTTCAAGAGCCTTCAGAGAATCCTTCCACTTTTCCCACATCTGACGTTTCTCTATAGGTAGTAAAGTATCGCAAGCCTTTGACTCTGATGAAAGCTGCATACAGAGACTTTCCTTGTATAGTCACTGGAGCTACGAACCCCAGTGGGTCATAAAGACTGTTAAAAATTAATAAAACACCACGTTTAGTGTATGGCTTTTCATTAATAGAAACTTTGTATACCAATTAATCAGTTGATATGTTCCAATGTAGACCAAGACTTTGTTGTACAAGTGGTGTATCTGTACCTAGATCTAAGTCCTAGAGGTCTGTTGCATGGTCTGCAGGAGGAAAGGCTTTCAACACCTTGCTGCTGTTTGAGACTATTATATGAAGCATTAGGTTTGCTACAGATAGCATCCTTTGAGTTCTTTTAAACAGATAAATGGCTTCTTCATTTGTAGTTACAGACTTGATTCCATCATCCTCATAGAAGTCTCTTTCTACATATTGTCTGGCATCTGTTCTTATCAGTCCATATATTGCCACTGCAGGTGATGGACTGTTGCCGAAGACATGCAATCTCATGCGATAATCTATTATCTCAGCACTAGTATCATTGTTGCGATTCCACAGAAACCTGAGGTAATTCCTATTGTCTTCTTGAACAATGAAACAATAGAACATCTGTTGTATGTCAGCCATGAATGCTATAGGTTCTTTCCTGAACCTGATCAATACTCCTAAGAGACTGTTAGTAAGGTTAGGTCCAGTAAGAAGTACACTATTGAGTGACATGCCTTCATACTGTGCATTTGATTTAAACACAACTCTTATTTCACCTGGTTTGTGTGGATGATAGATGCCAAATGAAGGAAGATACCAACATTCTTCACCTTCTTTTAGTGGAGGAGCTAGCTCTGCATGCTAATTTTCAAATATTTTCTGCATGAATGATACAAAGTGTTCCTTTATCTTTGGATCTTTCTCTAGAATAAGTTGTAAGAAAGAAAGTTGTAAGAAAGTGCTTGAACTCTTTTGTTAGGTAACCTTTGTCTTAGATTGTGAAACAGCAGATTGGCTACCCAACTGTTTGAGTAATCCTTGTAAAACTCTGTGTTTATTAACTTGAGAAATTCTTTATCTTAAATAAAAGGAGCTAGTTTATTGTTATGCTGTGTTGTGTGGAACACTGTTCTTCCAATGTTGTCATCATCTGGTAAAGAAGTAACCATTTCATCTTGACTGGCATAGTATGAATGTTCATAGATTCCAGGTCTCTCTTTTACATGGCAGTGATCTGGGCATGACTCAAAATAAGATAGATGTCCATTAATTAACACATTAGTTTTGAAGAAATTAGCAATGTCTGTTCTGTAGATCTTTGCTATACAGGCATCTCCAACTATTACCCAGCCAAAGTCAAGTCTCTGAGCGTATGGGGAATTATGAGGTCCATTACATTGCTGGCATACCTTGTGTATCCTTAGAATGTCTCTACCGAGTAAAAGCAATATCTGGGCATTCTTGTCTAGAACTGGTATGCAACTAGCTATGTGTTTCATGTGAGGATGGTAATGTGCTATTTCTGGCGTAGGAATCTCATCCCTGTTATTTGGTATTTGATTACATACAAAAGAGGCGTAGGTAAAGGCAACTGTATACCATCTGTAGATAGAAGCTATTATGAAATCACTAGGTCTTTTTCCGTTTGTTTCAAACTGACCTGCTACATGTACCAAGGGTGATAAGTTGTAGGATTACCATTTACGTTGAACATGTTGAAGAATTCAGTTCTAGCCAGTGATCGATTGCTTTGATCATCCAGAATTGCATACATTCTTACTGATTTCTCAGGCTCTGCCTTGGGATACACTTTGACAAGACATATTTTAAAGCAGGACCTTCCACTAAGGCCTTCTCCGCATACTTCAGTACATTTAGAAGCAACAGATGTTTTGTTTGTTGTCTCTTCTGCTTTCTCCCCGCCATGCTTTTCAGCAGTGGCAATACTTTCAAGTGGAGGGGGACTTGAAGACTCTGGGTGGAGAGCAAACACATGTTTGTCACTATTGCATTCTGAACATTTAATATTGGCTTTACAGTTTCTCGAAAGATGATCTGTTGAAGCACAGCTCCTGAAGCATAGTCCATAATTCTTAAGAAGCTCTATGCGTTCCTGCAAAGGTTTTTCTCTATAACTAAGAAATTTCTTAAGTGGGTAAGGCTTCTTGTGGAATGGGAATTCCTGAATTAAATTGTTTAATTTCTCCCTGACTGGAAGGTGCAACATCTGTCTTTTGGACAAACACTGAATTATTTGAGTTCTTGAATCTTTAAGTTTCTTTCTCTTGTTCTGGAGAAGTCACCACTCACTGATTTAATTTGGTTAAAGAGAAACTTGGATCATTTCTTCTCTTTGCTATGTCTTGGATGAATTTACTGAAAAAAGGAAAATTGAGGGAATGATAGATTAGTCTCTTGTTTGTATCTTGATCCTTGTGTTGCCCATTTATCTTGAAGAGCATGAGGTAACTTTGCCCCAATTGAATTCACATCTTGTGCAGTATTAAGATAACTCAGTCCTGATAGACATGGACGTGCTTTAGCTGCTTCTAGTTCCAGCAGAAGATCACTTAACACTTGCAGCTTGCGATTGTCCCTAACTGTCGCTTAGATTACGAGTTTTGTCGGTAAGGCTGTGCGGTGGTAACGAGCAGTTTTTCCTTACCCCTCACCTACAGTAACGCTGGTATTACGGGTCTTTAGAAACCCGGCGTTAGCTGCAAAAAATTGAGCGTAGAGCAGAATTTAGCTCCACATCTCACCTCAATACCAGTGCTGCTTACGTTAGCGGTAAGCTGGTAAAACATGCTCGTGCACGATTTCCCCATAGGAATCAATGGGGGAGAGCCGGCTGAAAAAAACCCTAACACTTATTAACCACTAATCTGCTGCCCCTGACATCTCCGACACCTAAATTATATTATTAACCCCTAATCTGCCGCTCCGGACACCGCCACCACCTACATTATACTTATGAACCCCTAATCTGCTGCCCCCAACATCGCCGAACCCTACATTATATTTATTAACCCCTAATCTGCCGCCCCAATGTCGCCACAACCTACCTACACTTATTAACAACTAATCTGCTGCCCCCAAAGTCGCCGCCACTATATTAAATGTATTAACCTTTAAATCTAAGTCTAACCCTAACACCCCCCTAACTTAAATATAATTTAATTAAATCTAAATAAAATAACTATCATTAACTAAATTATTCCTATTTAAAACTAAATACTTACCTATAAAATAAACCCTAAGCTAGCTACAATATAACTAATAGTTACATTGTATCTAGCTTAGGGTTTATTTTTATTTTACAGGCAAGTTTGTACTTATTTTAACTAGGTAGAATAGTTATTAAATAGTTATTAACTATTTAATAGCTACCTAGTTAAAATAAAGACAAATTGACCTGTAAAATAAATCCTAACCTAAGTTACAATTACACCTAACACTACACTATAATTAAATTTATTACCTAAACTAACTACAATTAAATACAATTGAAAAAAAATTATCTAAAGTACAAAAAAAAAACACACTAAATTACAGAAAATAATAAAATAATTACAAGTTTTTTAAACTAATTACACCTAATCTAATCCCCCTAATAAAATAAAAAGCCCCCCAAAATAATAAAAATCCCTACCCTATACTAAATTACAAATAGGGCCTTTTGCGGGGTATTGCCCCAAAGTAATCAGCTCTATTACCTGTAAAAAAAATACAATACCCCCCAACATTAAAACCCACCACCCACACACCAAACCCTACTCTAAAACCCACCCAATACCCCCTTAATAAAACCTAACACTAACCCCTTGAAGATCACCCTACCTTGAGAAGTCTTCACACAGCTGGGCCGAAGTCCTCAACAAAGCCGCCACTATATTAAATTTATTAACCCCTAAACCTAAGTCTAACCCTAACACCCCTAACTTAAATCTAATTTAAATAAATCTAAATAAAATTCCTATCATTACCTAAATAATTCCTATTTAAAACTAAATACTTACCTATAAAATAAACCCTAAGCTAGCTACAATATAACTAATAGTTACATTGTAGCTAGCTTAGGGTTTATTTTTATTTTACAAGCAAGTTTGTATTTATTTTAACTAGGTAGAATAGTTACTAAATAGTTATTAACTATTTACTTTCTACCTAGCTAAAATAAATACAAATTGACCTGTAAAATAAAACCTAACCTAAGTTACACTAACACCTAACACTACACTATAATTAAATAAATTACCTAAATTAAATACAATTAACTAAATTATATACAATTATCTAAAGTACAAAAACCCCCCACTAAATTACAGAAAATAAAAAACAAATTATCAGATATTTAAACGAATTACACCTAATCTAATAGCCCTATCAAAATAAAAAGCCCCCCCAAAATAAAAAAAAAAACCCTAGCCTAAACTAAACTACCAATAGCACTTAAAAGGGCATTGCCCCAAATAAATCAGCTCTGAAAACGGCATTTAGATGGACATTGCCCTTAAAAGGCCAGTTAGCTCTTTTGCGGCCCAAAGCCCTAACGTAAAAAAAAAAAAAATACAACCTTAAAAAAACCTAACAAACACTAACTCCCTGAAGATCGACTTACCGGGAGACGTCTTCATCCAAGCCGGGCGAAGTGGTCCTCCAGACGGGCAGAATTTTTCATCCAAGCCGAGCAGAAGTGGTCCTCCAGACGGGCAGAAGTCTTCATCCAAGCCAGGCAGAAGTGTTCCTCAGCCAATCAGAATCTAAGGGACGCCATTTTGGATGACGTCACTTAAAGGAACCTTCATTCGTCGGGTAGTCGTCAGCAGAAGAGGATGCTCCTCATCGGATGTCTTGAAGATGGACCCGCTCCGCGCCGGATGGATGAAGCTAGAAGATGCCGACTGGATGAGGACTTCTGCCGTCTGGAGGACCACTTCTGCCCAGGTTGGATGAAGACTTCTGCCCGTCTGGAGGACCACTTCGCCCGGCTTGGATGAAGACGTCTCCTGGTAAGTCGATCTCCAGGGGGTTAGTGTTAGGTTTTTTTAAGGGTGTATTGGGTGGGTTTTATTTTTAGGTTAGGGCTTTGGGCCGCAAAAGAGCTAACTGCCCTTTTAAGAGCAATGCCCATCCAAATGCCCTTTTCAGGGCAATGGGGAGATTAGGTTTTTTAGATAGTATTTTATTTGGGGGGTTGGTTGTGTGGGTGGTGGGTTTTACTGTTGGGGGGTGTTTGTATTTTTTTTTTTTGCAGGTAAAAGAGCTGATTTCTTTGGGGCAATGCCCCGCAAAAGGCCCTTTTAAGGGCTATTGGTAGTTTAGTTTAGGCTAGGGTTTTTTTATTCTTTTGGGAGGGCTTTTTTTATTTTGATAGGGCTATTAGATTAGGTGTAATTAGTTTAAATATCTGATAATTTGTTTTTTATTTTCTGTAATTTAGTGGGGGGTTTTTGTACTTTAGATAATTGTATATAATTTAGTTAATTGTATTTAATTTAGGTAATTTATTTAATTATAGTGTAGTGTTAGGTGTTAGTGTAACTTAGGTTAGGTTTTATTTTACAGGTCAATTTGTATTTATTTTAGCTAGGTAGTAAGTAAATAGTTAATAACTATTTAGTAACTATTCTACCTAGTAAAAATAAATACAAAGTTGCCTGTAAAATAAAAATAAACCCTAAGCTAGCTACAATGTAACTATTAGTTATATTGTAGCTAGCTTAGGGTTTATTTTATAGGTAAGTATTTAGTTTTAAATAGGAATTATTTAGGTAATGATAGGAATTTTATTTAGATTTATTTAAATTAGATTTAAGTTAGGGGTATTAGGGTTAGACTTAGGTTTAGGGGTTAATAAATTTAATATAGTGGTGGCGACGTTGGGGACGGCAGATTAGGGGTTAATAAGTATAATGTAAGTGGTGGCGGTGTAGGGGGGCAGATTAGGGGTTAATAACATTATGTAGGTGGCGGCAGATTAGGGGTTAATAACATAATGTAGGTGGCGGTGGGCACTGGGAGCGGCAGGATAGGGGTAAATAAGTTTATTAGAGTGGCGGTGGGCTCCGGGAGTGGGAGTTTAGGGTTTAATAACTTTATTTAGTTGCGGTGGGGTCCGTGAGCAATGGGATAGGGGTAAAACAGTGTAGTATAGTGTGGGTGTTTAGTGACCGTATACCAATAAAGCTGGGAAAAAGCCGAGGAGCAGCAAGATCGATGACTGTCAGTTAACAAAAGTTCGCTCAGCGCCCCGTACTTGGTGCGCGGCTTTTTGACAGCTTTTTTAGTAACTTTGGAGAGCGTATTCAGGTCCGCGGCAGCGATGTTAGGCGATCTTAGGCGAACGTATTGGTGCCGTCGAATGCAAATAAGTTGACGGCTTGATAAGTAGGCCCCTAAGTCTTCTGATCATTTTCTCAGTTCTATTATCAAATTGAAATAGAAGCTCCTAAAAATGCATCATATTTTAGAGCTGTCAATGATATCTAGTTTTTCTGTTTTCATTTTAGTTTTGACAAATATTTCTAATATGTCTAATTTAAAAGCTAATACAACATATGTTGTGCATATTTATAATCAGAAATCTAAGCTGATAAGCAACTCAATACTGAATGCTGTTTAGACATAGCAAGTTGACTACACCAGCTAAATATTTGCCAAGAGCTCTCACACATCTGATAAGCTTAAAATGATCGTGTGATGGGACAAACATCTGTGCAATTTAAGGCAGTACATGGCAATATTAACAAGAGATTTGACTTTTGGGATTTGTCAAGACCTGAGTATGAATGTTTTGCATTATTTTTGTGCTATCCTAAGGCTATCCTACTATTATGCCTGCTGCTGTCAATTGAATGTTTTTTTTAAAAACCTTTTATAAATGTGCCACACTCACCTGTGTCTACATTTCCTGGCAGCACACGTGTTCATGTGTGTGAGCATGTATGGTTGTGTATTTTAGTGTATGCATGTGAGAGTGTGGTTGTGTGTGATAGCTTGTACACATGTGAGAATACATGCGTGTTCATGGTATTATGTACTGTATGTTTGTGCATATGCTAATGATGCATCCAAATGCTCATGCCTATCAGTGAGTACTGGCATGTTTTTTTTTTTTCTTTTACAAAAAAGCTCTGCTTTTAAAGGGACAGCCTACACCCAAATTGTTATTGTTTGAAAAGATAGGTAATCCCTTTATTAACCATTTCACAATTGTTCATAACCAAAACAGTTATATTAATACACTTTTTACCTCTGTGATTATCTTGTATCTAAGCCTCTGCAGACTGCCCCCTTATTTCAGTTCTTTTGACAGACTTGCATTTTAGCCATCATTTTTTTAATTTTATTTTTTACCATAATTGAGTCTATAATTAAGCAACACTTGGGGGCACGAAACGCGTCAGACTACCTACCTGTCCATGTCTGTCTAGGTTTTATTTTTTACAATAAATCTGTTTTCTTTGGACCTGTTGTGCAGCTTTTTTCTGTACTATTTGTTCTTAGTGGTTGGTTCCTGCTTCCTTGGGCTTTGCACCGTGCCTGAAGTTTAGGGCCTAGTTTGGGGCTGCATACTGATGATGTCAGCTTCTTGCGACACCCCTCTTCTCAACAGAAAGCCAGCTGTAGCAGTTGTACTTTGACCATTTGCATTTTAGCCAATCAGTGCTGACTCCTAGGTAACTCGACGGGCACAAGCACACTATTATATATATGACACACAAGAACTAATGCCCTCTATTTGTGAAAATAATGTCTAAATGCATTCAGATAAGAGGTGGTGTTCAAGGGCTATGAAATTAGCATATGAGCCTACCTAGGTTTAGCTTTCAACTAATAATATCAAGAGAGCAAAGCAAAATTGATGATAAAAGTAAATGGGAAAGTTGTTTACAATTAAATGCCCTATCTGAATAATGAGCATTTATTTTAAACTAGACTGTCCCTTTAAGGGTCTGTGAAAATCTTTTAGAGTTAAAAGAAATGTTTTAGGTTTTTTTTATCTCATATCCAAATTTCCTTCACTAAATAGATAAAAACGTACTCATAAAATTGTTTTTAATACGCCTCCTACAGTCTTAACTTTTCACTCAGAACCCTAAATATCATTTCCTTAGTACTTTCTCTCTTAGGTTTTTTTAGTTGTCTTTTTTGTGAGATGTTTTTAGTGTGACTTTTTTTTAACTCCTAACCCATTACTCGAGCTTTAAAATTATGCTAACTGTAAATTCCAATTGCTCTGTTACGTTTGCATTTACTTTTCTACTTGTGTGCAAAAATCAGAAAAAAAACAATATTGCTCACCAGCAAAGTTTAGCATGCCACTTGTAATCTAGCCCATAAGGTCCTGCTCAAGAGCCATGGATTACTGCTTGTCCTGGGCAAAAAACAACCGGTGGCAGTTATATGACCACACCATTCACTGACTGGAAGTGGAGGGCCCTCTAGTGGGCCTGTAACAAAATTAAGTGATAACTAAGTTGAAGTCTGGAGGGTACTAGGTCAGTTACATTGTTGCAAGTGTGGGGCGGGTGTTTCTGCTTAGCTTTAAATGTCTTGGCTGCAGTGGATCCGGCCCTCTTTGTTCCTGGTTCCAGACTTCAAGGTAGCTTTCCTGTGTGTTCGTGATCCAGTGATCCAGTGATGCAGCGCTCTAGAAGAAAGTCAGTGCCACCTAAGCAGTATCGTGAGGTCATACAGGAGGTGCCGGGCATGTGGGGATTTGCAAGAGGAAGCGGAGCAGATGTGGTAGCCCCTACTCCCTCAGCTAGGCCCCGGGTAGCCCCCCTGCTTGTCACTAGGAGTGCTGTCAGGAGGGGATTGGGCCTCCAGGACCTGCCAGCAGGCTCTGGACCCCAGTCACCTCTGATGGACTTCACCTCTCACTATGCCCCAGGTGATCTAGGGGTCCCCCAGGTCTCCTCTCCTGTATTAACTGGCCATGTGGCTGGGGATCATGCTGCCCTGGTGCCCACTACCGGGCCTCACCATGCCCCCAGCGTTCATATTGCCCCTCGGCCCTGCTCTAATCCTGAAGTCCTTCATGGCCCTCAGGTTAATGCGGGGCTGCCATCGCTGCAGCTGCTACCAGGGGGAAACATTGTGGCAGCACTGCAGGCTTTGACCCCCGCGGCCAGTCCCAGTCGCCACTTGTGCCAGCCCAGGCATTCACGGGGACCCTGTCCCCGGTGTGCCTGGACAGTTCTGGTGGATTGGGAGCTGTTGGTGGAGATAGTGTGAGCCTCCGGTCTTCTTAGGCCTCCATCGGTGTTAAGCCCCACTCCTTCCTGCTTACTGCACGTGCGTTCTTCCCAGGATGGACTCATCCAGGTGGGAGTAGCGTGGCGGAGACAATCACAGATGCGGGGAAAGGGAGGCAGGAGCCAGTCACTACAGCGAGTCCTCCCTAGTAATCGGGGGAGACTCTTGCAGGGGACAGGGCTTCTGATGGGAGGGGAGGGATAGGGCAGGGCAGGAAGTCCACATGTAAGACTCCGGGGAGGCGGGGGGCTACACGTGGGATTCATGTGACCATGTGGGCAATACTTGGTCCAAATTGGGGCTAGAGGGTACGGCAAGCGGGCCCACCGGGCATTGTGCTAGGGAATTAGCCTTCCATCCCCACGTCCGAAAAGGTATCTAGATTAGCAGCTCAGGGTAAGTTGTCCGCTATCTTGGTTCTTTAACAAAACGTTCGGGATAAGCTGACCATTCGGGCGCGTTCTTGGTGAGGCAGGTCTTGAAAGTTTGGGGTCGGCTTACCCCAGAGCAACAAGGACCGTAGAGAGACCATCACACCATTGAGATTGCGTGAGATGGTTGGGGGGACACTGCAGTCAGTGTGCTCATCGGTGTACGAGGCTTTGCTCTTTTGGGCGGCTTTCTCGTTGCTCTGGTGGGGGCTCTAAGAGTAGGGGAATTGGGGTGGCTTCATCCAGGGTAGGCGTGGATGGAGGTATCAAATTTAGAGCATGTGCGGCCCGCTGATAGTGGTTTGTTACTGCTATTCCCCAGGGTCTAAAATGGATCCAAAGGTGTAGAGGGGGCACAGGCACAAATTCCCAGAATGTTGCCCGGTAAGGATTTCGAGGATTATTATCACGTGAGACCACAGGGCTCTCTGCAGTTATTCATCCACGAGGACGGCTCGTCTCTGTCGATTTTTTCAATTCAAGAAGGTGCTAGCTAGAGCAGCATCTGCAGCGGGGGCCTTGACCCTGGGAGAATTGCATCCCCATTCAATTAGGATTGGGGCAGCCACGTGAGCGGCTAGCTGTGTGTCCTCTGATATCAAAAGGCTAGGGCGGTGGAAATCAGGTAGATTTAAGTTGTATATTCAACCATTGGGGGACACGCTTCAGTAGGGCTATGGCTCTAAAAAGGGTTTTGTTGACATTCTATGCTTCAAGAGGGGTGTAGCATTTTGGCTCAGCCTTTTATCATGTTATTTCAGGCACAAATTCTTCTCTGATGCGTGTTTGGATAGTGGGGGCACTCATTCGTTTAGTGGGCGTCCATCAGGGCTCTGCATTTGCAAGATGGGCAGCATTGGGATTTCCCCTCATCCAGAGCTAGCATCCGGTGGCTGGGTCCAGTGGGTTTTAACGGGGGACGGAGTTGCCAGTCTTCTTCAAGATGCTCTTAGGAGGTGGGGACAACCTCACATTATCGTACTGCACCTAGGGGGAAATAACATGGGGTCTGTTACAGTTTTGGACCTGAGTAGGAAAATGGCTTCGGACCTACGTTTGGGTGTGTGGCATGGCTCAAGAATGTAAAGATTGGGTGGTCCAACGTAGTTGCAACGACTGGCTTTGGAGGGTACATTGTTACGACAAAGGGGCAGTGTACAATGTGAGGAAGAAGCTGAACAGGGAAATGGTGATAACGGTCACAGCGTTAGGGCGGTTTTTTCCATAAGGCACGATATTCTAACGGGCTGACAATAAGGCTCTTTATCACCCTGATGGTGTCCATCTCAAAGATGTGGGTTTAGACATTTTCCTCTGGGATATTCGTAAAGCGCTTCTCTCTGTAGTTAAAAAAACAAAAAACATGCAATTTTGGAATTTTATAAAATGTTATTGTGTTATGTTGAGCTTGTCAGTTGTGGCGGCAAGAGATGGCTGACTCTTGTGGTGTGTCGGGTCAGGGCCCAGAGAGTGGGCAGGGAAACAAAAGAGTGGATGCCCTAGGATGGGGGGAGGGCGAAGCCCGCTAGGGTGCCGACCTAGGGGTTACTCCCCCCTACAATCGTAGGCCAAATAGCTCTACCAAGCTTACAGCTTTCCTCTCTCTGCCAATTGGGTGGCGTGCAATCCGTGCCACGCTGCAAACACTGGTGTAGGACCCTGCCGTCTGTCAGTAGGGGGTTAAACTAGCTAGTTTCATTGCTGCCTCCAGTTTGTTAAGAACTTTATACAGTTCTTTGTTATCATATTATTAAGTTACCTAAGTTGGTATATTAAGAGGTTTATTTTTTTGTAATAAACGTTACCGTAACCAGTCTTTAGCCCAAAACCTGTATGTTGTGTTTATTGGTTGTAATCATTCGTCAGTATATTTATGAAAATCTTAGTAGTGCTCTCCAAATAATATATCAGCCTTATGGCAGGGTTATAACACAATACAAATAATATTTTCCTTAAAAATAGAAACCCTTAATCAACATGGCATCTACTAGAACAATACAAGTAATATAAGATACCTGAACTCTTTTATTTAGTTAATACCATGAACATTTTTTAAATATATTTGCAATAAAAGGAATATAAAATAATATTATATGCGCTTGAAACTATTTAAGATATGCTATCCTTCTTATAAAACCCAGAAAAAGATACCTTCACAATTCAGCCTTATTTACAAATAGCCTTTTATTTAGTTAAACACAATGGGACTAAAATCCTTTAACATCCAAGCAGTACATTCTAAACTGTGCTTATAAACAATAGGATAATATATATATATATTCTGCTATTTAACTGTAATTTAACCTAAAACAATAGTATTTTACAATATCAGAAACTTGCACAGATGAGTTACTTAGCCAATCAGATACAGATTTAAACAATATATAGGCCTGGTGACTACCAATTTAAAATACAATATACACTTCTGAATTATTATTATATGTTTGCATAGATAAACAATTTAAGATTGGGATTAGTTTAACAATACATAGGCTATGAAATGCTAACTTGAAATATGCACTATTTCCTTAACTCTGCTACATACAGCAATAGTAAATGTTTACTTTAAATGCGTGCACACAAATAGGCAGGCTAAGAGCTATTCAAGGTTATGCAATACATTTAAAAGCCCAATTTGTTCTTTCTGTCGTGAGTGAGCTCGTCTCAGGTGCATTAATAAAGAGGTCCAGACCAGATATTTATCAAACAAGGGCTCACCTCAGGAGAGGTAATCTTTATTACACTGTTGCAACATGTCCCAGCACAAAAAACAGTAACGCAAGACTAACACTTTTTCATATACATGCATTTGTTTATACTTTACAGTTCCTTACAAAGCAGAGAGCTAATTGGTTGATAATGATTGGCCATATAAATCTCACGTGATTAGTGATTACTAGGAAGGGAAAGAAAAAAACAGGTCCTCTATGTTAAAATTTGGGAGATATGTTTTCTTGGAATGTGACCAAGGCTAGTTGGCTAATTGGATTGAGAAGCTGATTACTGTACAGAGAAGCCTTGGATTTTACCTTGAGTTTCAGATATTTAGAAAACTTTTGTATGGGGAGAAGCCATAACTTTAAGATGTACTGATACATACTTATTAGGCTATAAGTAAGTTGTTTAAAGATACTTCACTTATTAGAAAGTAGTAATATATCTGCAGTTTCAGAGAAGAGTTCAGTAAAAGAAAAGGGAAAAGTTTGGTTAAACATATAAAATAATGAAAATAGAATAAGCAGCTCATAACATTCCCCCTTTGATCGCAAATGTCAAAGTGCCGCGATCACAATAAGTAAATGCGACTCATGGCGGTTTGACAATCACAATGCTATTAGTACATGGGTGCTCCGCGTCCAAGAGTGGTTCACAGGATTACAAGAGGGTAAGCAAAAATCAAGGTAGGAGTGAAGTTATTAGGTAGTAGGCAATTCCGCTATTACCGGACGCTATCGCCATCGGGTGGAGTAGACAACTACCTATACATTCCTATATATACTGGTATATATGTGCAGTGTGACATGACATAGTGCGATAAACATCCCCTCCCAGGGATTCATTAACAACAAGTAACAATCCCCATCATTCATGCAGAGTTGATGGCGAATAGTGGGTTGTCAGGCAGTATCATGGCATGTTTGGGAGGTGACGGGAATTCTGCACCTGTGAAGGGAAATATAGAGAGGTTGAAGTATAAGGGTAATGCAATATGAAAGCAAAATAAAACAATACAGAAAGACAATGAGAGAAATAGAAACCACTAGGGAGGGAGAAAATGAGTGGGTTATGGGTATACAGGCTACGACCGTGGGTGGCCATCAAGGTAGATGATGGTCCATGGTCTCTCCGTGGCCAGTTTCCCAATGTAGGAAAGTTCTAGATGATCCTAGGGACGTAGTGCAACCTCATAGGGTAAGACAGGGAATTTTAGGGGCACAGCTGGTGGGTAGGCAATAACATTGTAAGATCAAAGGTCAAAAGAGAGACATAGAGTAGAGAGAAGTAGGTGAAACCAGAAGAAATCAGGGGTCAAGAGAGATCTCAACAGGGGTGGGGAGATTCAAAACGGATAGAGGAAACAAGTATTTGGGAGAAGAATGAGACACAGTGAAAACATTCTTGCATGGTAGAGATTAGACCAGGGTACACATTGTATACAGCAACCACATCAGTATAAGGCTTACTATAATAACAAGTGCCATACAGAAAAAGGGAGTGTATCCATCCCAGAATTAGGTAGCCAATCAAAGAGATGGTTAGAAAATACCTCCAAGGGCCAAATTTGTCATCAATCACATCTTGACATCCTGGGATAGGGGACCTAATAACTGTGAATGGTGACTCAAATTAAGTGATTGATCAGTAACATAGGTAATAACATTCTTTTGCTCACAAGACTACACCCCCCTCCCCTCCTTGGGAATGCCAGGAGTTAATCAAGGGCCATCCTATTCTGCAATGCTAGTTGTCTAAGCTGCTTCAACTCTTGGGCCACACTCGTGAACAACTCCTGCACTCTCATTCATGAAGGTCTGTAGTATCACAGATAACATGATGATGTCCTGGATGATTCAGGTAGACACCAACGGCCAGGAGGATAGCTCGACCAGTTGAATCTCCAGCATACTGTTGGACAAGGGGGGGCAGCAAGCTTCCAGATTCACGTTTATTGCGAATTGGGCCCAAGGGCAGCGTGGGGACAACACAGATGGCTGGGGTTACCACACCCAGGAAGCAGGATGCTGTATAGTTACCAGGGAGGACTTGACACCGCTTTCTGTCCACATATCCAATACAACCCAGGGGGTGGTCTGCTGAGGAAGATTGTACAAGGGATGGGGGAAACAAAAGTACAATTGGGGCACTGGAGGAAACAAAAAAAATGCAGTGAGATTATGATTCACAGTCAGGATCATTCCAGAGAAATTTACCAGCTGGAAATGAGTGCCATTACTGGAGATTACATACTCACATAGGGAGGCACCCAACTGCCCCGTACCCTTGGCCAATTTCCCTGCAGATAGTACCATATGAGGTGCCTCCCAAAGAGATAAAATTACCTGATAGGTTGAACAATGGTGTACCTGGAGGAATAAAAGTAGACAAATCAAAGGTAAACAAATCAACAGTAATACCCATAAGAGGAATACCCCCCTTATGATGAGTGGGAATGCGAGCAAAAATATAACAATTGCCCTCGGTGTGATTGGCTATAGTTTGGAGTAGGACAACGTGTGAGTTTAGTCACCATTCACCTAAAGAATAGTTTCTCTGTGCACAATTGGGCATTAGGTAAATTATCATTATGGGGGAAAGAATCATGGGGGTAAATAGGGGTTGTGGCAGAGGTAGTTACAGGGGAATGTCAAGCAAGAGAGGGGTGACTTTCATTTCTCAGCTACCCACTTCATAATTTTCAAACCACATTCACTAGTGGGGCTATGCAAATAGACTGATAACAAACCCCTTAGGACCTTTAAATATGAACTTTGAGTATAATTACTTGTTGGGCAGCTAGTAGTGGGAGGGAAAACTGCCACAGATACAAGGTTACCAGAACAAGAGTATTTAGTAATGGGGTTTAGGACAAACACACTGACTAGACATTGACATATTATATATGACACTGACATATTGGGAATAGAGTAAGAGAGCATGGTCAAAAGTGTGACACAAACAAAGGAGACATATTGAGGGATGTTACTCAAGATTCAACAGAGGAGTGAGACAATGAAAATAAGAGAGAAAGACAGAGCTTTCAGTTTCACTCATTCAGCTAGTGAGATTTCACTATTTCTGGTTAGTCTGAGTTTCAAACCCAGAAGGGTCTGAATTAACCAATCATTGTCAGGGGTCTTGGTTACCCCTTCTTCAGAGGCCTTGGTGGCCCCAGCTTCTTTTTTCTTTGGCTTTTTTGCAGGATGCTTCTTTTTCTGGGCTGTATCTTTTACACATAGAGTAATGGATCCAAGAGTCGACCTTGGCAACTTTAATAGTTGTTGGAGTAGTCAGCAAAAACCAGTAAGGACCTTTCCAGAGAGGCTGCAGTGGCTTTTTTTTGATAGGTCTGGACTAAAATGAAGTCACCTGACTGGAAGGGATGTGCAGTCATATCCAATGGCAAAGACTGAGAGAGAGAGACATGTCTGTGGAGAGAATGTCTGCAGTTGCAAAAGATAGGCAGTTAGTTATACATCACCTACTGCAAGGTCAGGCAGGTGTAAGGTGTTGGCACTATACAAAGGAGGAGGCCTACCAAACAACAGTTCATATGGTGAGAGCTTGAGGGTCCCCCTATGGTTTGTGCGAGTTCCAAACAGTGCTAGGGGCAAAAAGCATCTACCCATTTAAGGCTTGCTTGAGAACAAAGTTTTACAATAGTCTGTTTTAGGGTCTAGTTATTTCTTTCCACTTGGCCTGAGCTTTTCTGGATGCCAAGGGGTATGGAGATGCCAAGGAAAACCTAAGGCTAATGTCAGTTGCTGAATAATATTACTTGTGAAATGTGTTCCTCTGTTAGATTCAATTACTCTGGGAGGCCAAACCTGGGTATGAGTTCTTTTAGCATTCACTTGGCAACTTCTTGGACTTTCACAGTTCTTGTAGGAAAGGCCTCGACCCATCCAGTAAGTTGGTCCACTATCACAAGTAAATGTTTGAAACCCCTACAGGGAGTTATGTCAGAAAAGTCAATTTGTAAACATTCAAAAGTTTGAAATGCCCATGGGCATCCGCCTGGTGGACCTTTAGGTTCCCCCCTTGGATTGAATTGAGCACGTCTCACAATTCAATACAACTCATTTTGCAGCTTGATGGGGGGGCAAACCACTGTCTGTTAAGGGTTTCAGCAAGTTGTGTGGTACCTCAGTGTGTTTGGTTATGCAGAATGGATAGCATAAGAGAGAGGTGTGGTTGAGGTAGAGCAGGGCATCCATCTGGAGTGGACCAGATACCAAAAGAGTCACAGGTAACACCAAGAATAGTCCAGAGGTGAACAGTTTGTTCAGGAAGAGAAGTGTAAAGAGAGACAATGTAGTGTAAATGGCAGAGAAGCTGCATGCTAAGCAATTTGATCAGCATAACTATTACAAAGTGAAATGGGTTCCTGTGAGTGGGTGTGTGCTTTGCAATGCATGACAGAGATGGAAGTGGGTAAATGGATTGAGTCAAGGAATGCAGAAACTTGTGGTGCATTGACAATTTGGGTACCAGCAGAAGTTAGAAAACCCCTTAATTTCCATAATTGACCAGTGGCATGTACAATCCCAAAGGCATATTTACTATAAGTGTAAATGTTTACTGACCTCCCTGTCCTTTGAGAGCTGACAAGCAAGTGTGAGTGCATGTAGCTCAGCCGCTTGGGCACTGTAGTGAGATGGGAGGGGCTCGGCCTCTATAACAGAATCTGTCATGACTGCACCAGAAACATTCACCATCCTCAAACTTCCATCACAGAACAGTGTCCAATCCAGGTTAGGTAAAGGCACATCAGAGAGGTCATCCCTTGGTTTGGAGGAAAAGAGAGATACAGATAAACAGTCATAGTGTGGGGTACCATCATCAGGCAGAGGTAACAAAGTTGCTGGGTTGAGAGAGGTACAGTGGATGATAGTGGTATTAGAAGGTATAAGAAGCAATGTCTCATACCTAGTGAGACGTTGATTTAAAAAATGTTGTGTATTTTTCTGATTGAGTAAGAGGTGTACTGCGTGTGGCACATAAATGTGTAAAGGATGTCCCTGTACAAGCTCCTTTGCCCTTTATTTTGGCATTTGAAATAGCTGATTTAGCCTGTGGTATTCCCACCTATAGTAAAAGTTTTATACTGGAGTCTCATCTATCAATCAGCCTAAGTAAACAAGCCAGCATAACAAACCACACTCACAGTGGTGTGCAGGATAGTTAAAGGGACAGTTTACCCAAATTAAGAATATTTTGAATTGAAACTGCTGACATAGTTAAATATACTAGTGCTGAGCATACAATAAACTTAATTTTCTTTCTCTGTAAATATTTTTTTTTTTGAAATCTCAGATTTTATATCAGTTTGCCTATACCCCTTTAAATATTTTTTTTCCTGCCTTCTGTGCATAGCACTTGCTAAACCCCCTGACTCGGTGTTGAGCAGTGAGCAGTTTTTTTTTTAGAGCTTGAATACATTCAGGTCAGTGATATCTCTCAGTTTGCAACTTATTTGAAGAGAAAAAGAAAACGTTTGCAACATGCAATTCCACTCCTGTATTAGAACAGACTTTTACACAGACCTGTATGTATTCAACTCACAAGTCAAATCCACATCGGCAGGAAGCCTCAATCAGCTGGAAAGCAAATGTAACTCTTTTTTTTTTTCACTGCTAGTCTCACAGATTTTATATTATACTGTATATATATATACAAGGAAAGGTCTGCACAAGGTGATTATGTAAGCAAACTATTGTAAAACAAACTAAAGTAAAAATATAGAAAATCATCCAGGTCTTATGCAATTATTATGCTCCCAGAGACAGGACCAGTAAACACAGCAGATTTGCATAATCAACAAATGCAAGATAACAAGACAATACAATAGCATTTAGTCTGAATTTCAAATGAGTAGTAGATTCTTTTCTAACACATTTCTAAGTTATGTATATTTCCACTCCCCCTGTACCATGTGATAGCAATCAGCCAATCACAAATGCATATACGTATAGTCTGAGTTCTTGCACATGCTCAGTAGGAGCTGGTGACTCAAAAAAAAAATGTAAATATAAAAGACTGTGCACATTATTTTTAATGGAAGTAAATTGGAAAGTTGTTTAAAATTACATGCTGTATCTGAATCATGAAAATTTTATAAAACCTGAGTGTAAAGTGTGGGGAGTGATATTTAAATTTATTTTGTTAGCTGCCGATTGTGTGTGCACATTGGAGGTTTACTGTCTTTAGCATATCATTTACTAAAGCACTTTGATTGGCCATGGGGCGGGGTAATAGAGCATTGCAGCACTGCCCTTTTATCAGGGCATTCCAGGGACATTTAGCTGAACTGCAAAGAAGAAGATAAAAAATGTAAAAAAAATAATATATTTTACAAACTACTACATTTTATGTATTATCTCCTTTACTTGTTAATCCAGTGTTATTGCTGCTCATGAACTCCCATGAGTGAACTGGTCCTTTAAGTAATAAAATGACAATTTTCCATTGCTCTGTCTAAGCACTGAGCTCCGATTTTACAGACAAATATAACACAATGAGATATTCTTATTATCTAAAATTCAACCCATTGCAATCAACTGTGTTTTGAAAGCATAAAACCAGCTACTTCATATATATACAAATAAACTTGCAAATGCAATTTCTCCTACATTTTATACTATGCAGCTTGTATAACAAGTAATTGAAAATACATTAATATAAAAACAATTTTACAGTGTACTGTCCCCATAAGGGCTGACCATTTATCATGTATATTACATATCCAACCTTATTGTCTTATTTACCATTAAAACTCCACCTCCCTACTGCATCACAACCTGCGTATACTTAAATATTTATTGCAAAAGAAACAGACCCAAATACATACATCTAATGACACACAGTCCATAATACAGCAAAGAAGCAGAACTCCAATGGCAAACAAGACAAGTTTTTTTTACCTTATTATCTTTTCCACAAACATACTTAACCCATTAATCATATACAAGAAAAACTCTCATATTTACTAGAGCGTGACAAAAATGACACACACCATCGCACTTTCAACGTCCTTAGTTACTTCACTTGCATATATTTTATATGCCTCAAACAGATGGAAACACATTAAATCTCTTATCAGCCCATACATAAAACAAATATCACTTAAAACTAAAAAAAATGCTATTATTGGCGCACAAAATTAAGAACATACATATGACTTTAAAACCAAGTTACAGCAATAACAAGCAAATCCTTACGTCATCAAATTTCTTAGCTAAGAATCCCTGATACACACACACAGCTCCAGCCTGCATCAAACATCAAGGCCAGCTTTCTTTTGCAGCGATTGTACACAAAAATTCATATCAACTCGCATACCTCAAATATTTCACTCCCAGCATTTATTCTAAAGCAATGTTAACATACATGAAACTTTTAGTAATACATAAAACACATTTTCATTTGGGTTTTGACAACCCGCAACCCTACTATTACCAAACAGATAATAGTAGTCCATCTGGTCAGGGCATATATCAACCAGAAGATTGCGGAGGGCAATTAATTTAGGGAGCTCAAAGGACCCAAATCTCGGCCACCTTATTTCAGGATCAAGGCTGAGAGTATAGGAAACTCAGAGCTCTGTGCACAAAGTATAAATTCTATTTTTTTATAACCAAGCAGTACTGAGTTTTCCCTAATTTGCATATACTTTAACAAGGGGAGAGTCTTTGTCTACTTTAGACAGCCGGGATCCCATTATTATATCCCTGTTCCTTAAAGTGAATGTAAATTTTGATGACAAAGTTCCCAGTCTACAAAAATTCAACCAAAAACAGGGGCACTTTAACTCCTCAAAATCCACACCTCACTTTAATCCCTAATCAAGTCCCTGCAGTTTTCGGACGGACAATTCCTTAACGTCGCTGCTTAGCGGGAGAGATTAGCACTATAGTCAATCAAGTCCCTGCAGTTACCGGACGGACATTACCTCAACGTCCCTGCTTAGCGGGAGAGATTAGCACTATAGTCTCAAGTCACAATATGTCTTGGATCACTATTTCTGCCTCTGTAAAATCCCTATCACCTGAAACTTTATTTTATAGTGGGCTGGCACCCTAATGGTGTTTAACTGCCAGACAGATGTCCCACTGAATTTAATAGTGATCCAGTATATAAAACAAAAACAGGGTAAAAGACCCACAACATATATTACACGTACATGAACACAAAAGACAAGAAGACACTCACAGACTTGTCCAAGGGGTAGATTGCGTCCGTTGTTTGTGGTCTGTTCCTCAGGACGTACTCCCTTATCGCCCCCCGGGACTCCCTGGCCAACAAGACAAAACCTCCCACAGGTAAGCTATAGACCTGAATCAGATGGGTGCGTGCAGATGTTGGTTCCCAGCCAGGGAGGCACGGAAAGGTCGACCTGAAGCACGTCCCAACAGAGTCGCCAAGTTACTGTTGTGAGTGAGCTCGTCTCAGGTGCAGTAATAAAGAGGTCCAGACCAGATATTTATCAAACAAGGGCTCACCTCAGGAGAGGTAATCTTTATTACACTGTTGCAACAGTGTCCCAGCACAAAAAACAGTAACGCAAGACTAACACATTTTCATATACATGCATTTTTATACTATTACAGTTCCTTACAAAGCAGAGAGCTAATTGGTTGATAATGATTGGCCAATAAATCTCACGTGATTAGTGATTACTAGGAAAGGGAAAAAAAAACAGGTCCTCTATGTTAAAATTTGGGAGATATGTTTTCTTGGAATGTGACCAGAGGCTAGTTGGCTAATTGGATTGAGAAGCTGATACTGTACAGAGAAGCCTTGGATTTTACCTTGAGTTTCAGATATTTAGAAAACTTTGTATGGGAGAAGCCATAACTTTAAGATGTACTGATACATACTTATTAGGCTAAAAGTAAGTTGTTAAAGATACATCACTTATTAGAAAATACAGAAGTAATATATCTGCAGCTTCAGAGAAGAGTTCAGTAAAAGAAAAGGAAAAGTTTGGTTAAACATATAAAATAATGAAAATAGAATAAGCAGCTCATAACATTTCCAATCTTCCAATTGTAATTTTACTGTAGTGACTATACATATAACTTATCTTACCAAAAACCTTGCATGCATTACCAAATAAACAGCAATCCAGTTTCCAATGTTTCCCAACAGATCCAATTTCACCTCAGAAATTCAAAATTGGGGGTATTGCATATGGAGTCCAACAGTAGTTGTGTGCTTTAATAATAACCACAGTAGTTATTCCTTCAGAATTAGCCAGCAACCTCCTTATCAGTCTCTATGCTGGGGTTTAAATCATCTGATTTCACCCCTCCCCTTTTTTTATTATTATCAGTCATTGGTGAGTATTGGAAACACCCACGGAGCCTTGTCTCGGATTGGTTCTTTGCAACTGAACATGGATTGGTTTATTTGGGAATGTGTTGCCAAGGAGATGCATCCCTGCAACAACCAATCATCTCATGGCTGCAATTCTCGCATCATAACACTGGGTGGCAGCATTACAAACAGACAGCACAACACAATGCAGCATGACAATACATACAAATTCATTAAACCAACATTTTTAGACAGTGAAATATTTCTTTAAACTATGTAATAACTGCCATAATTTCTTGTATTAATCTCTCCCAATATTAATTATAGGTGAAGCAGCATCAGATCAATTTCCTGATCGTTTTGATATGAAACATCATGTTTTATATTATTAACATTTTATTATATTAAGGCAATTTAATACTGCTAATTATTAGCTTAAAATGCATTATAATTTTATCAGTATCCTGGCATTTCTATAGAAATAACAGCCTATTTTTATATTTCCAATAGTTCTGCCTGCATTGTCTTCTCTACGATCCATCTGAAAAATAGAAAATTCACGTTATATATATGCACTTCAAATATGGGATTATTAAAATGGCTATTTAATCTATACTAATTCTGAATTTATTTCCTATATAAATATCCCATGCAGCAATTATCTATTAATACAATGCGTTTATATTTATTATCATATAAAAGACTGTCACATATCAATTAAAAATGTATATATATTTTCTTATAATGCTGAAATGTATTTTACTTGCCTATAACATAGTTGTTTTAATAATTTTATTGTGAGCCATTTGCTTTCTCTATGTTATCCTAACCCCAGACGTATGTTTAACATCTTGTATATTCCAGTGTTAGTAGCCACACAGCATGAGCCACTCAACAAATCTGTGCTAATTATCAGTCCCTTTTGAAGAATGTTTGCATCTTTCACATCTCTTCAGATGGATCAGCATCTCCATTGGAGGAAGCCCATATATGGGCATGTATCCTGATCTAGGTACCAGAATGCTGTCTTTTAACATTGGTTCCCAGGCAATCACACAGATGGTTTCTGAAACTGTGTTAATTTTCAGTTCCTTGTGGTTATACAATTGCATAATTTAGCATATTGAGTGTGGGAGATCTCTTAGAAACAATCCTTTGTTCTACAAACAATGTGCACATCCACAGACTTATTAAATAAAGACAAATATACTTCTATATATTATTTAATAATATTTCAAATACCTTGACATAAATCCCCCTTTCAAATTCAAAAATATGTAGGACACATGTATTTGAATTGGATCAAAGTTAGTGGTTATTTGGTGAGGATGTTGACCGTACACATCATAGACAGTCTTCTATGTAGATAGTCTGTCAATTTTGAGCCTTCATGTTTATCAGCTAGGGCATATTTAAACTACAGTAGGTCTTAGTGCATTTGGGGATATGACATTTCATTCTCCCTCTATGACTTGTAGTTGGGACCTGGGATGACATGCCCGCACTTGATTGATATGGACCCATTTTATCTATGAAACTTTCGTTTTGGGATCCTTATTTATAGGCCACTGGAGATATTTTGCCAGGTAATGACAAAAGGACCTTTCCATGAGGGAAGAAATTTCTTCTCCCCTAGCCTGATCTCTTCCAAAGTTATAAAGATAAACTTTATCATTTATGTGTCATATTCCTTTTTGGGACGTTTTGAGATCATAATAGGTTTTAGTGGCAGGTTGCGGCTCTCTCTAAATTCCTTTGAGCAAAATGCAAATGCATATTGCAGGTGCTTCTTAGGTTCTCCACATATTGATGTGTATTGGCAGCATTTATCAAGTTTTGGTCTGATGTACGGTACAGCAGATGCTGAGGTAGAACCATTCTTCTACCAGTCATCAGTTCAAAAGGTGACATCTTGGTAGCCTTACTTGGAGTTGCTCTTAATGCCATTAAGACTAGAGGTAGTTTTACATCCCAGTCTTTACCCGTTTCACTCACAAACTTTTTGAGTATTTTCACAATGGACTGGTTGTAACGCTCTACACCACCACTTGAGGCAGCTCTATAAGCAATATGGAGCTTTCTTTTAACCCTTAGTATTTTCCACATTTTGGTCATCACTTCGCTAGTGAAGTGATTTCCCCGATCTGATTCGATTCTTTGGGGAAAACCAAATCTGGAAAACACATGGTTGATGAGCAATGCTGCGCATGTCTCAGCGCTATTGTTAGCTGCACTAATGCACTCTACCCATTTAGTGAACAGGCATGTTACGGTTAACATGTATTTGTTACCTCTTGATGATCTTGTTACTGGACCGATAAAATCAATTTGTATATCTGACCATGGCATTACCATCCCCCTTTTCTGCAATGGTGCTCTATGCGTTGGTACAATGGGTTGGAACTGTGGGCAGATTAAACACCCTTGACAGTAGGTTTGAACATCTTTCAACATGTGTGGCCAAAAAGCGTAATCACGTAATATTTCATACATGAGTTTGGCACCACGTTGACCAGATGTGGGAGCATCATGGGCATGTTGAAGCATTAGACCTCTGAACTTGGTGGGTACTACCCACTGCTGGATGCCAGTTTTGGAGGTTCTAATTAACAAACCATCCTGTAACTTGAATTGTGATTTAGATTTTATTAAGATTCTCAGATCTTCTTTGCCAATACAATCATCTTTTGAGATGGGGTTGCTTTCAGGATCTTCTATGTGTTTATAGAAGATACCTACAATGGGGTCTTCTTTTTGACTAGTGATCAGGTCCTCACTAGGAGAATCCTGACTCCATTGTACCAAGTTAGGCTCACTCTGTTGTTTTGCCTGGTTTCTGGTAATGGCTTCTACCTGAATTGCACCCATTAAGTGGTCAATATTAAGGAGTTCTCCAGTTATGGCTCCTTGTTTGGCTAATGAGTCCGCAAGGTCATTGCCTTCCTTATCTCTGGAATGACCCTTGGTCTTTTTCCAGTGTATGGTTAAATCATTGGATACCACCAGATTATCAATCTCACAGAACAACTTGCCATGCTTGACTGGTTTGTTATTGCTTTTCTGCATGCCATTTCTTTTCCAAGTTGGCAGGTATTCAACAAAACTGTCATGCACATAATTTGAGTCGGTTATGATCGCAAATTCATGAATACCATGTTCAATAGCTATTTCAATGGTTTTGAAAACAGCAGTTAGTTCTGCAACTTGGTTGGATCTTGGTCCAATGTTGAAACCTATAGATATATTTGGGAATCCATTTGCCCCAGTTATACCAATTCCAGCGACTAATCTGTGCTCATTATCAATAGTGGCATGGTAAGAACAACCATCAACATACACCCACGGTAATGTTTGACAATGGTCCTCATTGTACATTTTATATGGGGAAAGCAATTGTTCCTCCAGAAAATCATCTTCTGATAATTCTTCCCCAGGATCTCTAGCAGTACAGTCATGGAGCTCAGCAAGCCCTTGTGCAACTGGATTCTTTTTATCCTGCTTGTAGCGAATTTCTAAGGGCCAGCCTTGTAAGGAAAGAGTCCACGCTGTTATGCGGCTATTAGACAAATTCCCATCTCTTATTCTCTCACTTTGCAAATATAGCAAAGGCTGGAGGGCCGTTTCTACAATAATTTTCTCGCCCTGTATATAGCTGCGGAAATTTTGTAGAGCCCATACAGTAGATAAGAGGGCTTTTTCGCAATCGTTAAGCTTTATTTCTACTTTGGATAGATTTTTGCTTGCATAAGCAATGGCTTTGTTTAAATTATCATGCTTTTGGTATAAAACAGCACTCATGCTTATATCTGTGTAACCTGTCTCTAAGAAGAAAGGTTTACCACCTTCAGGGTACGCTAAGCAAGGTGCTTGGATGAGTTTTCTCTTCAGCTCTCTGATGGCTGTCTCTTGAGACTCACTCCAGTGCCATTTCACATCTTTCTTTAGAAGAAGTAGTAGTGGTTTAGCTAATTCCGCATAATTATCAATGAATTTGCGAGAATAATTTGTCATGCCCAGGAATGATCTCAATTCCTTTAAGTTAGTTGGGTTTTTAGAATTCACTATAGCTTCCACCTTTTTCTTTTGGGGATTTAATCCTTCAGAGGTAACCTCATGTCCCAAGAAGTTTACACGAGTGCGGCACCATTGAACTTTTTGTAGGGATAATTTGACACCTGCCCTTTTAAGTTGGCTGAGGACGTGTTTAAGCTCTGCGATGTGTTTTTAAAAGTCTGTGCTTTTGATTAAAACATCATCAACATAAGATAAGGTCACCCTTTCCAGTGCATCAGGCATAGCCTTATGCATGAATACAGCAAATTCATGTCCAGAATGTATGTATCCAAAAGGAAGTCTTTGAAATGCATATTGGACCTTTTGGAAGGAGAATGCTAGCTTATATTGGTCCTCTTCATGTACCTTTATGGTCCAATATCCCTGTGCACAATCAATGGCAGTGAATATCTTGGATCCCTGCATTTGTGTTAGGCACTGGTCAATGTATGGTACAGGCCAGCCAGACATGTATACTCGTTTGTTTAGCTGTCTTAAGTCAGCACATAAACGCCATTGTCCATTGGGCTTAAGGACATCTAGAATAGGATTATTATAAGAGCTGTGCACCTGTCGTATAATACCTCTTTCTTCCAAATTCCTTATGATCTCTGCAAGAGAATCATATGAGGCTAAGGGAAGTCTGTATTGTTTGACAAATACAGGTGGCACATCGGGATCTGTTTGTATTCTTGCAATGTGCAAGTCTGTAGTACCACAGTCATAAGAATCCTTAGCAAAAATATCCTTGTACTCCATCAGGAGTTCTCGCAGCTGTTGGCGTTCATCATCGCTGGAACAGCCGTTAGCTAAGGATATTTGCTCTTCGACTATTTGCTGAAATCCTGGAAAGATTTTAGGCTGTCCTATTTCATAGGCTTCTTCCAATCTAGAGGTGAGATCCCCTTGATTATAGTTTACATTGCTCCCATGACTCTGGGAATTTGGGTAATCTTGCTGTTTGATTGGCTGATCAAACACTAGAGAGGCTTCTTCAATTTTACAGATGCCTTCCTCTGAGCTGAAGGGATAAATAGACTGAATATTAAATAGACCCTCTGGCATAGATGCAACGGATTGTTCTATTAATTGTTCTTCAGTTAAGTATCCTTCAGGTATTAGCCCAATTACATTATTCTGGAATCCAAAAGTGTAATAACTTGATTCCAGTGCATATCCTATGGTAGTTCCCTTGGATAATGTTATATCCTGTGGGGTCATGTTATGTACAATAATATGTATTGGAATAGTTCCAATATTCACCATAGGAGTGTAGGTTACTGTGACACCCAGATTTTGTATTCTATGGGAGAGGCAAATCAGTGTTTCAGAAGTTTTTAATTTCTGACCTCTCTTTACCTGTAAGGGTAAAAGAAATTTATTAGCCCCAGCAGGAATTATAACATCGCTATATACCTGCATATTCACAGCATATGGCAATTGCTGATTTGATTTCAGGGCTGCATTTTCATCCTGAAATACTTCAGGGTCCCCCTTTAACCTGCTCCAGAGGCAAGAATTAATCAAATCTATTTGTATGGCATATCTATGTAAGATATCATTGCCAATGTATATTTGATTATGGGGAGTATTTAAAACTAAAAACAGGTGTTTCACTGACTTATTACCAATAGAGATAGATAATAAGCACTTAGCTGTGATGTTATAGATTTCAGACCTGTTATCCCGGTTGTGGACACAGTGGTCTTGGGGAGAAAGATATTTAATCACTTTAGGTTCAGCTATCTGCGCTAATAAACCTTTGCTTATATAGCTAGCTTCCTGTTTTTAACTCAACTTGGCATATTTTGTTGTACCAAGGTCATGTACTTGTATAGGGATAAATAGATCCTCTTTAACTCTCTCAATCCCTGTGAGGTATTGAGCGTGGCCTCCCCCCTTAGGGATTTTATGATCCCCCTTGTGGAGTGATATGGTTAATACATCGCCATCTAGGGAAATATTTGCTATCTTTCCAGGCGATATTTTAAAAGTATTACCATCAGAGCCACTAAAAGGAGTCTGATCATCTATTTGTAGAATAGTGATTTCAGGTACAGAGTTATTCCTGAAATGAATCTCCACAGCATCTGGTTTCTCTTCCACCACGTGACAGCTACATCGGGTGAGAGATATACCAGATTTTTCATAATTGATAGGCCGTTTAACTTGTGACCAAATTACATTATTTATGCAATCAATTATGGTGCTTAATCGCTTCAGGAGATCCCTACCAATAATTAAACGATCAGTTGGCAGATCCACTATAATGACAGGGTGTCTTATGACCCTGTTCCCCAATTTAAATTTTAACCAGGCAGTACCGTAGACTTTTAGTGAGTCACCCCCAACACCTATTAGAGAACCGTCAAATTCTTTTATTTTAGGTTTGTGGGGTGTTAGCTCATTTAGCTGTGTGTAGTACCTGTGGGATAAGATAGTTGACTGGGATCCGGTGTCAATTAATCCCATGATAGGGTTGGAGACTGAATCTTGCAGCTCAACTAATACATAATACCTTCCTGCAGTTTCTACCATTTCACACATAAAGTTGGCGATATCATACATTTGTGGGCTTCGCCACGTGTTACCTGAATTCGCCGTGTTTTCCGATGCAGAAGAAACTTCATACCTACCAGTCTCCTTTATGACAGGACCGGCTGGATTCTTGCATACTGCATCTGTGGAAATAAGGTTAAAAGAGTGCTGCAAAGGAAGAGGTTTGTTAATTTTTCCTGAATGAGGTTGCCTGTCATCACAGCTAAATTGTCCGTTTTCGGTCTGTGGGGAGAGAACATGATTAGCATCATTGATATTTATTACTACATTTTGTATATCTCTCCCCTCCCCTTCAGGTGATACTGCAGTATTTATGACTGTGCCTGTGGTCCACTGCTGACCACTGGCTGCACCCCTAAAAAAGTATTGTTCGGTTGCTGAGCCGTAGAAAGTTGACTCATATTAGCGAATTGTTCGCTCAACCGATCTACCTGATTGTACAAGTTACCTCTACCCCTGGGCCTATCTCTTGGTGCCCCATAATAATGATTCCTGGACCATTGGGTTCCCTCAGAATCAGGGCCGCTATTTCTATTCTGGCGTGGTTGCCTCTGGGGTTCAGCTTGTTCAGCATTAGTACTTTGGGGAGCATTATATACCTGGGGTGTCTGGATACCCTGAGAATATCTTCGCCGTCTATTGTATTTACCCTTGCGCGGATACCAATTATTTGGTGAGTATTCTCTTTGTGAGTAATTATTCACCTTATTATGTTTTTAGACTCCAAATTGAGGGGGCTAGGTGACACCCTAGTTTCTGCCACAATTTGGGGTTTTGATTCCTTTTTAACCCCCTGCTCACTGGACTGCTGAATAGAGTATAATTTTGTACTCTCTTTGATCAGCCATTCCAATGAGCAGTCCTCATCAAAATCTCTAGCTAAGTTAATTTTGATGGGGGTAGGCAATGCTTCAAAAAATAAATTTACAAATTCTGAGCCATCAAATCTGGGGTTATCTTCAGCCATACTGTACGCATTTTTCAATACAGAAAGGAATTCGATTGGACTCTGATTCGCACAACACTTTAAACCATATACCGCTATTTTTGCGGCAGTTTTAGTGCGATATTGGCCAAATTTTTTTCTGCATTGTCGTTTTATCCCATTCCAGGAATGAATATTCATATCCTTTAGTGAAGCAAATAATTTGTGATGTTTACTGTCAAATACCCAAGGCAAAAATTCAATTTTCAATGTCTCACTTGTAACATTCATTATAGCTAACGCATTTTCAAAAGCTTCTAAATTACAGATGTTGTTCCCTTATTGGAGAGTATAAGTACTGCACGTTGTACGAAGGTGATTATTTTATGGGAATCATATACTTTATTAGAATTATTTCGGGATTCTCTGTTAGAGTTTCCCTCCCCCGCACCAGCTGCGTTACAGCAGTCCTCTGGATTTATATCATGAGGTGACTGCCTATTTGGGAAATCTATTTCTGACCCATTAGGGGTCATTTGTCTATATTGTTCCATATATTTCTGTACCTCGTCCCTGACGCGTTTGCTAAAGGAGTTAGCATTATCTGCATTATTCTCACTGTTAATATAAGGGTTTTCATTATGGCGATATGACCTTTTTAAATCGCTTAATTCTCTCTGGCTTTGCGCAAGCTGTTTATTTAAATCTTGTATCTGTGCGAATAAGTCTATATTATGCTTATCTAAGGTGGTTAGGTTTTGGGCAAATTCATCCATTTTATTTTTGGCTATATTTAAATCCTCTTCGCGTCTGCGTGAGGAACGAATACTATTTTCTAGCTCCTGTATTTGCAATCGTTTGTCTATGACACAAAACGACATTTCGTCAATAATGCATATTAAAAGAGGCCAAGATTTTAGTATTAGTTCCTCTCGCTTTTTTGGAGTTTTGCATTGATTAATCATTAATAATTCTTGGAAGAATTAATTCTCTTCATTCCACATATTATTATTAACGGTAATATTTTTACCTCTAGTTTCAAGCATATCCATAAAATCATTTAATTCACCCGCAATATTCAACTTCCCTTTAATGTAACTTAAGATATCTTTCTTAAGGACCTGACCTTTAGTAATGGGTATTGTTATGGGACCATTTTCAACGCTATGTATGGAATTAAATGAGTATTTTCTGGCTACAGACATTATTATATTGGTTTAGTATTTAGTTAAATTAAAACGCTAATACAATTTTTGCCAATAAAAAGAGAGAAAAGAAATTTATATTTAAAAAAAATATATATTATTAATTTTGAAATATGAAAAATTAATATTTCAAAATATGAAAAATTAATATTTTTGATTAACTTTGAAAATATGAAAAATTTATATTTTTGATTAAATTTTTAAATATGAAAAATTAATATTTTTATTAATTTTTCAAAAATTAATCTTTAATAATATTTCAAGATATTAATATCAATCTCGAAATATGAAAATCAATATTTCAACCTTTCAAAAATTATATCTTCAAAATATTAATATCGAAATATGAAACTTTTTCTCTCTTTTATAATAATTTCTATTTACTACAAATATATTATATCAAATATGATGAATATTAATAAATCTCATGCAATGTGCCTCCATATATTATGTCAGTATATTTATGAAAATCTTAGTAGTGCTCTACAAATAATATATCAGCTTATGGCAGGGTTATAACACAATACAAATAATAATTTTCCTTAAAAATAGAAACCCTTAATCAGCATGCATCTACTAGAAACAATACAATTAATATAAATACCTGAACTCTTTTATTTAGTTAATATCCATGAACATTTTTTAAATATATTTGCAATAAAAGGAATATAAAATAATATTATATGCGCTTGAAAACTATTTAAGATATGCTATCCTTCTTATAAAACCCAGAAAAATATACCTTCACAATTCAGCCTTATTTACAAATAGCCTTTTATTTAGTTAACACAATGGGACTAAAAACCTTTAACATCCAAGCAGTACAATTCTAAACTGTGCTTATAAACAATAGGATAATATATATATATATTCTGCTATTTAACTGTAATTTATCCTAAAACAATATTATTTTACAATATCAGAACTTGCACAGATGAGTTACTTAGCCAATCAGATACAGATTTAAACAATATATAGGCTGTGACTACCAATTTAAAATACAATATACACTTCTGAATTATTATATGTTTGCATAGATAAACAATTTAAGATTGGGATTAGTTTAACAATACATAGGCTATGAAATGCTAACTTGAAATATGCACTATTTCCTTAACTCTGCTACATACAGCAATAGTAAATGTTTACTTTAAATGCTTGCATACAAATAGGCAGGCTAAGAGCTATTCAAGGTTATGCAATACAATTTAAAAGCCCAATTTGTTCTTTCCAATCTTCCAATTGTAATTTTACTGTAGTGACTATACATATAACTTATCTTACCATAAACCTTGTATACATTACCAAATAAACAGCAATCCAGTTTCCAATGTTTCCCAACAGATCCAATTTCACCTCAGAAATTCAAAATTGGGGGTATTGCATATGGAGTCCAACAGTAGTTGTGTGCTTTAATAATAACCACAGTAGTTATTCCTTCAGAATTAGCCAGCAACCTCCTTATCAGTCTCTATGCTGGGGTTTAAATCATCTGATTTCACCCCTCCCCTTTTTTGATTATTATCAGTCATTGGTGAGTACTGGAAACGCCCACGGAGCCTTGTCTCGGATTGGTTCTTTGCAACTGAACATGGATTGGTTTATTTGGGAATGTGTTGCCAAGGAGATGCATCCCTGCAACAACCAATCATCTCATGGCTGCAATTCTCGCATCATAACACTGGGTGGCAGCATTACAAACAGACAGCACAACACAATGCAGCATGACAATACATACAAATTCATTAAACCAACATTTTTAGACAGTGAAATATTTCTTTAAACTATGTAATAACTGCCATAATTTCTTGTATTAATCTCTCCCAATATTAATTATAGGTGAAGCAGCATCAGATCAATTTCCTGATCGTTTTGATATGAAACATCATGTTTTATATTATTAACATTTTATTATATTAAGGCAATTTAATACTGCTAATTATTAGCTTAAAATGCATTATAATTTTATCAGTATCCTCGCATTTCTATAGAAATAACAGCCTATTTTTATATTTCCAATAGTTCTGCCTTCATTGTCTTCTCTACGATCCATCTGAAAAATAGAAAATTCATGTTATATATATGCACTTCAAATATGGGATTATTAAAATGGCTATTTAATCTATACTAATTCTGAATTTATTTCCTATATAAATGTCCCATGCAGCAATTATCTATTAATACAATGCGTTTATATTTATTATCATATAAAAGACTGTCACATATCCATTAAAAATATATATATATTTTCTTATAATGCTGAAATGTATTTTACTTGCCTATAACATAGTTGTTTTAATAATTTTATTTTGAGCCATTTGCTTTCTCTATGTTATCCTAACCCCAGACGTATGTTTAACATCTTGTATATTCCAGTTTTAGTAGCCACACAGCATGAGCCACTCAACAAATCTGTGCTAATTATCAGTCCCTTTTGAAGAATGTTTGCATCTTTCACATCTCTTCAGACGGATCGGCATCTCCATTGGAGGAAGCCCATATATGGGCATGTATCCTGAGCTAGGTATCAGAATGCTGTCTTTTAACATTGGTTCCCAGGCAATCACACAGATGGTTTCTGAAACTGTGTTAATTTTCAGTTCCTTGTGGTTATACAATTGCATAATTTAGCATATTGAGTGTGGGAGATCTCTTAGAAACAATCCTTTGTTCTACAAACAATGTGCACATCCACAGACTTATTAAATAAAGACAAATATACTTCTATATATTATTTAATAATATTTCAAATACCTTGACAATTCTAGGGTGCATAAGACATAATAGGAAGTTTATCTCTTATGGAAGTGGAGGGCCCTCTAGTGGGCCTGTGACAAAATTAAGGGATAACTGAGTTGAAGTCTGGAGGGTACTAGGTCAGTTACATTGTTGCAAGTGTGGGGGCAGGTGTTTCTGCTTACCTTTATAGGTTTTGGCTGTAGTGGATCCGGCCCTCTTTGTTCCTGGTTCCAGACTTCAAGGGAGCTTTCCCCGCCCGCCTGTCCCTGGAAGAAGAGGTGGTGGCTCGTAGTGGTAATGATTAGGGTTTATATACAGAAAAGTGGGGTAGACTGCGAGATTAGTAGGGAATATTGCACACCTAAAAACTGTTATCCCAAAAGTTTAAAGTAATCTGTAGAGTGAGGTGGCGCAATGTAAGTTGCTATTCCCAATGAGATTACTGGTTAAAATATATTGATAAAAAGTATATATAAATTATATTGTTTAAAAATATTTTGTTTAAAATATTTAGTTTAAAATATAAATGGGAAATAGTACCCCTCAATTGAATATTCCTTCAAAAATAAGCACAAATAAACTTGTATATATAAATAATTGAACAATTTATTAAGTTCTATATGGAACAATATATATAGAAATACATAAAAAAGATGCATCGGTGCTATCTATACGGTAAAATTTAAAATATATGCATATGTGTCTGATTCATAAAAACAATCTGATACGATCAAGTTGGTAAAAAACAATGACATAAATGCTCAAATGCTTGATATAGACGGTGTCAAAAGATAATCTAAATGAGTAGTGCACTTATTAACCAATGAATAAGTTTGGCTGATTGTCTCTTAAGTCTATTATCGAATAATCGTGCAGCAAATATTTGCAAGGTGATTTATTGGATACAGTGTATCCCGTGTTACCTTACAGTGTATCTGATAGATGACACTTTGTGTTATGAGTAGACTAGTCCTAGAGCTCAAACTGAGATCCTACTAGCGGTCAGTGACCGGTTGTGGTTTGGTGAATGGCCGCTCTGTCTGCGGGGATTCCTTTAGCAGTGATTCCTCAGCGGGTTTTCTTTAACCACTTAAGGACCAGCGACGTACCCTGTATGTCGCTGGCCTTTTTTTGGGACTTGATTGTTTTATAGCGTGGTCTTGCCACCAGCATTGAGACTGCTCTATTCCACAAAGCCTGCTGGAGGGAGGGCATTAATAGCGTGTTCTTGCTAGACTTGTGCTATTATGTCCTGAAAAAACCCTTAACGACCAGTGACATACAGGGTACATTGTGGTCATTAAGGGGTTAATGCGGTCTGTGTTTGCCCGTTTAGTTGAAAGTGCTGGGTTTTAAAACTTGGATGTTGGTACCTATGATGCCACGTAGGTCGGTAGTTGTTGTCTTCTTCTTGGGTTTGTTCTTCTCTCGGTCAGTGACCGATCGCTTTTAGGTATACCTTCTCTTTATGCAGGGTTCCTTTGCGGTTTATCGCAGGTATGAGTATCTCCGCTGTAAACAATTTCTTTCTCTGGAAAAAGTATATCCTTATTGTTGGGCAAGAGTATGCTGCAAAATATGCATACGCTGGTGGGACTTGCCGGTTTAGCTGGAGGTGGAAGAGTAGGTTTCCACACTGGAAACTGGGAGCACTCCTCTTGTCGTCTGTGTCTTGGTTTACCACAATCAGTGTGGCTGTAGCTCGGGTATCAACGCGTTTCGGCTTTGCAGCCTTTCTCAAGATACCGGTATGAAGGATTCCTGGCTATTTAAAGCCTAATCGTTAACTTAGTTAACTCCTGGAATGCTGGTGGTAATTACATAGTTCGTGTCAATATTCAATTGTTCAATACAAATTTTGCTGATTGTCTAACATATAATACTCAATTTCAAAGATGTTTTATAACTTACGTTTGTAGTTAGGTTATTCTCACATAAATTGTAGGTTGATGAATTACAGGTGATCAAAAAGATTTTATTATGTTTAAATAGTCTTAGAAAAATTTGCGAGTTTATTCGTGGTTATTTATGTTAAAAGGAATATTCCAATGTATACTTTAGTCTTGGTATGTGTTTTCCAATTTATTCTAATTTACATTTAGTATTGATGTTATTCTTAGTATTTGGTGTCAATTTTGGCTATTAGTGTGATATATTTAAATATTGCTAAAGAATATATCTGTATAAAATTAATGGAAATTGTATATATCAACACTTATATATATATATATATATATATATAAAATTAATAATAATAATAGGGATAAAAATGCACTTAAAATAAATGCATATTAATTGGTAAAACTAGTGTGTTTAAGATGACAGATGTTATCCACTAGTATTTGAACGTGTGTAGTGAAGCAACAAGTATAAGGATTTTATTTTTACAGGATGGCATTTAGATCTAGTTCACTATTCAGGCCTTTGGGGTACAAGGTGCCCATTTCAAATATAAGTTTAGCCTCTTGGTGTAAAAGTCTTTTCTCTAAATTTCCTCCTCTACCATCAGCTTTAACTTTCCTTATACCCCAAAATTTTAATTCATTTGGATTGCCTTTATGAAATTGTTTGAAGTGGGCATAAAGTCTCGTATTGTCTTTTTCTTTTTCGATACTGAGAATATGTTCTCTTAGTCTATCTCTCAATTTCCTACCCGTTTGGCCTAGGTATTGAAGTTTACATGAACACTGTAGTAAATATATGATGTTGGTGTCTGTGCACCTTATAATGTCATTTATCTTAATTTCTTTTTTGGTCACCGTGGATTTTACTGTTTTCGTTTTGGTGCTGTGTTTACACGATTTACAATCGTGACATGGGAAGAAGCCTGTTAATATTTCGTTATTAAGGTTAAGTTGGTTAGTCTGAGTTATCTGTTTGTACTCACTAGGGGCTAAAATATTTTTCAGATTAGTTGCTTTCCTGAATATTATGTCTGGTCGGTGTTTCAGTCTCTTTCCTATCAGGGGGTCACTCCTGGCAATATGCCAGTGTTTTTTTATTATGTTCTCAACCTGTTTGTGTTGACTAGAAAAGGTGGTGATGAAGGGTATGTAGTAAGGGTCTTTTTCTTCTATACTTGTTATACTTTTGTCTGCCAAAAGTATGTTTCTATCTATTTCTCTAACTTGTTTGTTTGTTTCTAATAGCATCTTGGGATGATATCCTTTTTCTATGAATCTGTTGTGTAAGATCTTAGCTTGTCTGTCATAATCTGTTATTTGGGTACAATTCCTCCTTATTCTAGAGAACTGGCCTTTTGGTACATTCTTTTTCCATCTTTCATGGTGACAGATTTTGTAGTCTATGTAACTGTTTGCATCTACTTTTTTGAAAAAAGTTGTAGTGGTGATTTTATTGTGTGTTATGGCAATTTCAATGTCCAAAAAGTTAATTTTAGTTTTATTGTATTCGTGTGTGAATTTTAGCCCAAAATCATTAGTGTTGAAGTCTAAGATAAATTGGTCAAGTAATTCCTCATCTCCTCTCCAGATGATGAATATGTCGTCTATAAATCTTTTATAAAGCACGAGATTCGCACCCCACGGAGTTCCAGATATAAATAGTTCTTCAAAATAACCCACAAACAAATTTGCGTAGCTGGGTGCGAATGATTAGGGTTTACCTTGGCGTGGGTAGGTTTATGTGAACTAGCCCTCTAAGCCCAGGTTTTAACTATAGCCTTCCGCCTGTTTCAGGCGTGTTTTTATGACTCGTTTGAGGAGGTCGCCTTACTAGGCTGGTTGTTTATGCCCTAGCTGGTGGTCGGTCAGGGGCCAGATATCGGGCAGGGAGAGAGAAGGGTGATGCCCTAGGATGGGGGAGGTGATGCCCACCAGGTGCCAACCTAGGGGTTACTCCCCCCTATGAATCGTAGGCCAAATAGCTCTACCAGCTTACAGCTTTCACTCTCTGCCAATTGGGCACACGCAATCCGTGCCGCGCTGCAAACACCGTGTAGGACCCTGGCCGTCTGTCAGTAGGGGTTAAACTAGCTAGTTCATTGCCGCCACCAGTTTGTTAAGAACTTTCTACAGTTCTTTGTTATTATTATTATTAAGTTGCCTAAGTTGGCATATTTACATAGCCTAATTTAAGAGGTTTATTTTTTGTAATAAACGTGACCATGACCGGTCTTTAGCCCAAAACCTGTTGTTGTGTCTTTATTGGTTTAATCATTCTAGGGTGCATAAGACGTAATAGGAAGTTTATCTCTTATGTGTTCACATCAGTCACCAGCTGCAGTACATATGGCTCTGAGCAGGACTTTAAATATGTCTTTAACCCTTTTGTGGTGGTTAAATATAGGAAGTTGGAGAATTAATAGCGCTAAAATGACATACTCTAATGAATTAAAAAATGGCATAGTTGCTCTATAATATTACTTTAATGGGTCAGAGCACTGGGCTGTTTTAGCATTTAGATATCATTTTTAAAGCCATGATGGATTGCACCTAACTGGAAGAGAGACTGCTGTGTTTGGGGAGAGGATGACTAGATGTTTGGAGGGAGGAGGCTTTATAGGCAAATGAAACCCAAAAAAATCCCTTTGTGATTCAGACAGAGCATACCAATTTAAAAAGTTTCCAATTTACTTCTATTGTCAAATTTTCTTTGTTACCATGATATTCTTTGTTGAAGAGATACCTAGGTATGTGTCTGAAGCACTACATTGCAGGAAATACTGCTGCTACCTAGTGTTATTGCAATTGGATAACATTCTTGCAAAACTGTTGCCATATAGTGCTCCTAAGCATACACTCCTGCTTTTCAACAAAAGATAACAAGGGAATGAAAAAATTGATAATACAAGTAAATTAGAAAGGTGAATAAAACCACATGCTCTATGTGAATCATGAAATAAAACTTATAGGTTTCACATCCCTTTAAACTAAGAGAACGAGCGGAGGGAAAAAGAAAGTTTAAATGGGGAAGCAAGAACAGGAAGTAACTCAGTGAAGACCAGAGGGTAGTGCAGATGGGGGAAGGGGTAGTTCAGATAACACGAAGGTGTCTATGCATAAAATCAGTTTCTCAACACTAACAGTAATTAAAACAATGACTTCTTTTCTAGTATTGAAAATTCAATTGCCATTTGTTAACAGGAGCTTGAAGCTGCAAATGACCAACGTGATATTAAGCAAAATCAAATTTGAATTTTAGTGAGGAAGAAAGCAAAGCAACTATAGACATTGAAAGAATTGGTGGAAGAGGTGCAGGGAAATGCAGAGATTAAAAGGGCACCTCAAAAAGTTGTTTATAAAACATTCTGAGGCGTTATGGCAAACTTAAATATCTGCTTGCAAATGTAAGAAAGATAAGTAACAAAATGGAGGAGCTAGAGTTATTGGCACATGAGTATTGCATAATTGGTATTACAGAGACATGGCGGGGTGAAATACATGACTGGGCAGTTCATTTCAATGGCTTTATACTATTTCAGAGGGACAGAGGAAACAGGAAAAAGGGAGGAGAATATGTATATGTTAAACATGAATTAAAGCATACTGTAGTATTAATACATTATTGTATCATAATAATGGTGATAATATGCAGTATTAATGGCTAGAACTTTTCACTGGAGATAAGAAGGCCAATACATTAATCGTAATAGCACACTACAGAGGGACCACCAGAGGTAATAATAATCTTGATGAGGAAGATTAGCTTTTATTACAAATTAAACAAAACAGCAAAAAAAAAAAAATAGGTTTTGAGAACAGGAAATTTTAATTACCAATATATCAATTGGTAGTAGAGGCACCAACCAGAATTAATGCCAGTCTTTATATGGTAATAACTAATAATGTGAAACCTTCTTCAAGTGTGGGAACATTTGGGAAATAGTCACAATTACATGGTGTCATTGAAGATTAATGTAAATAAATAGAACATTGCATGGGTTTTAACAAAACCCTTTTATTTAAAAAAAGGTAAATTTCAGCAGGTTGAGGGTTATTACAACATACTGTACAGTGTCCATTTTAGGACATTGCCAAATGTCATAGTTACACAGCTGATTGAGTGCATATTTCCACAAGACTGACAACCACTTGACATTTTAGTTTATCCAAAATGCCATGTGACCCTGATTGTGATGGTGACAAACAAAGGACAGTGTCACTGTGTCTGTCATAATCACTTGGCATTTCTCTATTATCAAAATGCAAAGTGAGCCTTACCATGACCAACAAAGGTCAGTGTTGCTGTGGCTTTCAGAGTAACTTAGCATTTCTGGTTTAGCCAAAAGCCTTGTCACCCTGACGTGACTGCAACCAACAGAAGTCATTGTCGCTCTGGCTGTCAGAGTCACTTGGTATTTCTGGTTTATCAAAATGCCATGTGACTCTCACTGTGACTCTGACCAATAATTCAGAGCACTGTAATACCACTGTAATAACTAGTCCTGGCAGAACATATAATATGCATTTAGTTACGAGAGTAGCCAGCTGTCTGGTAAAAATAAATTGACAAGTAACCTTTTTGTTTTTGTTTTAATCCAGCAGAGTTTATTGAATGAGTATCATGCTGAGAATTATAGTTCAGTTTTGTCTGTTATTACCACTTTCATTATGGAGGAAATGGATCTGCAAACTACAACTACTAGCATACATTTTACTGTCCTTGGGTGTGACTTTCCTTGCAGTCTGTTTTGTTATGAGATCCCACCTATTTTCAGTTCTGTGTGCAGCAGTGGTCTCTAAGACCCCGCTATTCAAAACATTGACAGACCAATGAGAAACTGCCTGTTTGCATTTACGATGCTTGCAGTCTATCGGTCTGTCGATATTTATTCTAAAAAAGGCAGCTAACCGGCAAAGTGCCAGTGAGTGGCAATATGTCTCCCCTAGGATATAATAGAGATTGCGGCTTCTACAAAACTGTGCCGACATCACAACTCGTGAGCACTATCAGCAGGGGAGGGGGGCTGTATTTGAAGTGTTCCTATGCAGCACAAACAATGCACTCACTGAAACAAAAACAAAAACAGGTTCTGTGTAGGAACACTTCAAATAATGCCTGTGTAACCTAACTGTAACTAAATCTATACTACGTGCCTCACACTGGAAGATCTCACAAATGAAAAGGTGGCAAGAAACACTATACCTAGCCTGCAGGGCAGCCCTTGGAATATATCTAACTACTGGTTATGTATCTTAATTAAAATGCAGGTTACTCCGTTCCGTTGGAACGCCCAGCTAACTCCTACAGAACGCCTACATCTACGTCATGTCTTCGCTATACCGGACTAATAAAGACAAAAAAGAAAAAATTCTATTACAATGTCTAAATGATATGCACTTTTTTGTAAAATGCATATTAATTTAAGTAATGTATTGATTTTAAACATCTTTTTTTAAATAATAAAAAGAACATGCTAAAAAAGATTTTTAAAAATGTATACAATACTTAAATATGCATTTTACAAGAAAAGGCATATCATTTTAACATTGTATGTAAAGGTAATGCTACCCTAAACTATTAACCCCTTATGTGCTCTCACACCCCAGTACAACCTAACCCAGCTACACTATGAACTCCTAATCTTCTTTACCTATTAACCTAACCACCATCTAACCTATTAATCCCTAAACCTCCGCAACCCCACTGCAATAACCTTCCTACTCAAATTAACCGCTAAACCGCAACAATACCAACACCCCCTAACCAATTAACCCCTAAACCACCAATACCCCATTGAAAACTAAACTTAAACTAATTAATTCCTTAACAGCTACCCCCCGACCCTTAATCTAACACCTCCTAAATTACAGAAAATAGAATAGGGCTTTTTATTTTCTTTCAGGACAAAGCCCTCCTGTAGAATAGGGATTTTTTTTAAGTTTTTTTTTTATTTTTTTTATTTGGATTTTATTTTTAAAAGTAAAAGAGCTACAATCCCTTTAGGTAAATTAGCTACCAAATGCCATTATTAGGAGACTTTTTTATTTTGTTTTTTTAAGATAGGCTTTTTATTTGAGCGGTTACTTTGGTTTTAGAAAAGAGATTTGTTTTTGCCCAGTATGGGCCAGATTGCATGAAAGTAATATTAGCGCTCCACTTATTGTGCGCTGGTATCACGGGTTAATTGCAATGCAAATGCGAGATCGGGTTTGCATTGCTATAAAGCATTGAACTCACAAGAGCGCGCTTCCATAGGCTCTTGGGAGCATCGTTCTGATGCCGTCACAGACTGGTCAAAATTAAACTTTCATGATTTAAATAGGGCATGCAATTTTAAGCAATTTTCTAATTTACTCCTATTATCAATTTTTCTTTGTTCTCTTTGTATCTTTATTTGAATGTAAGCTTAGGAGTCGGCCCATTTTTGGTTCAGAGCCTGGGTAGCTCTTGCTGATTGGTGGCTACATTTAGACACCAATCAGCAAGCACTACCCAGGTGCTAAACCAAAAATATATAGAACAAGAAATCACCTAGGAACGTTTGCACCATTTTTATTTTATTTCTTCTTTTTATTTTATTTCATTCTTTCATTCATTTTCTTACATAGCAATCAAAACCTTTTATGCTTATACATATTATTAATCATTCACATTCTCACACAGTGTACATTAAGTACAATTTACACTATTAACCACACATATTCCCAAGTATTACTATTAGAAATGGTCCATTTACACCTATTCACATGACACTTCTCCTCTCTCACTCACCTCACACACAATTAGGCAGAAAAAATATTGCTTCAAATATGCGCTTATTTTCAACACTGCAATTAGGTGTATATTGGGGTCTATTTATCAAGCTCCGAACGGAGCTTGATGCCCCGTGCTTCTAAGGACCGCTGCTACCATAACCTGTCCGCCTGTCCGGCGGGACAGACATTGCCGGACACTGCCAGCGGGCCGATTGGCCGCAAATCTGCAGGGGGCGGCATTGCACCAGCAGTTCACAATAACTGCTGGTGCAATGATAAATGCCGACAGCGTATGCTGTCAGCATTTATCTATGTGCGGCAGACATGATACGCCTACAGTGTATCATGTTCGCTCCCACATTAATAAACTTGACCCCCAGTAGTGATGTATTTGCGAAACATAAATGTTTCACAAAACATTACTAAAATGTTACAGAGTACACTAACTACCCCATAAACTACCTATTAACCCCTAAACCCGTCCACCCCTCCCCGCATAGTAAATACTACATTACCACCTTTTAACCCCTAATCTGCCGCGCACCCACATCGCCAACACTAAAAATAAACATATTATCCCCCTAAACCACCAAGCCCACACATCGCCAAAACTATATAAATCTAGTAACCCTTAAACAGGCCAGCCCCCCAACATCACAACATACTATAATTAACATATTAACCCCTAAAACCGCCAGCCCCTCACATCACAATACTAAACTAAACCTATTTACCTCTAAACCACCGGCCCCCAACATCGCTACTGAGAGCTACTGAAAATCCTATTGGCTGTTCAAATCAGGCCAATAGGATTTCAGTAGCTCTCATCCTATTGGCTGATTTAAAAAAATGTCCAGCCAATAGGGAAATGCAAGGTACCCCATAGTTTAAATGGGTACATTGCATTCAAGCTTCAGTGTACGGCGGTGACCATCTTTGAAGATGATCCTTCCACGCTGGATGTCCGTGCCGCCCCGCAAAGATGCTCCGTGCCTCAACAGCTCCCTGCCTCACAACTCCCCAACACCAGGATGAAGAAAAAAACATGCCCCCCGCGATGGATAAAGATGTCACCACCTGGATAAAAGATGGAAGTCCGGACTTCAGGAACTATGAGTAGATATGTTATTATAGTAGTAGCTATGTGGTGTGGGCCGACGGTTTATGGGTTAATCACTTTATTTAGAGTTGGTGATGTCAGGGTGGTGATTTAGGGGGTTATTAGTTTTATTATAGTAGTATCGATGTCGAGTGGCGGTGGAGTTAGAAGTTAATAGGTTTATTATAGTAGTTGCGATGCGGGGGGTGCCGGTTTAGGGGTTAATAGCTTTATTTAGGGTCACTGATGTCGGGGGGCGGCGAATTAGGGGTGTCTAGACTAGAGGTTTATGTTAGGTTGTTTGGTTTAAGCGTAACTTTCATAGACAATCAATGGGGTTGCGTTATGGCAATCTCTATTCCACGATCGCAGGTGTTAGTTTTTTTCTAAACACTATCCCCATTGATGTCTAAGGCGGAAAGTGTGCACGTGCACGTAAACTCATTCCTTGGCTTTTGTGTGGTATGGAGCTAATCGCACGATAACGCACAGGACAAGGAGGATTTTCAGTAACTTGTAATGGCAGCGCTATGGATAGTGGGATACCGCTCCTTTTTTTTGCGTTATTTAAGCACCAGGCATAGCGCAAATCTTGGAGTCTGCTTTGCACGCGTGCAGACTGGTGTAACCTGCCCCTCCTGTATTCCCTTAAGATGGTTAAGCACTGATTCAACTTAGTTACAATTGCAAAGAATGATTTTCCTATCATGATTGTTGATGCAAAAACTGATAATCCACTTTTTAAAAGCCTCTGACAGCATAGAAGCTTAGGGGGAGGAGAGTAAACAAAAAGCTCACATAAATTGCCTCAAAAGTATTAACCCAAGCCTGTATTTTACAGTATTTTTTTCATTTTTTTACATTTTGTTGGTTGCATTAATTCAGATACTTGTTTAACTAAAACAAGCCAAATATAAGTTTTTATTACAAATATGCATTCGTAACAAAATGAATGAACATCACTAATGTGCATCTGTGTATGTTCATCTGTATGTTTATATGTGCATATGTATCTGTGTGCTAATGGGAAAATTATTAAAAATAAAAAGTAAAATGTACTAAAAAACAACAGCTTCCACAATTAGTTTTAAAATCCAACGTAAAGCTACTGCTGCTGAGGTGTTTTTTTATTTCTCACAGATGACATAAACGCTTTAAAAATGTTGGAAAGGCAGCAGTTTGTACATGTGGTGGTTATGTTCTGTAGTAGAACATAATTGATGCAACTATAGAACAGATAATAGGCCAATTCTAAGAAACTCAGTCCAATTGGAAGCTTTCTCCAGTCTTTATTCAGTAGTTGTACACATAAAAGTGTGTTTGTGTATGAGAGGAGTGTGTGAAAGAAGTGTGTTTTGTGTGTGAGAGGAGTGTGGTTGAGAAGTGTGTGTGAGAGGAGTGTGTGTGAGAATTGTGTTTGTGTGTGTGAGGAGTGTGGTTGAGAAGTGGTGTGTGAGAGGAGTGTGTGTGAGAAGTGTGTTTGTGTGTGAGAGAAGTGTGTGTGAGAAGTGTGTGTTGTGTGTGAGAAGTGTGTTTGTGTGTGAGAGGAGTGTGGTTGAGAAGTGTGTTTGTGTGTGAGAGGAGTGTGTGTGAGAAGTGTGTTTGTGTGTGAGAGAAGTGTGTGTGAATGAAGTGTGTTTGTGGGTGAGAGGAGTGTGTGTGAGAAGTGTGTTTGTGTGTGAGAGGAGTGTGTTTGTGTGTGAGAGGAGTGTGTGTGAGAAAGTGTGTTTGTGTGGTGAGTGGAGTGTGTGAGAAGTGTGTTTGTGTGTGAGAGGAGTGTGTGAGAGGAGTGTGTTTGGGTGTGAGAGAAAGTGTGTGTTGAGAAGTGTATTTGTGTTTTTAGAGGAGTGTGGTTGAGAAGTGTGTTTGTGTATGAGAGAGTGTGTGTGAGAAGTGTGTTTGTGTGTGAGAGGAGTGTGGTTGAGAAGTGTGTTTGTGTGTAAGAGGAGTTGTGTCAGAGGAGTGTGTTTCTAAGTGAAAGAGCGGAGAGAGATAAAGAGAGAGAAAAAGAGAGCAAGAAAAAAGAGAGAGAGAGAGAGAAAGAGAGAAAAATGAAAGAGAGAAAAAGAGAAAGAGAGGGGGGGGTGAGTGAGAGAAAAAGAGAGAGAGAGGAGAGAAAGATAGAGTAATACAAAGAGAGAAGAGAAAGAGAGATAAAGAGAGAGAGAGAGAGAGAGAGAGAGAGAAAATGAGAGAGAAAAAAGAGAGAGAGATACAGAGAGAAAGAGAGGACAAAGAGAGAAAGAGAGAGAGAGAAAGAAAGACAGATTGATAGGTGTTAATACCAGAGAGATTGAGAGGTGTTTGTGTGTGTGTGAGAGAAGTGTGTTTGTGTGTGACAGGAGTATGTAAGAAAGAGAAGTGTGTTTGGTGTGTTAGAGGAGTGTGTGTGAGAGAGAAATGTGCCTTGTATGTGAGAGGAGTGTGTAAGAGAGAGAGTGTGCTTGTGAGAGAAGTATGTGTGTGAACGCAGAGAAGAGAGAGAAAGAGAGAGAGGAGTGTGAGAGAGATGTGAGGGTGAGAGAGAATGAAAGAGATTAAAATAAGAGAAAGATGAAAAGAGAGAGAGAGAGCGAGAGAGACAGTAAAATAGAGAGAACAAGAGAGAGAGAAAGAGAGAGAGAAAAAAGAAAGAGAGCAAGAAAGAGAGAGAGAGAAAGAGAGAGAGAGAGAGAGAGAGAGAGAGAGAGAAAAGAGAGAGAGAGAAAGAGAGAAAAAATAGAGAAAGAGAAAGAGAGAGAGAGGGAAAGAGAGAGAGAGGTCCACCTTGCCTTTCATTGCAGGAGTATTTTATTATTTCTTACTGAATGTCCCTGTTGTAGAGAATGCTGTGCTCCCGGCTGGTTCGTATGTCCCCTGTCTATGGTCGTCCTGATTGAGGACCTATGGTTGGCCATTCTGGTGCGGAGGTCATCGTGGCTTTTCCATGGAAAACAGGGACATTCAGTTAAAGGACCTAAGATATACCCTAATAGATCATGTCCCACCTCTGACCAGAGGTGGTGATAGGGGAAAAAATACTCCTGCAACGAGAGGCAAATTGAACCTAAGAACTAGGTACCTTGATCCCCAATGGGTAAAATACCCATCTGGACTGACATTGCTTTCTATAATAAGATTAACATTTTTCCAATACCAAAAAGTGTCTTATTATACATATCTAAATTCTCCCCAGCCTTCTACCTATCTAGCTTTCTTTCTTTTATCTTTCATTCTTTAACCTCTTTTTTCTCAAACTCTCTTTTTTTCTCCTACTCTCTTTTACTATTGAATATCGCCCTATAGAATTTTTCCCCTCCAAATAATGGAATAACTTCCTGTACAAAGGTGTTTTTTTGCATCTGGATCTTATAGCTGTGATTGATAGGTTCCTATTAGTTAAAGGGACAGTCAACAGCAGAATTTTTGTTGTTTTAAAAAGAAAGATAATCCCTTTATTAACCCATTCCCCCAGTTTTGCATAACAACACTGTTATAGAAATACACTTTTTTACCTCTGTGATTACCTTGTATCTAAGCCTCTGCAAACTGCCCCCTGTTTTCAGTTCATTTGACAGACTGCATTTCAGCCAGTCAATGCTCACTCCAAGGTAACTTCAACATGAATGAGCTCACTGTTATCTATATGAAACACATGAACTAATGCCCTCTAGTGGTCAAAATGCATTCTAATTAGAGGCAGTCTTCAAGGTTTAAGGAATTAGCATATGAACCTCCTAGGTTTAGCTTTCAACTAAGAATACAAAGCAAAATTTGTGATAAAAGTAAATTGGAAAAAATGTTTTAAAAATTATATTCCCTAATTTAAATCATGAAAGTTTTTTTGGACTTGACTGTCCCTTTAATACATAATTATGCCCAATAGCAGAATTGTGTAACTAAAATTATCTGCAGTTCTATAATAGTTAAGATCCTCTCTTTCTCTGACTATGTTATCTCTATTTCTTTCTCTGAACACTTCTTTCACATCTCTTTATATGGTGTTTCAAATATAACTAGGATCTCTTGTTTTCTCCCCCCCCTCCCTTCCAGTGGACTCCTGCTCATTATGTACATTTTTAATATTCCACACAAGTTGCTATATGGCAGTAGACCTTGCTTACATTCATTAATAAGAGACACATAGTATGCACTATTTACATACACAAATGTAACTATTTGTATCCCTTTTGTATTCACTTGATATTACCATAGCAACCATGTTTGTTTACTTTGCCCTCAGCAGTTGCCTTGCGCACCGTCGGGGCTGACGTGATGGCGGTCACTCTCATGACCACTTCCAGTTTCGGGCTTGGCGTGCACTCGTGGGAGTCGGTGGTGGTGGAGACTGCCTGGTTGCAATAAAAAGTCCCTTTTGTAAGTGCACTAATAATTGTTGTTTTTCACTTGTCTGATGGCGGGGTTATTCCCCGAAAACGTTTGCTAAGTTTAAATAAACCACTTTTTTTTCACGGCGAGTGCTCTCTTCATCCTTCTTATATATGACATGTTTTTTACAAATTTGAGTATGTCATTTTGCATTAGAAGTTTCCACTTAACACTAACCACTTACTGCTTATCTAATCTCTAAAACTACTACCAACTGATTCAAATTTCAATTTACCTAATGCATTAGTACAATAATTGATTCAGATCCCTATTATTTTATGTAATACTGGGTGTGTATATATATTCTATGTAGCGAATCTCCATGATTAAGAAGGACTGTTCAATATTTAATTGATGGCAAAAGAATGAAAAATAAAAAGATTGATATTAGGAAGTATGTATTATAACAAGAATCATATTCAAGAAATTATTTTTAAAACACTTATAAAATCAATATTTTATTCTTTATATATCAGATTTTAATGTAAAGGGACTTTGTTCTACTAAAGTTGATTAATGCAATGATCATCTATTTAATCTATCTATCTTTCATCAATGTATCTATCTATCTAATGATCTATCTGTCTGGTTTATCTATAGATCGGGTTTTCTGTCTTTAATACACACACAGTTAAAGACACACACTAAAACACATATGAACAAACACAATGCTATTTAATCACACACTCTTTGCAATACAAAATATATAAAACAAATCATAGTCAGTTATTACATCATGTTATATTATTAAAACTATGAAACTGTAAGATTTGACTTTAATTAAGGTGATGCTATTTATTTGCTTTTATAAAGTGAATGACTTTGCTAAAATCATTTAACACAATTATTAATTTACAATATTATTATAAAATTGTGTTCAGGATAATTTGAATATATTATTACTAATTTAGACACAGATACTGTATATAAGGTGTAAATCCCTCACACCTAAGAGATTATCACATCAGATATCTGATAACCTATAACAATATCCTGAGATCCTGGTAAGCAAATGGTTATATCTTATACTTATATATTTGTAACAATTTTATTTTTATACTTCTTATGAGAGTGACCTTTATTTTAAATTAGTATAGATTTTTAATACTGGTAACTCACTTTTTTATGGCACCAGAGTAAAGAAACAACACAATATTAATAACAATTAAATTAATCAGCTTATTTATAACATTACACTGAATACTAAACATTATAAGGTTTGTGGTGTAATCCATGAAAATAATTAGCAATAAGGGGATATTAGTATTCTTGTAGTTGTACATGACTGAAACAAATATCTTATCTATAAATTAATACTGAAATGTTTCTATGGAGATTGTAGTAAGTCTACACGATAGTTAAGCAGTATTATCATTTCATTTTTAAATGTCTCTGTTCCGTCTGGTTGTAAGTAATCCAAAAATTAAATCTTACGCTATTTAATGAAAGAGACATGAAACCCCTAATTTCATGTGCATGCATTTTTAAATATCTTTGCAATTTACTTCTAATATAAACTTTGCTTTATTTTATTGCTATTCTTTATTGAAGGGAGTAGCAATGCACTACTGGGAATAGTTGACCACATCGTAAGCCAATGACAACAGCCCTATTTTGTGCAGAAAACCAATGGCCGCTAGCTCCCAGAGCCCCTGTAAACATACTTAAACATGCTTTTCAAAAAGCAAACGCAGTAAAATGGAAAGAGCTGTTTAGAATTGCATATGCCTATCTGAATCATGATAGTTTAATTTTACTGTAATGTATCTTTGTTTTAATGTTTCTTTAAACCCTTTGAGTGCTAATGACAAGCTCTGAGCCTCACAGAGTTTTCCCACTCTGGTGCTAATGACGCTCAGAGCCGGTCACTAGCACTATCCCACCTTGAGGGAAATCTGGGGGGCTCCCATCCACTCCTACCCCCCGACGATCGTACCTGTAGAGTTACAGGCATTACCAGGGCTTCCCGTTTTGTGTGGGTGATGTCACGCGCAATACCGTGATGATGTCAACGCGCACTTTATTTATACGTAACAATGTTAAGTATAGGAGAAGGGGGCATGCTGCTTAGAAGCCTGTATCTCAGGCATCTAAGCAGCGACCCACCATTGGAAAGGTAATCGCCTAACCTTTCCAACATTGTAAGTCGTGGGGGTCCCTGGAAAAAAGAAAAAGTTAAAAAAATGTTATTCAAAAAAATAAAATAAAATAAAAAATTAAAAAATCTTAGCTACCCAGGTGGGGAAAGTGCTTAGCACTCAAAAGGTTAATAATATTTTAAATCAATACATTTGGTAAAAATTGTATGTGGTCCTAATTGTTCTTTTTTTCTTTACTTTTAACAGGTAAAGATGAATTTTAAGTACATAGTGCAGTGTCCTTTTTAGATAGCATCTACATATGCACGAAGGTAAAAATAAATAAACAAGGAAAGAACTATCAAAACTCATGTTTTTTAGATTTAAATATTTTATTTCAGAGAAACTACTAAATATTCTAAAGAGTTTTTAAAAATGCAATGGTCATATTTCCATATGTGGTAATAATTTTGTGACATAAAGCTTTCAAAAAATTGGTTGCAGTAAAGTGCTTTCTGCTTCCATTTTCCCTTCAGTACATATACACATTACATTATATGAGAGCACAGACAATTGTGTAAGGTATTAAAAGGAAGAAGAAATAAAGGTCATTTGAACAAGGGTGTTAAACTGAAAGATACATTTTATTTCCATATTTTAAAACTGAATACAGCACATTACAAAACTGTTCTCATCTTATTTTAAATCAGAAGTGGGATATAAATTGTTTTATGAATTGAATTTACAGAATTAAGTTATCCTTGTCTAAAATTTGCCCAAAACACATCAATATTACATTTAAAAGTACATTTACACTCATAACACTATGAAATAAAAATAATTAAAAAGGTATAAATTGTTAGAAAAAAAGGCATGCAAAGGACTTTAACATAAAGATATATACACTTACATATATATATAGTGTGTATATATATATATATATATATATATATATATATATATATATTCATTTATATATACTGTATATATGTGTTAACATGTATTTTAGTATTTATATGTGTATATATGTATTTAGAGACATATATAGACATATAAACATATAAATATATGTGTTTACATATATCATTGGAGCCCATTCCACTCACATGCCCTAAAATAAATTTTAAGCAATTTTGATGTTGTACAATGTGTTTTACTTATTTACTGTAAATATTTTACATTCCAATGTTCTTCAAAGAGTAGACAATGTACTTTGTATTTTTAAATATATATTGATATGTCTATCTTTATATATATCTATAATTGTATATACTTATATATAGATAGACAGATATAGATATATAGATACACATAGATAGATAAATAGATAGATATTTCATGAAAAAATAATTATATATATATATTAATAAATATTTAAGAATAAAAAGAACCTTTTCTTCTATATGAAGAACATTGTAAGTAAAATATTCATAACTACCTTCGGGTTTAGTGCAGTTGGTTAGTGCATATCAGGGTTCGCTCATGCACTAACTTTTTACTTTCAACTTGTAAAAGTAAGCGAACCCGCCCACATAAATAAAATTCTTCCAGCGGTGTTTGCTCTTGAACACAATAACTAAATAGTGATAATGAGAGAGAGAATTAGTTGTTATAAACTTAAACTAATTTGGTACAAATACATACTCCTAAATACCCAATTTAAAGAACTGAACTGCAATTACTGATGTCTGCTATTTGCTCAGTGGTACTACAGACCAAGCAAAAGCCCTCAGAGTGCCAGATATGACCACCTGTCCTAATTATGATTATCTGTGCTTTCAGAAAATAAAATATATTTAAAAAAAATAATAAGTAGTTTAATCTTAAAATGTTAAAGTCATAAAATTAGTTTACCAATCGGATTTATTTATTTTTAGTGTAAAGAATGATGAACAGTCTCTGAGTCAGAGGGATGTTTTAACAAAGAGGAGACTGTAGGAGCGCCTAATCAAAGGCTAGGTCTTAGGGGAAAAAGTTATATATATATATAGTTTTTTCTTAACAGTACTGCTCTATGTTGTTATTATTTCTTTTTCACAGGATTTGAGGATTGACACATTCACAACATTTTTATTATCTACTAATTGGATTACAAACACAACATTTTCATTATCTACTAATTGGATAACAAACACACTATTCATTTATTCATTTATTTTTTTGAGTTGGACATCTACAGCGGTTACTTTTTTACACATCTTTACACACTTTTATATATATTTTTTTTTTATTTTAAAGTTTTTTATTAAGACAATAGTAGAAAGAACAAAGCACAAATATAAACATACATAACATTGTACATGAAATTATGGTCTGCATTTACGAACATTTGAAGATTTTGGAGAAAATTAAATACAGTTCCGGTTGGTATAGATAATTGCATTATGATATCTGTATCTACATTCTCTTTCATATAAATCCATTACACAAGTGTTGATATTGAAAATCATGTCTTATTTTTCTATAAGGAGAGATAGATAGGATGTAATTGCATTAATATTTACACCATCAAGACCAGAAAATATCAGGGTGGTATTTAGAAAAAGATGTCTAAAATACTTTAAAGCTAAGAAGGTAATACCCGACCATGTCTACCATGCCTGCCCAAGGGTGGGGGGGGGCGGGGGGGGTCAGAGTGGGGGGGACGGAGTTGAAGTTGAGATTTGGGTGGGAGGAGATTTTGTTAGGAGGGGGTATGCAGGGAATTATCTTAGTCTGGGTGGATTGTTAGCCAGGGAGCCCCATATGTCATTATAGTAGGTCCGCTTTATCTAGAACTCTGTGAGAGTATTGTTCTATCAACCTAATGTATCTAATGATAGTCAGTACTTGTGTGAGGGATGGAGGTTTCTTCTTTTTTCCATTCTCTAGCAATCGCTAACTTCAATGCCATGAAAAACATAGATTATCAACGCCTCAGATGTTTTATTGAGATTAGCGGAATTGTATATGTAGCAAGGTGATTTCTGGAAGAAAAGGAGGATTGATATTTAGGGAGTGAAGAGTGCCAAAAAGTTCTCTCCATAGTGGTTGTATTTTGGGACAGGACCACCAAATGTGTAAGGGAGTGCCCATCTGTCCACACATCCTCCAGCACATAGGGGAGTGTGAGCTGTAGATTTTATGTAATGTGGATGGGACCAGGTGCCATCTCACTAGAAGCTTATAATACAGTTCCCATAAAGTAGCACAGTGCAAGAGCTTTTTAGTTATCTGAATTCTTTTGTGCCAATTGGCAGTGTCCACTATGAAGCCTATCTCTCTCTCCCAAGCCAAAATCTGAGGGATCTTTTTTTGCGTTTTAGTGTTGGCCAGCAAATTGTAGTGGAAGGATAGGGGGTGTTTAATGAGGTGGGCCTTATTCCAAGCTTGTTCCCAAAGTGAAGAGGGTCTAAGAGATTGCTTAGGGTAACCCCAAGAGCTCAACAGAGAACTGAGTCAGAAGGCCTCAAATTGCAGTCTTAGAGGTATCAGGAATTTAGCACAGAGCTGGTGGTGTGAAATCCATGCACCAGAGTCATAAAAGTCTGTCACATGTTTGATCTGCAAGCACTGCCAGAGCTCTGGATGTGCATCTGGTAGAGAGAATATGGCTGCGGGAAGGGTAAGGTTGGGAGAGGGATGAGGTGCTATGGATGTAGTGTGTCGGATCTGTTCCCAAAAAAGAAGGGCGTCATGAAGAACAGGATGTATATCTCTCAGAGTTTGCCCATGGTGAGAGGGGATCCAGAGTAAATCTGAAAGCCTAAGATAACGAGGTAGGAGGGAAGTCTCTATATGATGCCAGCCTGTCACTTGGGATTTATCGTTCCATGCGAGTAAGTGTGTGAGTCTAGCTGCATTATAGTATGTGATAATGTTAGGCAGGGCGAGCCCTCCCTGATCCGTTGGTCTTTCTAGGGTGTGCCTAGCTGTTCTCGGTCTCCTATCTTTCCAAACATATGTTGTAAGAAGACTTTGGAGTTTATTTAGAATTGGTCTAGGGATATTATAAGGGATGCATCTGAAAAGATAGGTGATTTTTGGCAAGAAAGACATCTTTATTGCCGCTATTCTGCCCGACCAGGAAATCTCCCTGAATTCCCATGAACTAAGGAGTTTGCGTAGGGCCGGAAGCCTTTCCATATAATTTTTAGCTATTGTAGTTGGTATGTCTGGAGCTAGATGAATCCCCAAGACTTTTATGGAAGTGGTGTTCCATTGGAAGCAATAAGTGCTCTGCAGGATTCTGAGCTCTCGAGTAGAAATATTAAGAGGGAGGGCCTCTGTCTTTGTCACATTAAGTTTATAAAAGCTGATGTCCCCAAATACCTTAATAATACTAAAGATTTCTTTAAGTGAGGTTGTTGGGGAGGTAAGGAAGAGGGTGATGTCATCCGCATACAAGGATATTTTATGATCAAAGCCTGCAGAGGGGACACCTTTGACCAGAAGGCTAGATCTGATGGCCTGTGCCAGTGGCTCTATTGCTAGGGCAAAAAGTAGGGGTGATAAGGGGCATCCCTGAAGGGTACCATTGGTTATGGAGAAAGGCTCTGAGTGAAAACCTACACCCTTAATTCTGGCAGTAGGGGAAGAATAAAGGGCCTGTGTAGCCTTGATAAAGGGGGCAGGGAAGCCAAAAGTTTTCATCGTCTCCCATAGGTAGTCCCACCTAACCCTATTAAAGGCTTTTTCTGCGTCCATGGAGAGAGCCAAAAAGGGGTCTTATCTCCTGGATGCTAAACCAAAGACATCAAGGATGTGCCTGGTGGCATCAGGACCTTCACGGCCGGGGATAAAACCCACTTGGTCAGAATGTATTATTTGTCTGATTCCCTTAGAGATTCTATTAGCTAGGGTTTAGCATAATAATTTAGCATCGATGTTGAGGAGGGATATAGGCCTATAGTTACTACATTGCTCTGGCGATTTACCCGGTTTTAGAATAGTAACAACTGTGGCCTCCAGAAAACTCTGGGTTAAAAAAACCCCTTCTGCATGATCTCTTGGACATTCTGCATAAAATAGGGGCTAGTATGTCTTGTAGTTTTTATAGAACCTAGCAGTGTAACCGTCTGGCCTGGTGATTTTCCAAGTTTTAGGGACTTAATAACTTGTATGACCTCTGTGATAGTGATTTGGGTTGTTAGTGCTGTCTGGGTCTCCCGGGGCTAAGGTAGGTAGTTGTAATGAGGATAAGAAGGTATCTATTACAGACTTAGTGGGAGGGGCAGTATCTAGGTCTGTCTCTAGATTGTAAAGTTTAAAATAATAATCTCGGCAATGTGTGTCCTATGTCTCTAGGTGCATGGGCTGTATTCACCCTCCATCCCTTTCCTGACAGCAAGACCGTCGCATTGCCTGAGCTTCTAAGCTAATAGTGAAGAAGGTTTGTTACTGAAATGGTAGTAGAGTTTTTAAAATTTTTCTAACATGGCCTGCGTTCTAATAAGTTCTAAATCTTGTATCTTTTTCTTTAATGTGGTAAGTTGGTCATTAAGTGACGTCAGAGTATGAACTATGCAGTTGCTCTCGTATAATTTTGGATTGGATGTTAGTGTGGATAGGGTAGCGTCCGTCTCCCTACGCTTTGTGTTGTCGAATTGGATGAGATGGCCTCTAAGGAAAGCCTTAAGTATAGCCATAGGTTTTCAGTGGAATGTAAGCTGGTTGTCATTATTATCCAGAAAGTTTGCGAATTATCTCATGTAATGTTAACTTTATCAAAGGGTCTGTTAAAATCCAGTCTTTAAGTCGCCAGGTAGGGTGTGATATGGGTGCATGGTGAGCATTGAATGAGAAGTATAGGGGCGTCGTGATCGGACCAAGTTATTGGAGCAATCTTGGTATGTGAAATTTTATCTAGAGATCTAGGTGCAACAAAAAAATAGTCTATTCGGGTGTGTGACCTGTGTACCGAGGAATAGAATGTATAGTCCCTCTCTTGTGGGTGGTGTGACATTCATACATCATACAAGTTGTGTTGGCTCATTAGTGTCTGAAAAGTATTTGAGAGTGAGTTGATGGACCTGTCTCTTGTGGAGACTTTAGGTCCATTTCTATCTAAGACATGATTCCAAACTAAGTTGAAATCTCCTGTGATTATGAGCTCGCCCTGTACTACCTCAAATACACGTCTGAGAACTTTTCTTAGGAAATGGACTTGCTTGGTATTGGGGGCGTAGAGATATACGAGGGTAACTGTATGAGTGTTGATTTTACATACTAGGATGAGGTAGCGTGCTTGGGTGTCTGCATCTAGATATACAGATTCATACTCTACTCTACTGAGAAAAATAGCTACTCCTCTGGATTTTGAGTCAAAAGAGGCCTCAATTACCACTGGGAATCTTCTAGATACACGGGATAGGGACGCCGCTCGCGTCCAGTGGGTCTCCTGGACGCAAGCGACATCTATTTTGTGTTTTTGTAAATAATTCGAGAGTAGGCTGCGTTTAGTTGGGGAGTTAAGTCCTTGAACGTTAAGCGATAGAAAACGGATGTTTTCCATTCCTAATTTTAGGTTGTGAGAGGGGATAGGCATGGGAAGTGTAGGCTATATGGACGTAGGGGCAGTAGAGAAGGTAGGTCAAGGAGTCAGTTGTACCCACCCTTGGGCTTGGCAAAAAGGGCAGCTCAGGTAAGTTTCCAGGGATGGTCAGGTTATAAATATTGGTCTGGCGGTGTAATTGTGGGAAGTGGAAGGATAAACAGGGAAAGAGTTACAGCGGGCAAGAGCCGCTTAGGTTTGAAAATGATGGAAAGGTAGAAAAGAAAATTAAAGTATTAAGGGAGAGGACCATAGAGAGGAGGTGAAAGAACAAGGGGGAGATAGGGAAGGGGAAGAAGAAAAGGAGAGAGAGAAAGAGAGAAAGAAAAAAGGAGGGGCGGAGCCAGAGAAAGAGGGAGAGACTAGTTTTCAAGTTCAGTGATTTAGAACAATGAGGAGTTTAATTGGAGAAATAAGTGCGGTTGTCCGGTCAAGTACCGTTAAAGTTAAGTAAAGGTGAATTCAGTAGGTGGGGTTAGATCCCCCCTCCAGGTAGAGTCATAATTTGTACGCATTGAAAGTGAAGAGTATTTGTGCAGTAAGTTGTATGTGATTAGACAAAATATAAAACACATAGTAAAATAAACATTTCTTTAAACTAACAGCATTAAGGTAAAACACAAACATAATTTAACGTGATCTCAATTACTAAGTTACCTCTGTCTTACCCTTTACATAGCCTCCTGTTTCTCATAAGCCATATAAGGGAGGCTTAAAGGAGTATAACCTGAAGTGTAAAAAGTGGTTAATTCGTGCTCTAAACAAACAAATGAAAGGGTCAGGTGTACTCCCTAGGTAGGAGGTAGTAAAAAGTAAGCGCAGATTCATAGTGTCAGGCACTGGGCTCTCGTGAGAGTAAGATATGTACCCGTGTGTAAGCCCAGTTATGCCTGAATTTTGTGGTGTCCCCCATGAGGAAGGAACATTCAAAGCCCTAAAAAAAATGAGAAACCTCAGAAAGAGGAAAGTCAGGTGTCAGAGGGATCTGAAATCATTTTAGTCTTTCAGAGTTGTGGATCTGTCCCAAACTTCAAAATATATTTCACGGCAATAGGTGTTACAAGTGAACTAAAAAAAATGTAAGTATTACCTAATTGTCCCGGGCCTGTCTGTCTGGTGGGGATGATGCTCTCAGTTGTTGAGGACTCCATTCGGGAACAGATGGATTTAAAACATCAGCTGTTACTGTGTCCTTTCTCTGTGACCCCTGTGTAGGGGATAAACCTAGGGAGCGCAGTAGTTTCATACCTTGCTCCGGAGAGGTGATCACATAGGAGCGTTCTTGATGTTGAAGAAATAATTTTACTGGGAACCCCCACCTGTACTTGATGTTATTGTGTCGAAGAATTTGAGTGAATTGTTGAAATGTGCTTCTCCTTGCCAGGGTGTGCTGTGACAGGTCTGGGAATATCTGTATTTTATAATATGGTTCCTGCAGGGATTTATTAGAGAAAGATGCTCTAAGAATTTTCTCTCTGGTGGAATAGTAGTGGAGTCTAACAATGATGTCACTAGGGGTATCAGCGTTGGAGTTACGTGGGCGCAAAGCTCTGTGGGCTCTGTCAAGCAGGAGATCTTGCACCTGTGGTGACCCTAGTAGCTCTTTGAAGAGACCGTTCAAAAAGTCTGGGAGGTTTGCTGTGGTTATGGATTCTGGTATACCCCGGATCTTAAGTTATTCCAGCGGGATCTGTCTTCCTGATCTGCCAGTTTCCCTTCCAGGTCTGTGATTAGCTCCGCCAAAGTTTGAGAGTAAGCTAGGAGGTTTGCATGATCTACTGCTAAGTCCTCATGTTTCTTCTCAAGCGTTTCTGTACGCTCTCCTAAAGATGAGAGGTCTTGCCTCAATTCGCCCACTGACTGCCTTAGTTCCTGGCGTAGAGAAGTGTAGTGGGTATCCATCTTGTCTGATAAGGATTTGATTGTGTCTAAGAATGTAGATTGCATTAATACTGGTTGATCTCTTTGTGCGCCGTGTGTTTTGTGACTCTTAGTACTTATTGTAGAGGTATCTCTAGATTCATCTTCTGACATTTCTTGATCCGAGACATTTCTGCTATGGAAATGATCCGTGAGGGTTCTCTTGGGGTTTTCCTGACGTTTCTGTTTCCTCCCCATGGCTTGCGACATGATATTAGAGTAGATTAGATAAACCTGGTTATACCCACACACTATGCCGCACTGTACATAAGGTTTTTAAGAGGAGCAGAGTACGACTTACACTTCCTTGGTAAGGTCTAGAGGGGGTTCCACCCACACCCTTACTGCGGCATTTAGCCCTGCATGGTTTTTCGGGCATGTATAAGTAGAATCTGTGAGCGCAGTCTGAGAAGGTCGGTAGTGAAGGCCCTTCAGGTGGAAGGTTTAAGGGATTTTATGTTAGATAGACATGTTTCATGTAGGGTAACCCCTGTTGTAGATCCCTCTCCTGGGGAGGTGCCCCCTATTGGGCGAAGTAGGAAAAAGGAAAGTGGTTATGACCCACTGCCAACCTGTGACAGCAGGAAAGGGAGGAGGGGATCTCTGTTTTTAAAGCAAGAGTGTCCTGTATCTTAGAGTAGGCTCAAATGCCCAGCATAGAGTATGAAAAGTCTATAGGTTGTCACAGTTTCCTCCCAATGAGCTCTGTCTGTTGTTGCTATAGGGGCAATATAGAAAATATACTGTAGAGGGTTGGTAGCCCTTGCACCTAATCAGATGTTCTGCTTGGAGTTATGGTAAGGCTGTGGATTTTTTCAATGCAGTCTCAGTGCTATTCACTTATCTGGAGAGGTGAGGCCAAGGTATTTTCCTGAACACAGTTTGCTCCAAAGAGGTAGAAGGTAAAAAAGTACCCTGAGGCTGTAGCAAGCATTATATATAGGTGCCCTGTAGCTTCTATGGGCCTATATGTTATGTGACACAATGCCCCTTATTAATCATTATGCATAGAAAGGGATAGGCCACCAGCAAGATATTTATAAAATTTAGGCAGTCTCTGCAGTGTAACCGTAAGCACTGTACTCACTCCGTTTGATGAGCTGACCCAGATAGGCAGGGTGTCTCTGTGAGAAGCTCCGGATCCCAGGAAGCAGCTGCCATGGACCCGCGTGGTTTTTGCAACTCCAGAAGTTGCTTTCCAGAAGAGTGCCCCGGAGTAGAATGGGGGTAATTTCGAGTGCGCTGGGTAGATGGATAAGGTCAGAGACAAGGTCGGAGCTGTTGGGCGCTGTGTCTGTTCACACTATGATCCGTGCCCCTAGTGTGATTGACAGTTAAGATGGCGGCCGTTTGCGGGCTTTATCTCCGCTCCACTGTAAGCCTGCTGCATTCGAGGTGAGGTGAGTCCCAGTCTGAATCCGATGTGAGTAGGTGTCCAAGGTCTCTGGAATGCAGGAGCTGTCAAGTGTGATCCCCGGCAAGAGGGACCGGTCTCTTTTGATCCTCGAGGTGACTCCTCTCGTCATGTGCAGTCATCTACCAAGTCTGTGAGGTGCCGCTGTAGCAGGGATCTTTAGTAGAGAAAAGATGGGTAAAAAAAAAACAAAGCTCCAAGGCAGGGTAGAAAGGGGAATTATTTGTTCTAATATATGAGGGTTCTGGAGGGGTTTAGGGGTAAATTTAAACAGTATTTGGCTATTATGAGAGGAGAGTTCCAAAGCTCTGCGTCTAGTCAGGTCCGGTGTTGGCTCCGCCCCCACACACTTTTATATTTATATTTTTTCATATTTTGATTTTTATTTTTTCTCTTTATTTTCACATTTTTCTCATTTTTTGGATCAATTTGAATTTTTGCATTCCACTAGCATCACTCAGTTTTTCATTTGGATTTTTGGACACAGCAACAACTTTGTGGATTTGACTCAATTAACTTTCACCCATTTTCTTTTTTTCTCACTCCAGGAGGAGAACTGGGACACTGAGACACTATTATAACTGTCACTATATTGTATTCAGTTTTTTATATTTAGTTTTTATATCTTGTTTTTATATTTTGTTTCTGTACATTGCTATAAGCTTTATACCTAGCCGTAAGTATTGATTTCCTGTTTCATTGCCATTTCAACTTGTCTTTTTTGACCGTCATATGTTAAAGACATCTATTTTTTAACTGTTTTTTTTTACCAATTTTTGATGTCATGGATCCATGCACCATTTTATGATTATTTTTATGCTTTGTTTGTTATTAAAACTTTAAGACATCTCGTAGATAGTCTTTACTGTATACATAATCCCTACCAATATACCCATTTCCAATCGTACTATTATTCCCCTAAGACCTAGCCTTTGATTAGGCGCTCCTACAGTCTCCTCTTTGTTGTATCTACGTATCTGTGGGTAGCTAGGGACCCACTCTGTTTAGGAGCTAGAGGTCATTTTTAATTAGCGCTGTAAGTTACCAACCGATATCCAACCTTATTTCCTCAGAGGGATGTTTTAGAATAGGAATCACTGAGGGAAATCAGAGTTATAGGAGGAGCCCCCCTAAGTGCTGGTAAATCAGCTTTAAAAGGCTTGGCTAAAGGATTGGCTGAGCATTTTGTGAATGGGAAGAGAACAGCTGAAGAACATGAAGTGATGAAAAGACTGGAAGTCGTAATGCGTGATCTAGATTCATTGGATTTTCCAGAGGAAGCTTCTGAAAAGGAAACCAGAAGCTTCAATCAAGAGGAGATTGCAAATCTTTATACTAAAAAAGAGAAACGCCTTTTGGGGCCTGTATTAGGTTTGGTTAAAAATGTACTTGGAGGTTTACTTGGATAATTATAGCCAGTAAAACTTTGCTTTCATTAATGTTTGTAAAATGATGCTAATCAGATAACATATAATAAAGCATAAATAAAACACACAAAAAGCTATTTAAACAAACTGCATGTTCTCTACTCTGCTATTAAATAAAAATCATATGAGCAAAACTTGTTTTTTTCATTTATAATTATCATTAAAATGTTGACTGATCCTGGTTTTTGATCACATTTATGTAGTAAAGTTTATCGAATGATTTTTCTACAAAAGTAAAAATGAAATAGAAAAAGAAGGCCCAATGGCACCACTGATTGTGAACAGGGAATATAGTTATTGATACCAATATATAATAGTAATAGGGGGGACGAGGTAAATCCTCTGTTACACCCTTGTGTCTAAAGTATCATTGTAAGGTGCTGTGTACTAGTAAACTTTAAACAAGGAATTGGGGATTAAATCTCCAAAAGAATGTACACTTGGATAGCACTCTTATTCCCTCATGTGGAATAGTTTGGCTGAGTTACAAGATTGCGGATCAGTGAATTAAATTAAAACATAACTTTTATTGGACTTATAATTAAAATAAATGGAAAGGACAATACGTTTAAAAACCCAGGAATAAATCAACTTTGATAAGAATTAAGTGGAGCTTAAAGTTAACCAGATTGATAACTGCTATGATATAAATAGCAAATATAATTGATTAATCTTGAGACTTGGATTTGGCCTGATCTGTCAGTTATTCAAATTTGTTGTTTCAATTAATGGTTGAAACAAATATCTGGCTGTGAGATGTAAGGATTATGGTATCTTGTGGTATACCATGTACTTATGTGTGATGTTCAATACATTCTAGTCACTCATATACCAATATCCCCCTTGAAGTACAATGAGCCTTATTACTCTGTATCTTATACCTGATACTACTGTATTCCTCTAATATAAGCTATAGTCATGCTTAATTAAGAATGTAAATATATAAGATGCAGTAATAATATCAGATTATACTTCCTTGGTATTGTTCAACCACAATACTGATATCAGTGTCTCAATTGCAGTAGATAGATATTAGCTTATAAAATCTTATAATCAGATAACGTAATTCTTTTAGCTATTAGTTATCACTGGATTTGAAAGTTTTATATATATTTAAGTATCACCAGAGTAACCGTAGCTAAATGTAAATGCTATAGATTTTAACTTATATCAGAAGCTACTGTGGTGTATTTCTGGTTAATTAAGTTTCTAGGTTATTCCTAGTGTAGGTAGACCATCGTGCTTTAACTATAGCTGCTATGTCATTACAAATGGATTACTGATATGACTCCGTTGTAAAGCTTAAGATAATTTAAAGCTAGTCACCGACTGTCTGCAACTATAGTGAGGTTTCAGCAACTCAATACAAATGAAGTAGGTTTTAACCGTGTTGTTAACCTATTGTAATAATTGTAATCAAAATTAGTCTCCCATCATTGGTCTTTGTATAGGTAGACCTTAGCAAATTGCCTACTGCAAGATAAGTTACGTTTTATATTAGTCACTAAGTGTGACTTATTAGTTAAATAATATCTGAGCCACTAAGTGTAGCACCGTTTTTGCGCTGCAAGTTAGTGAAAGCTGGTCACCAGTGAATTAACAAAATCAAAGTTATTGATATAGGTAGGCTAATTAACAGCAGCTATATCATTACACATGCGTTGCTGATTTGTCTCCGTTATTAAGCTAAAAATAGTTTTGAGCTAATCACTCACTACCGGCTGCGGCAATAAAGTATCAGTTGCTAAATACTAATGAAATAAGCTGTTATAATATCTATAGTCAAAGTCAGTAACCCAAAATTATTATTTGTATAGGTGTATCTTAGCAGATTTCCTATAGTAACATTTGTTACGTTATATATAAGCCATTAAGTATGACTTATTTGTTTAAATAATTTCTAAGCCACTAAGTGTAACAGTGTTTTTATATCTTGTTTCTGTACATTGCTATAAGCTTTATACCTAGCCGTAAGTATTTATTTCCTGTTTCATTGCCATTTCAACTTGTCTTTTTTGACTGACATATGTTAAAGACATCTATTTTTTAACTGTTTTTTTTAACAATTTTTGATGTCATGGATCCATGCACCATTTTATGATTATTTTTATGCTTTGTTTGTTATTAAAACTTTAAGATATCTCGTAGATAGTCTTTACTGTATACATAATCCCTACCAATATACCCATTTCCAATCATACTATTATTCCCCTAAGACCTAGCCTTTGATTAGGCGCTCCTACAGTCTCCTCTTTGTTGTATCTACGTATCTGTGGGTAGCTAGGGACCCACTCTGTTTAGGAGCTAGAGGTAATTTTTAATTAGCGCTGTAAGTTACCAACCGATATCCAACCTTATTTCCTCAGAGGGATGTTTTAGAATAAGAATCACTTAGGGAAATCAGAGTTATAGGAGGAGCCCTCCTAAGTGCTGGTAAAGCAGGTTTAAAAGGCTTGGCTAAAGGATTGGCTGAACATTTTTTGAATGGGAAGAGAACAGCTGAAGAACATGAAGTGATGAAAAGACTGGAAGCCGTAATGCGTGATCTAGATTCATTGGATTTTCCAGAGGAAGCTTCTGAAAGGGAAACCAGAAGCTTCAATCAAGAGGAGATTGCAAATCTTTTTACTAAAAAAGAGAAACGCCTTTTGGGGCCAGTATTAGGTTTGGTTAAAAATGTACTTGGAGGTTTACTTGGATAGTTATAGCCAGTAAAACTTTGCTTTCATTAATGTTTGTAAAATGATGCTAATCAGATAACATAATAAAGCATAAATAAAACACAAAAAGCTATTTAAACAAACTGCATGTTCTCTACTCTGATATTACATAAAAATCATATGAGCAAAACTTGTTTTTTCATTTATAATTATCATTAAAATGGTGACTGATCCTGGTTTTTGATCACATTTATGTAGTAAAGTTTATCGAATGATTTTTCTACAAAAGTAAAAATTAAAGTCTATGGAAATATTTGTAGATAATAATTATATAATATTTTTGTGTTTGATCCCAACGTGTTGTATTTGATACCTGGAATAACAGTTAATTAAACAATAAGAAACAAATTATATTTATTTATTTTCATTCACCCTATTTTCTTATGCACTCTTGTTCCTCTAATTTAATATAAAATCTGAATAACAAACATGACCAAAATGTGATAATTAAGCAGATATTCTGCAAAACAGATAAAATGTAGGACAAATTTCATTTATTTAAGTTTTTTTAACATGTTTAACATTATTTAATTAATTTGTCTTTACCTCCTGAAAGCTTAATTATACCTAACATGAGTGGATTTTTTTTGGCAATTTGCACAGCTTTTGTTCAATTTTAAATCTCTTATAAATAATTTAAATGGTTACTTAAGTTTACTTACATCTAGGGCGCGATCCGATATAGATCGTAGTTTGCGGCGCAAGCGAGGGAACCGCGTCGCCGCAGTTTCAGCTTGCAACTCGAGCTATCCCATATACTGCGCCGTCAGATGCTAAAGTGCCGTAAGTCAGATAAACCAGCGATGTCCAGAAATCTGCGCAAGTACAAATTTCTGGCGTCGCCAGTGACTTGCGGCACGTTAGAAACTGTCGGCGCCTACAAAACCTGACTAAAGTCTAAATCACCCGCACTGTCTAACACGCCTCCCTAACATAGCCCGACACGTCTAAACCTCTATCCGCTATCCCCCCTCACTATCCTAACAATAACAATGTATTAACCCCTAAACCGCCGCTACCTAATAAAGTTATTAACCCCTAAACCGCCGCCAGCTATATTAAATCTATAACCCCCTAAAGTGAGCCCCTAACACCGCCGCCATCTATCTTACCTACCCCCTAAAGTGAGCCCCTACCCCGCCGCTATCTATTTTAAAATGATTAACCCCTAATCTAATCCCCCTACCCCGCCGCCATCTATATTAAATTATTTAACCCCTAACATACTAAACTATCCCTACCACTAAACTCAAGTCTAACCCTACAAATAGCCCTGAAAAGGGCTTTTTGCGTGGCATTGCCCCAAAGTAACAGCTCTTGTGCCAGCCCTTAACAGGGCTTTTTGCGGGGCATGCCCCAAAGAATTCAGCTCTTTTGCCAGCCCTTAAAAGGGCTTTTGGCGGGGCTTTGTCACAAAGTAAACTGCTCTTTTGCCTACAATCTACATCCCCTACACCGCGGCCACCTATAATAAATGTATTAACCCCTAATCTAATCCCCCTACACCGCCGCCAGCTATAATAAATGTATTAACCCCTAATCTAATCCCCCTACACCTCCGCCAGCTATATTAACTATATTAACCCTAATTATATTAGGGTTAATATAGTTAATATAGTTATTATATTATATATATTAACTATATTAACCCTAATTATATTAGGGTTAATATAGTTAATATAGTTATTATATTATATATATTAACTATATTAACCCTAATTATATTAGGGTTAATATAGTTAATATCGTTATTATATTATATATATATAAAGTATAATAACCCTATCTAACTCTAACATCCCTAACTAAACTCTTATTAAAATAAATCTAATATTAATATTATTAATTAAAATATTCCTATTTAAATCTAAATACTTACCTATAAAACAAACCCTAAGATAGCTACAATATAATTAATAATTACATTGTAGCTATGTTAGGGTTTATATTTATTTTACAGGTAAATTGTTAATTATTTTAACTAGGTATAATAGCTATTAAATAGTTATTACCTATTTAATAGCTACCTAGTTAAAATAATTACCCAATTACCTGTAAAATAAATCCTAACCTAAGTTACAAATACACCTACACTATCAATAAATTAAATAAACTACAAATATCTATCTAAAAATACAATTAAATAAACTAAACTAAATTACAAAAAAAAACAAACACTAAATTACAAAAAATAAAAAAAAGATTACAAGATTTTTAAGCTAATTACACCTATTCTAAGCCCCCTAATAAAATAATAAACCCCCAAAATAAGAAAAAATCCCTACCCTATTCTAAATTAAAAATAGTTCAAAGCTCTTTTACCTTACCAGCCCTTAAAAGGGCCTTTTGTGGGGGCATGCCCAAAAGAAAACTGCTCTTTTGCCTGAAAAAAAACCACAATACCACCCCCCAACATTACAACCCACCACCCACATACCCCTAATCTAACCCAAACCCCCCTTAAATAAACCTAACACTACCCCCCCCTGAAGATCTCCCTACCTTGTATTCACCCCGCCGGGCAGAACTCCTCATCCGATCCGGGCGATGTCTTCCAGCAAGCGGCAGTGAAGTCTTCTTCCATCCGGGCGATGTCTTGAAGCAAGCGGCAGAGAGTCTTCTTCCATCAAATGACGTCATCCAAGATGGCCTCCGTCGAATTCCGATTGGCTGATAGGATTCTATCAGCCAATTGGAATTAAGGTAGAAAAATCTGATTGGCTGATTGAATCAGCCAATCAGATTCAAGTTCAATCCGATTGGCTGAACCAATCAGCCAATCAGATTGAACCTGAATCTGATTGGCTGATTCAATCAGCCAATCAGATTTTTCTACCTTAATTCCGATTGGCTGATAGAATCCTATCAGCCACTCGGAATTCGGCGGACGCCATCTTGGATGACGTCATTTAAAGGAACCTCATTCGTCGGGAAGTCGTCGTGCCGGATGGATGCTCCGCGGCGGAGGAGCGAAGAAAGAAGATTGAAGATGCCGATTTGCTTGAAGACATCGCCGATGGAAGAAGACTCTCTGCCGCTTGCTTCAAGACATCGCCCGGATGGAAGAAGACTTCACTGCCGCTTGATGGAAGACATCGCCCGGATCGGATGAGGAGTTCTGCCCGCCGGGGTGAATACAAGGTAGGGAGATCTTCAGGGGGGGTAGTGTTAGGTTTATTTAAGGGGGGTTTGGGTTAGATTAGGGGTATGTGGGTGGTGGGTTGTAATGTTGGGGGGTGGTATTGTGTTTTTTTTTTCAGGCAAAAGAGCAGTTTTCTTTGGGGCATGCCCCCACAAAAGGCCCTTTTAAGGGCTGGTAAGATAAAAGAGCTTTGAACTATTTTTAATTTAGAATAGGGTAGGGAATTTTTTTTATTTTGGGGGTTTATTATTTTACTAGGGGGCTTAGAATAGGTGTAATTAGCTTAAAAATCTTGTAATCTTTTTTTTTATTTTTTGTAATTTAGTGTTTTTTTTTTGTAATTTAGTTTAGTTTATTTAATTGTATTTTTAGATAGATATTTGTAGTTTATTTAATTTATTGATAGTGTAGGTGTATTTGTAACTTAGGTTAGGATTTATTTTACAGGTAATTGGGTAATTATTTTAACTAGGTAGCTATTAAATAGGTAATAACTATTTAATAGCTATTATACCTAGTTAAAATAATTAACAATTTACCTGTAAAATAAATATAAACCCTAACATAGCTATAATGTAATTATTAATTACATTGTAGCTATCTTAGGGTTTATTTTATAGGTAAGTATTTAGATTTAAATAGGAATATTTTAGTTTATAATATGAATTAGATTTATTTAATAAGAATTTAGTTAGGGGTGTTAGGGTTAGATAGAGTTAATATAGTTTATATAAATACTATAGTAACTATATTAACTATATTAACCCTAATATAATTAGGGTTAATATAGTTAATATATATAATGTAATAACTATATTAACTATAATATACTTAGGGTTAATATAGATAATATAGCTGGCGGCGGGGTAGGTAGATTAAATTAGGGGTTAATAATTTTAATATAGATGGCGGCGGTGTAAGGGGTTCACATTAGGGGATAGATCAGTTAGATGGTTGGGCGGTTTTAGGGGCTCACAGTAGGGGGTTAGTTTTATGTAGGATGGGCGAGACGTTTAGGGGGTTAAATACTTTATTAGGGATTGCGGCAGGGGATTCGCGGTTGACAGGGAGATAGACATTGCGCATCTGCGTTAGGTGTTAGGTTTTATTTAGCAGATCGCGGTTGACAGGGAGATAGACATTGCGCATGCGTTAGGTGTTAGGTTTTATTTAGCAGATCGCTGTTGACAGGGAGATAGACATTGCGCATTGCGTTAGGTGTTAGGTTTATTTTAGCAGATCGCGGTTGACAGGGAGATAGACATTGCGCATGCGCTTAGGTGTTAGGTTTATTTTAGCAGCCAGTTTAGGAAGTTACGGGGCTCCAATAGTCAGTGTATGGCTTCTTACGGCTGCTTTTTTGTGGCGAGGTGAAAATGGAGTAAGATTTCTCCATTTTCGCCAAGTAAGTCCTTACGCTGCTTAACTTGGATACCAAACTGCACGGGTTTGGTATACCTGCCTATGGCCCAAAAAACTACGGGCGACGGCAGAAATATACTCGCGTAACTTCTAGGTTACGCCGTATATAGGATACCAAACCCGCGCAAATATTGGCATCGCCAGCTTTTGCGGGCGTACGATTTTTATCGGATCGACCCCTTGAAATATAGCTCAAACACACAGTAAATGTATACACAACTTAAGTATTTGTAAATGATTATGGATTTTAATGAAGTGTTAAGATTAAAAAAAATCTTGAACACAATTCTATAAACATTATACTGTATTTAAATTATATAAAAAATTGTATTTGATTTTATTATTGGTTTAAAGGGACACTGTACCCACATTTTTTATTTTGTGATTCAGATAGAGCATGACATTTTAAGCAACTTTCTAATTTACTCCTATTATCAATTTTTCTTCATTCTCTTGTTATCTTTATTTGAAATGCAAGAATGTAAGTTTAGATGCCGGGCCCATTTTTGGTGAACAACCTAGGTTGTCCTTGCAGATTGGTGGATAAATTCATCCACCAATCAAAAACTGCTGTCCAGAGTCTGAACCCAAAAACAAGTCTAGATGCCTTCTTTTTCAAATACAGATAGCAAGAGAACAAAGAAAAATTGATAATAGGAGTAAATTAGAAAGTTGCTTAAAATTGCCTGCTCTATCTAAATCACGAAAGAAAAAAATTGGGTTCAGTGTCCCTTTAAGCAAAAATAATCAAACGAAAATAAGCAAGACTTATGCTTATGCTTTTATGCAGTTATTGTATAAATTTAATTTCTTATTTTACAATCTAATTTAGCATAACAATGGACTCTTTCCACATCATAAGAAAATTAGCATATTGAATACGCTTCAGTTAGACAGAAACAGCTAAGGCCTACATAAAATTAGTGGATCAGATTCTTATGATAAGGGAACTTTTGGTCAACAAACAGTTTTCTTTCATGTAATTAGCAAGAGTCCATGAGCTAGTGACATATGGGATATACATTCCTACCAGGAGGGGCAAAGTTTCCCAAACCTTCAAATGCCTATAAATACACCCCTCAACACACCCACGATTCAGTTTTACAAACTTTGCCTCCCATGGAGGTGGTGAAGTAAGTTTGTGCTAGATTCTACGTTGATATGCGCTTCGCAGCAGGCTGGAGTCCGGTTTTCTCTCAGAGTGCAGTGAATGTCAGAGGGATGTGAAGAGAGTATTGCCTATTTGAATTCAATGGTCTCCTTCTACGGGATCTATTTCATAGGTTCTCTGTTATCGGTCGTAGAGATTCATCTCTTACCTCCCTTTTCAGATCGACGATATACTCTTATATACCATTACCTCTACTGATTCTCGTTTCAGTACTGGTTTGGCTGTCTACTATATGTAGATGAGTGTCTTAGGGTAAGTAAGTCTTATTTTATTATGACACTCTAAGCTATGGTTGGGCACTTTCTATGTAAAGTTCTAAATATATGTCTTTAAACTTATATTTGCCATGATTCAGGATAATCAGTATTCCTTTAAAATCCAGACTGGTCAGTTTCATTATTTGGGATAATGCATTTTAATTCAATTTATTTTTCTTTACCTTGAAAATTTTCAATTGATCATTTTTCCCTTGTGTGCTGTTAGGCTCGCGGGGGGCAGAAAATGTTTTTTTTTTTATTGCGTCATTCTTGGCGCAGACTTTTTTTGGCGCAAAAATTTCGTCATTTCCCGGCGCCGTAGTTGACGCCGGAAGTTTGTATTCTGTTAAAACGTCATTTTTGACGCATGTGTATTCAGACATTTTTTGTGCCAAAAAAATGTGGGCGTCGGTTCTGGCGTCAGAGGATGTGGCGTCATACTTGGCGCCAAATATATGGGCGTTGTATTTAGCGCCAATAATGTGGGCGTCATATTTGGCGCCAAAAAATGTGGGCGTATTTTTTGTTTCACTTTTTTGCTTCTGGTTTCTAGAAGCTTATTATTTTGCATTCTTTTCCCATTCCTGAAACTGTCATTTAAGGAATTTGATAATTTTGCTTTTAAATATTGTTTTTTTCTATACATATTGCAAGATTTCACTGTTCCTGTTTCAAAACAATCTAGAGGATTCCTGTTGACTGAGTTCATTCCTACCAAAGCTAAGTTAATTTATTTTAAATGTTATGAATGTTTATCTTTAGCTATGGTTTGTAATAAGTTATCATGATAAACTTTTACATGCAGAATCCATTAGTATTTATGCTTTATATATTGCCATTCTTTTTACATCTTATGTACAAGAAATATTTAGAAGATTTATAAGAAATATTTTTCTGATTCTATTTTAAAGGCTTTGTCTCACATCATGCCTTCTAATAAAATTTTTAGGTCCTTTTCAAACTTCTTTTTTAATTATTGAAGTTTCATATGACCAATAACATACTGATTTATCCTTTTCTGATGATGTTTTTTCTCATTCAGAATTTTCTTCATCAGATATTGACACTAACAAATCTACTTTTTTATTTTTTTATTAAAGTACATTTGTTCTTTGTTGAAAAGGTGTTGATTATTTTGGATATTAAGGTAACTAGTTCTTTTTCAAGACTAGCTAACACTATTTCTGCTTATTTATTCTTCTGTGTTTTCAGAGGTTTTTTTCCAATTCCTCATACTAGGGATTGGAATAGGCTGAGAATTTTCTTTTATTCCTTCTTCAAAGGTTTTAAACTATATTCTTTGCCGGCAGTTAAATTCAATTTGGGGGTTCTCCAATTTATTGGGGCTATCTCTACTCCTACTAATTATGCTATTGTTTCTATAGCAAAATAGTATTTATTTTCCTTTAGATGGTTGTATCTTATTTATGGAAAATTATTTAGTTTCAGGTACTTTTCTTGGACCTGTGATTTATTTGGATGATGTTGCAATTGCTTCATTTTTTCTGTTTACTTTAAGATCAAGTATCAGATTATGATTTATTTTAGCATTGTTAAAGGGACAACATTTACTAGACTAGGTGCTGTTGCATTTGTCTTGTTGTTTTGCATTTATTGATTATGCAAGTCCAGTGTATTGACTGGTCCTTTAACTGGACTATCATGCTAATAATTTCATTTGTGTCTTCATTTTATTGAATATTTTCGCAAATGAGGTTTAATCTATGTCTTTAGCTGTTTTAGCTAGAAGAATTTTGTGATTTCTAAAAATCCATATTTCTTTTGTTCTAAGATAATCAATTATTTGTTTTATAATTGCAAGTCAATTCTTAACTGTTACTCTGGGCTTCAAGATTGAGTTCTAAGACTAAAACTTTAAGCTTATACTAGTTTGGTTGTTCTTATTAAGGAACAATTCCTGAATTCTTTCCCAAGTAACATGTTTTTAATTGGAAATTTTTCAGTTCGAAATCAGCTCCCTAAAATTGCGATGTACGTGCCGTATTCCAGCTTGGCTGGCAAGGGGCAGGTTAAGACTTTTTTGAAATTTATTTGGTTCTATTCGGTCCAAATTTCTTTGATTTTATTCCAGTAAGGCTAACACTTTCTTTAAGTGTGTTTCAGTACTATATATTTTGGGTACTGTTGAAGCATGGCTGATCACCCGTGGGGTTCAAGCGCTGCTCAGACCTGGAATCTTCTGGGGTATTTCTTCCAGTTCCATTTTTAGGAACTGGGTTTTGGAGTTTTATTCAAACTATTCTGCCTTTTTTTGGTCAGTGATAGCATTATTTGTTTTCATTAGATACAATAAATGCATATTTTCCTTTTTCTGTTTTCATTCAGATTATTTTCTGAGGATGCGGAATCTCATATGATTCACTTTGTTCTTCCAGGACATAGTTAGAGGATCTTTTTTTCAAAAGCTCTTGATTCCTCACACAAGGGTCACCTTTTTTAGGTTTCCAGATAGTTTGTGTCACTGTCTTTGTCTCTATCAGACAAGGGACAATTTTATTGGGTTCCGTCTGTCGGTACCTTTAGTCTCTATTATTTCCTTCAGTTGCTATATATGCATAGAAGTTTTAGGTCTTATGGCCACAGCATTGGATTCAATTCCCTTTGCTCATTTTCAATAGAAAGAACCTTTCCAGTCTTTTATGCTGAAATATGGTACAGGGATTCTAGGATTTCGCATTTTAAATCTTCGAATCCTAATATTTATCTCTCTTGATTTGGTGGTTAAGATCACCATCATTTAGTTCTACAGGTCTCTTAGTTTCTTTCAACCTGGACCATGATCTCTACAGATGTGAGTCTTTTTGGTTGGGAGGCTGTCTGAGGATCTCTGTCAGCACAAGGACTTTGGAAATCTCAGGAGGCGAGATTACCATTTGATATTTTAGAACTCCGTGCTTTCTCAGGCCTAGATTTGGAGTTTGGCGGTAGCCATGAAAACCAGCGTTAGAGGCTCCTAACGCTGGTTTTAGGCTAACTCCGGTATTTGAGTCACTCAAAAAAGGGTCTAACGCTCACTTTTCAGCCGCGACTTTTCCCATACCCGCAGATCCCCTTGCGTAAATTGCGTATCCTATCTTTTCAATAGGATTTTTCTAACTCCGGGTATTTAGAGTCGTGTCTGAAGTGAGCGTTAGAAATCTAACGACAAAACTCCAGCCGCAGAAAAAAAGTCAGTAGTTAAGAGTTTTTTGGGCTAACGCCGGTTCATAAAGCTCTTAACTACTGTACTCTAAAGTACACTAACACCCATAAACTACCTATGTACCCCTAACCGAGGTCCCCCCACATCGCCGCCACTCGATTAAAATTTTTTTAACCCCTAATCTGCCGACCGCCACCTTAGTTATACTTATGTACCCCTAATCTGCTGCCCCTAACACCGCCGACCCCTGTATTATATTTATTAACCCCTAATCTGCCCCCCCACAACGTCGCCGCCAGCTACCTACAATAATTAACCCCTAATCTGCCGACCGCAAAGCGCCGCCACCTACATTATAGCTATGTACCCCTAATCTGCTGCCCCTAACACCGCCGACCCCTATATTATATTTATTAACCCCTAATCTGCCCCCCTCAACGTCGCCTCCCACCTGCCTACACTTATTAACCCCTAATCTGCCGAGCGGACCGCCACCGCTACTATAATAAAGTTATTAACCCCTAATCCGCCTCACTAACCCTATAATAAATAGTATTAACCCCTAATCTGCCCTCCCTAACATCGCCGACACCTAACTTCAATTATTAACCCCTAATCTGCCGACCGGAGCTCACCGCTATTCTAATAAATGTATTAACCCCTAAAGCTAAGTCTAACCCTAACACTAACACCCCCCTAAATTAAATATAATTTTAATCTAACGAAATTAATTAACTCTTATTAAATAAATTATTCCTATTTAAAGCTAAAATACTTACCTGTAAAATAAATCCTAATATAGCTACAATATAAATTATAATTACATTGTAGCTATTTTAGGATTAATATTTATTTTACAGGCAACTTTGTAATTATTTTAACCAGGTACAATAGCTATTAAATAGTTAAGAACTATTTAATAGTTACCTAGTTAAAATAATTACAAAATTACCTGTAAAATAAATCCTAACCTAAGTTACAATTAAACCTAACACTATACTATCATTAAATTAATTAAATAAAATACCTACAATTACCTACAATTAAACCTAACACTACACTATCAATACATTAATTAAATACAATATCTACAAATAACTACAATGAAATAAACTAACTAAAGTACAAAAAATAAAAAAGAACTAAGTTACAAAAAATAAAAAAATATTTACAAATATAAAGAAAAATATTACAACAATTTTAAACTAATTACACCTACTCTAAGCCCCTAATAAATAACAAAGACCCCCAAAATAAAAAATGCCCTACCTATTCTAATTACTAAAGGTCAAAGCTCTTTTACCTTACCAGCCCTGAACAGGGCCCTTTGCGGGGCATGCCCCAAGAAGTTCAGCCTCTTTTGGCTGTAAAAAAAAAACATACAATACCCCCCCCAACATTAACAACCCACCACCCACATACCCCTAATCTAACCCAAACCCCCCTTAAATAAACCTAACACTAAGCCCCTGAAGATCATCCTACCTTGTCTTCACCTCAACCAGGTATCACCGATCCGTCCTGGCTCCAAAATCTTCATCAACCCAAGCGGGGCCTGGCGATCCATCATCCGGTGGCTGAAGAGGTCCAGAAGAGGCTCCAAAGTCTTCATCCTATCCGGAAGAAGAGGCGATCCGGACCGGCAACCATCTTGATCCAAGCGGCATCTTCTATCTTCATCCGATGACGACCGGCTCCATCCTGAAGACCTCCACCGCGGACCCATCTTCTTCCGGCGACGTCCAACTGAAGAATGACGGTTCCTTTAAGGGACGTCATCCAAGATGGCGTCCCTTGAATTCCGATTGGCTGATAGGATTCTATCAGCCAATCGGAATTAAGGTAAGAATATTCTGATTGGCTGATGGAATCAGCCAATCAGAATCAAGTTCGCATTCTATTGGCTGTTCCGATCAGCCAATAGAATGCGAGCTCAATCTGATTGGCTGATTGGATCAGCCAATCGGATTGAACTTGATTCTGATTGGCTGATTCCATTAGCCAATCAGAATATTCCTACCTTAATTCCGATTGGCTGATAGAATCCTATCAGCCAATCGGAATTCGAGGGACGCCATCTTGGATGACGTCCCTTAAAGGAACCGTCATTCTTCAGTTGGACGTCGCCGGAAGAAGATGGGTCCGCGGTGGAGGTCTTCAGGATGAGCCGGTCGTCATCGGATGAAGATAGAAGATGCCGCTTGGATCAAGATGGTTGCCGGTCGGATCGCCTCTTCTTCCCGGATAGGATGAAGACTTTGGAGCCTCTTCTGGACCTCTTCAGGCCACCGGATGATGGATCGCCAGCCCCCGCTTGGGTTGATGAAGATTTTGGAGCCAGGACGGATCGGTGATACCTGGTTGAGGTGAAGACAAGGTAGGATGATCTTCAGGGGCTTAGTGTTAGGTTTATTTAAGGGGGGTTTGGGTTAGATTAGGGGTATGTGGGTGGTGGGTTGTAATGTTTGGGGGGGGGTTTGTATGTTTTTTTTTACAGCAAAAGAGCTTGAACTTCTTGGGGCATGCGCCCGCAAAGGGCCCTGTTCAGGGCTGGTAAGGTAAAAAGGCTTTGACCTTTAGTAATTTAGAATAGGGTAGGGCATTTATTATTTTGGGGGGCTTTTGTTTATTTTATTAGGGGGGCTTAGAGTAGGTGTATTTAATTAAAATTGTTGTAATATTTTTCTTTATGTTTGTAAATATTTTTTTTATTTTTTGTAACTTAGTTCTTTTTTTATTTTTTGTACTTTAGTTAGTTTATTTCATTGTAGTTATTTGTAGATATGTATTTAATTAATGTATGATAGTGTAGTGTTAGGTTTAATTGTGAGGTAATTGTAGGTATTTTATTTAAATAATTTAATGATAGTATAGTGTTAGGTTTAATTGTAACTTAGTTAGGATTTATTTTACAGGTAATTTTGTAATTATTTTAACTAGGTAAACTATTAAATAGTTCTAACTATTTAATAGCAATGTACCTGGTTAAAATAATTACAAAGTTGCCTGTAAAATAAATATTAATCCTAAAATAGCTACAATGTAATTATAATTTATATTGTAGCTATATTAGGATTTATTTTACAGGTAATTATTTTAGCTTTAAATAGGAATAATTTATTTAATAAGAGTTAATTAATTTCGTTAGATTAAAATTATATTTAATTTAGGGGGGTGTTAGTGTGTAGGGTTAGACTTAGCTTTAGGGGTTAATACATTTATTAGAATAGCGGTGAGCTCCGGTCGGCAGATTAGGGGTTAATAATTGAAGTTAGGTGTCTGCGATGTTAGGGAGGGCAGATTAGGGGTTAATACTATTTATGATAGGGTTAGTGAGGCGGATTAGGGGTTAATAACTTTATAATAATAGCGGTGCGGTCCGGTCGGCAGATTAGGGGTTAATAAGTGTAGGCAGGTGGAGGCGACGTTGTGGGGGCAGATTAGGGGTTAATAAATATAATATAGGGGTCCGCGGTGTTAGGGGCAGCAGATTAGGGGTACATAGGGATAATGTAAGTAGCGGCGGTTTACGGAGCGGCAGATTAGGGGTTAATAATAATATGCAGGGGTCAGCGATAGCGGGGGCGGCAGATTAGGGGTTAATAAGTGTAAGGTTAGGGGTGTTTAGACTCGGGGTACATGTTAAAGTGTTAGGTGCAGACGTAGGAAGTGTTTCTTCATAGCAAACAATGGGGCTGCGTTAGGAGCTGAACGCGGCTTTTTTGCAGGTGTTAGTTTTTTTTTCAGCTCAAACAGCCCCATTGTTTTCTATGGGGGAATCATGCACGAGCACGTTTTTGAGGCTGGCCGCTTGCGTAAGCAACTCTGGTATCGAGAGTTGAAGCTGCGTTAAATATGCTCTACGCTCCTTTTTTGGAGCCTAACGCAGCCTTTATGTGGACTCTCAATACCAGAGTTATTTTTATGGTGCGGCCAGAAAAAAGCCGGCGTTAGCTTTTCGGGTCCTTACCGACAAAACTCTAAATCTAGCCGTCAGAGTTTTTCAGTTAGTTTCTTTTTGAAGAAGAGACGTTTATTGTTTTTCAGACAATATAACAACTATGGTGTATGTCAATCATCAGGGTAGGACTATCAGTCCTTAGGCTGTGACAGAAGTGTCTCGGATATTAGCTTGGGCTAAATCCAGCTCCTATCTAAATTCTGTGGTTCTTTTCCCAGGTATAGATATTTGGGAAGCGGATTATCTCTGTTAATCAAGCTTTACTTCCGGGAGAATGGTCTCTCTTACCCAGATATGTTTTTCAATTTTTCAGATGTGAGCATTTCTAGAAATAGATCTGTTGGCATCTCATCTGAATAAAGAACTTCCCAGGGGCCTATTCAGGTCCGGGGATCTTCAGGCGGAAGTAGTGTATGCATTGACATTTCTTTGGAATTATCTTTTTGCCTATTTCTTTCCGCCTCTAGTTCTTCTTCCAAAGTGATTTCCAAAATTCTTATGGAGTATTTGTTTGTTATGCTGGTGGCTCCAGCATGGCCTCTCAGGTTTTGGTATGCGGATCTCATTCGGATGGCCAGTTGCCAACCTTGGACACTTCTGTTTAAACCAGACCTTCTTTCTCAAGGCCCATTTTTTCCATCAGGATCTCAAATCATTAAATTTGAAGGGATGGAGATTGAACGCTTGATTTTTAGTCATAGAGGTTTCTCTGACTCATTGATTAATACTATGTTTCAGGCTCGTAAATCTGTCTCTAGAAAGATTTATTATTGAGTCTGGAAGACCTACTTTTCTTGGCATTCTTTTAAAATTCATATAATTTTATTATTTTTTCAGGTTGGTTTGGATAAGGTTTTGTCTTCAGTTCTTTTTTAGGACAAACCTCTACTCTTTCTGTTCTTTTTTCACAGAAAGATTGCTAATCATCCTGATATTCATTGTTTTGTACAGGCTTTGGTCCATATCAAGCCTGTCATTAATTCAATCTCTCCTCTTGGGAGTCTCAATTTGGTGCTGAGGGCTTTACAGGCTCCTCCGTTTGAAACTATGCATTCTCTGAACATTAAATTACTTTCTTGGAAAAGTATTGTTCCTTTTGGTTATTTCTTCTGCTAGAAGAGTTTTTGAGTTATCTGCTCTTTTTTGTGAATATCCTTTTCTGATTTTTCATCAGGATAAGGCAGTGTTACTTCCTGATATTCATCATTTTGTTCAGGTTTTGATTCGTATCAAACCTGTCATTAAGCCAATTTTTCCTCCTTGGAGTCTTAATTTGGTTCTGAAGTGTTTTCAGGCTCTTCTATTTGAGCATATGCTTGCTCTGGACATTAATTACTTTCATGGAAAGTATTGTTCTGTTTGGACATCTCTTCAGCTAGAACAGTTTTTGAATATCTGTTCTTTTCTTGTGAATCTCTTTTTCTGATTTTTTCATCAGGATAAGGGTGGTTTTTGCTGTCCTCATTCAATTCTTACCTAAAAGTTGTAAATTCTAACAAACATTAGGGAGGAAGTTAGTGTTTTCCCTTAACTTCTTTGGTGAGATTCTTACTTTCTTGGATATGGTAAGAGTTTTTGAAATTCTATGTTGAAGCTATTCAGAGTTTCAGATAGACTTCTAGTCTATTTTTTATCTTTTCTGGTTTTAGGAAGGTCAAAAAGCTTCTGCCATATATTTTGGCATCTGCTTAAACTTTTGATTCATCATGCTTAATTGGAGTCGGGTGATTCCCGCCTCGGAGGATTACGGCTCATTCTACTAGGTAAGTTTACTACTTCCTGGGCTTTTTAAGAATGAAGCTTCTGTTGATCAGATTTGCAGAGCAATGACTTGGTCTTCTTTGCATACTTTTCCTATGTTTCTAGCCATTTTGATGTTTTCTCTTCTTTAGGAAGCAGTTTTGGTAGAATGGTACATTCAGGCAGCTGTCTCAGTTTGATTCTTCTGCTTATAAATTCAGTTTTTTCATTATAAAAAGTGAAACTTTTTGATTGGGTAGTGGATAAATTTTTCAGCGGAATTGCTGTCTTTATTTTATCCCTCCCTCTCTAGTGACTCTTGCTGGAAGTTCCACATCTTGGGTATTTATTATCCCATACGTCACTAGCTCATGACTCTTGCTAATTACATGAAAGAAAACATAATTTATGTAAAACTTACCTGACAAATTCATTTCTTTCATATTAGCAAGGAAGTCCATAAGGCCCACCCTTTTTGTGGTGTTATATTTTTTTGTATAAAGCACAATTATTCCAATTCCTTATTTTTTTTGATGCTTTCGCTCCTTTCTTATCACCCCACTTCTTGGCTATTCGTTAAACTGAATTGTGGTGTGGTGAGGAGGGTGTAATTTTATAGGCATTTTAAGGTTTGGGAAACTTTGCCCCTCCTGGTAGAATGTATATCCCATAGCGTCACTAGCTCATGGACTCTTGCTAATATGAAAGAAATGAATTTATCAGGTAAGTTCTTGCATAGAATTATGTTTTTTCATATATCATTTAGAAACTCCTTTCAACAATGACTGTCTCACCAGAATTTTTTTTAAGTTTTTTCCTAACCTGGCCATCATACTAGACCTACCCACTGTACACCGTATAAAGTATAAAGCCAGCCTCTATATTTAATAATAATTATAATCATAATAATGAGGTCAAGGAGCATGCAACATGTAATATGAAGTTTTCCCATCCTGTGTTATCATATAACAAGATAGTACCTCAATCTAGCACTTGTCCTGAAAACTAACAACCAAATAATAGCCAGAGGTATAGAGAGACTTACTATTGGGGATTTAGGTGATAAATAACACCATAAAGGCCGCCCAGTGCATATACAAGCAACTAAGTTGAAGTCATGTGCATAAAATATAATTGAAAATAGAATGAGAAGAGTGGATAATAGGATAGAAGTTTTATGCTGTGTTACTAATACTTACTTATTTACACTGCGTCTTCCCAGAACACAAGAATTAACAAATATAAAATGAATTCATACCTTTAATACTGTGTGGTCTTAGCCCTTATCTAAAAGAATGTAAAACAATCCATCCCAGATCAAGACCAGTCTATTCTCTGCCCATGCTATATATTGCCTAAACTAATATGTTGACAAGCATATATATATATATATATATATATATATATATAATATATATATAATAAATATAAAGTATATATATATAGTCAATGCACACATTTAGATTATGATTATGGTATGACATAAAAGCTGTTTGACCATGTAATCAAATGCAGAAAGAAAAGGTCAACCAGCCTAACAAGGAATCCATCTAACTGTGCTAGAAGTTTTATCCAATACCCTTTCCCTACTTGTTCTTAGGATAATACAACAACAGACAGTGACTTAAAGGGACATTGTACAATAGATTTTTCTTTGCATAAAATGTTTTGTAGATGGTCCATTTAAATATCCCATCTGTAGTGTTTTTGTAAAAATGTATAGGTTTTGCTTATTGTGCGATTATAGAACTCCTAGACCAAGCCTACAGTGTCAGATGTATACAGTGTGTTTACAGACTTGTTGCTGGCTCCTATTTATGTAATTCTGTCTTTTTATTTAGAGGGAAGGGGGGGGACTGTCTGCTCTTCTGTGTTCCCAGCCCCTTTCACTGGGTGTCCCAGCCAAACACCATCAACAGTGCTAAACTGGGAGCTTCTAAGTAAGTTGTAAATGGTTTTATACTGAATTTTTAGATAAAGGCTTTTGTGCATATTCTTCTTTATAGTAGTGTGTCTATTCAATGCAGTTATATTAAAAATGGTATATACTGTCCCTTTAATAACGCTGATGTAAACCCTTTATTGCATTCCTTATAGGTAGAACTGGAATAATCTTGTAAGACACTCAAGCAGTGACTGTGCATAATTAACGCCATAGTGTCTGGCCTCTTAGTCGTTACTTGTTCCCCATCCCTATGCCACCTGTTTCACCAAAAAGGTACTAGTCTAGTAGTACTATGATTCCTCTAGTACTACTAGAGGAATCATAGAACACAAACAGCTTTCTGAATAAGACCCAGATAACAGGTGGCTATGTATAGCTCATGTACTAAGCCCCTCTAGTCTAGTGTTTCCAAAAGAATGTTTTGCTCACCACCTCCCTGTTTTCATAAACGCATCATCAGCACATCCCTACTGGGGTAAAATATATTTAGAATAACACTCGACAACTCCTAATGACGATAATGGAATATACAATGTAAAAGTATGATTAACCCCTTAACAACCAGAGATGTACCCCTGCCACCAGCAGTGAGACTGCTATTTTAGCAAGATTACAGGAGGGCTGGAGTATCTTAACCAGAGCACAGGTGAAATAATCAGGGTGAGCTGATTGTTTCACCTGTGCTCTAGTTAAGATATAATGAATTCTGGCCTTAGTAAGGGTCCTGAGGACTGTTACTTATGTAAAGGACAGTCTAGTATAAATTAAACTTTCATTATTAAGATAGGACTTTTTAATGTTAAACATAGGTAGGCTCATATGCTAATTTCTAAGTCCTTTGGAGTGCTGCCTCTTATCACAGGCTTTTTAATCTCCTTTCAACACAAAGGAGAACAGAAAGTACAGTGGACCATATAGATAACACGGTGTTCAGCACAGGGGGTATTTAAGATTTAGCACAAACCAATGCTAAATTTAAGACAATAGATAATAAACAGCCACAGTCATGTGTCAGGGGGGTGCTGGAAGAAGGGTTCCTAGATACAAGGTAATCACTAGAGGTAAAAAGTATATTAATATAACTGTGTTGGTTATACAAAACTGGGGAATAAAGGGATCATCTATCTTTTAAAACAATAACAATTCTATGGTAGACTGTCCCTTTAAGAGGGATAAGGGTAATAAAAAGGAGACATTTCAGTGTATATTTACCACTTCCTAATGAGTCATTTTCAAACCCCTGTGCTGGAGCTGTTTTTAAATGATAAAAACACAAAAATCATACACAGTAATAACAGAAAATAAATGTGATTAAAAGGATATGTGAATAGGGGTATACAAGTCCGTTGCATGATATTTCCAATTCTTCAATATAGATATATACTCTTTAGAGCTAACAAAACTCATGTCTTAAGCAGTCTAGAATTCACAATGCTGTCAGGTACAGCTGTCTCTATACTTTGTGACTGAAGTTTTTTTTCAAACATAAAAAGCTCAAAGAAAGAGGTAGATAGTGGGATAATGTAAACACAAGTATCAGTGCAGTATAATATAGACTAATACTCTGGAGCTAAAATACAACTGTATATGTTACACAGACTCAGTATCAGCCACCGAGTTAGCTATTAAGTGGATGCTGGAAACTTGTAAAATACGCTAGGCAATTTTAGAAAAATATTATTAAAATATTAAAATATACATATCATGTAAAGTCACTCTGGGGGGATTGGTCTGTATTGACCAATTTGAACAGTGTATTAATTATGTGGTAGCAGAAATGGCTTCAGAGTGTAACTTGTAACAGTCTGTGTAACAGGAAACACCAGCTAGATACAAGAAGTCCTCCACCTCACTGTGCATCACTGACAAGCATAAAAAACCCAATGTACGTTTCACCACACCCACGTGTCCCACACTGGGAGGAAGATGAGCCACCTGGGAGAAGACCTTTCCGCCACTTGGAAAGAAGGGGATCACCGATTTCAGCAATGGTGATACCGATTTTGGGGTTAGTGTTAGGTTGTTTTTTTTTTGGATGAGTTGTTTTTTTTTTACGATAGGGCTAGTGATGGTCGCGAACATAAAATTTTGGGTTCGCGAACGCGAACGCGAACTTCCACAAAAGTTTGCGAACGGGCGAACCCGGGCGAACCGCCATAGACTTCAATAGGCAGGCGAATATTGAAAACCGACAGGGACTCTTTCTGGCCACAATAGTGATGGAAAGTTGTTTCAAGGGGACTAACACCTGGATCGTGGCAGGCCGGAGGGGATCCATGCAAAACTCCCATGGAAAATTACATAGGTGAGTGCAGAGTCTGGTTTTAATCCATAAAGGGAATAAATCACCTATCATTCCTAAATTTTTTGGAATAACGTGCTTGTAAACATCAGGTATGATGTTGTATCGATCAGGTAGTGTAAGGGGTTACGCCCGCTTCACAGTGCGCAGTGTAGGTGATATACCTGCCCTGATCATGCTTGCAGACCAGGTATCAGTGGTCAGATGGAACCCTTGCCCCAACACTGTGTGCCAGACATTGCCATTATAGCAGACTTATAAGGCTTTGGCATTGCTTTTTTGGTAATTTAAAGGCTGCTAAATGCCACTGCGCACCACACATGTTTTATGCCCAGCAGTGAAGGGTTAATTAGGGAGCATGTAGGCAGCTTGTTAGAGTTAATTTAGCTTAAGTTAGTGTAGTAGACAAACCCAAAGTATTGATCTAGGCCCATTTTTGGTATATTTAATGCCACCATTTCACCGTCCAAATGCAATCAAATAAAAAAAAATTGTTCACTTTTTCACAAACTTAGTTTCTCACAGAAAATTTTTACAAACAACTAAGCAAATTATGGCATAAATGGTTGTAAATGCTTCTCTGGGATCCCCTTTGTTCAGAAATAGCATGACTTATATGCTTTGGCGTTGCTTTTTTGGTAATTAGAAGGCTGGCTAAATGCCACTGCGCAAACATCGTGTTTATGCCCAGCAGTGAAGGGGTTAATTAGGGAGCATGTAGGCAGCTTGTAGAGTTAATTTTAGCTTAAGTGTAGCGTAGTAGACAACCCAAAGATTGATCTAGGCCCATTTTGGTATATTTAATGCCATCATTTCACTGCCAAATGCGATCAAATAAAAAAAAATTTGTTCACTTTTCACAAACTTTAAGTTCTCACAGAAAGTATTTACAAACAACTTATGCAATTATGGCATAAATGGTTGTAAAGTGCTTCTCTGGTTCCCCTTTGGTTCAGAATAGCAGACTATATATGGCTTTGGGCGTTGCTTTTTAGGTAATTAGAAGGCTGCTAAATGCCACTGCGCAACCACACTGTTTTATGCCCTTGCAGTGAGGGGTTAATAGGGAGCATGTAGCAGCTTGTAGAGTTAATTTTAGCTTAAGTGTAGTGTAGTAGACAACCCAAAGCATTGATCTAGGCCCATTTGGTATATTTTAATGCCACAATTTCACTCGCCAAATGCGATCAAATAAAAAAAAAATTGTTCACCTTTTTATACAAACTTTAGGTTTCTCACAGAAATTATTTACAAACAACTTATGCCAATTATGACATAAATGGTTGTAAATGCTTCTCTGGATCCCCTTTGTTCAGAAATAGCAAACTTATATGGCTTTGGCGTTGCTTTTTGGTAATTAGAAGGCTGCTAAATGCCACTGCGCACCACAAGTTGTTTATGCCCAGCAGTAAGGGGTTAATTAGGGAGCTTGTAGGCAGCTTGTAGGGTTAATTTTAGCTTTAGTGTAGTGTAGTAGACAACCCAAGTATTGATCTAGGCACATTTTGGTATATTTCATGCCACCATTTCACCGCCAAATGCGATCAAATTTAAAAAAAACGTTAAATTTTTCACAATTTTAGGTTTCTCACTGAAATAATTTACAAACAGCTTGTGCAATTATGGCACAAATGGTTGTAAAATGCTTGTCTGGGATCCCCTTTGTTCAGAATAGCAGACATATATGACTTTGGCGTTGCTTTCTGGTAATTAGAAGGCCGCTAAATCCTGCTGCGCCTCACACGTGTATTATGGCTAGCAGTGAAGGGGTTAATTAGGTATTTTGTAGGGAGCTTGCAGGGTTAATTTTAGCTTTAGTGTAGAGATCAGCCTCCCACCTGACACATCAGAACCCCCTGATCCCTCCCAAACAGCTCCTTTCCCTCCCCCACCCCACAATTGTCCCCGCCATCTTAAAGTACCTCGGCAGAAGTCTGCCAGTACTAAAATAAAAGGCTTTAAATTTTTTTAGCATAATTTACATATGCGTAGTGTAGCACCCCCCTTAGCCCCCAACCCCCAGATCCCACCCAAAACAGCTCTCTAACCCTCCCCATCGCCTTATTGGCGGCCATCTTGGTACTGCAGCTGTCTGCTATTATTTCACAGTCAAAAAAGAGTTGTTTTTTTATATGTACACTACTGTTACATCCAGATATGAGGTGGCACTGGGCAAGTGGGCACAGTATACGCTGGGATCCTGTCAAACACACGCTGGCAGGCAGGCAACTGCAATTAGAGTACACAGGAAAAAAAAAAAAAAGCAGACTGATGTTCTAGCCCTAAAAAGGGCTTTTTGGGGTGCGTCCTACAGCAGAGATCAGAGTGAGTCCTTCAGGACTGTAGTGGACACTGAATACACTAGCCTAGCTATCGAGTTCCCTATTAAATCAGCAGCAGCTACACTGTCCCTCCTCTCACTAGAATGCAGCTTCCGAATGAATCTAAAATGAGGCTGTCCAGGAGGTGGGAGGGGTCTGGGAGAGGGTCTGCTGCGATTGCTGAATGTGTCTTCTGACTGTGAGGTACAGGGTCAAAGTTTACTCAATGATGAGAATAGGGGGCGGACCGAACATTGCATATGTTCGCCGTCCGCGGCGAAGGCGAACATGCTATGTTCGCCGGGAACTATTCGCCGGCGAACTATTCGCGACATCACTAATTAGGGCTTTTTTATTTTTATGGTTTTAAAAAGAGCTGACTGCCCTTTTAATGCTAATGCCCATACAAATGCTCTTTTTGGGGCAATGGGTAGATAAGGTTTTTTTCTTTTAGTTTGTTTTTTTTTTTGGTATAATTGTTTTTTTCTGGGGAAAAGAGCTGTTAACTTTTTAGGACAATGCCCTAAAAAAGGCTTTTTAAGGGCTATTGGTAGTTTTTGTTAGATTTGTTTGTTAATTTTTTTTTTTTTAACATGGGTATTTGAATAGGAATAAAAAATTTTTTTCGATAATTTCATTTGTTATTTATTTTAATGTTAGCTTTTTTCATTTTTTGTAATCTTAGGTTTCTTGTTTTTTTGTTATGTTAGGTTTTTAATTTTTTTAATGTTTAAGCTTATTTTTTTTAACAGGTAAGTTTTTATTTATTTGAAGGTGGATAGTATATTGTAACATTAATTTAAAGTTAGGGTGTTAGGTTTAGGGGTTTATAGGTTTATTTAGGTAGTCATGATGTGGGGGTTGGTGGTTTAGGGGTTAATAGGTTTATTTTAGTAATCATGATGTTTGGACAGCAGGTTAGGGGTTAATAGGTTTATTTTATTAGTCATTGATGTTGGGGGATGACAGTTTAGGGGTAAATAGGTTTATTTAGGTAGTCCCGATGTGGGGGAATGGCGGTTTAGGGTTTAATAGGTTTATTTAGGTAGTTGTGATGTGGGGGGATGGCGGTTAACTGCCTGTGACTCCGGGGACAGCACAGCTTCCTGTGAGTGCCAGTGAGCACCCAGGGCTGAGCATGTTGAAGGGTCATGGATGTGTACCCGGTCCCGTCTGAGATTGTTGTCCCCTTCCATGTTTTGTATATGTCTGGGGTGATTACATAAGCCTATGCACCCTTCACTTGTTCTCAGTTTGTTGGATTGAGAGCTTGCATTGTGTGGCTGTTTTGGGGTCCCAGGTTTTTGGAAGGGACCTTGTCGTGGTACTTGGGCTTGTCCCATTTGGCCAAATGCAGTAACTAACCCTTCCATTTTTACTTTTTTTTTTTTTTTTCAACAAAACTTTTATTTATAATTGTCATATGTTTACAACCGGGTATTTTGCAATATTTTCAACATCATTTGCAGTCATTCGTTAGGTTATACAGAGTGTTCTCTATTCCACAATGGGAACAGCCATAAAAGTCTGCAATTCTAAAGTACTATACAGAACCTGTGTCAGTAGGAGGTATGAAAAGAGGATAGATAGAAAGAATAATAGCGAAAGGAGGAGTAGGGGGAGGGGGAAGGGGAGGATGAGGAGGAAGTCAGCTCAACATGTAGGCCTTACACCCTCTTAGGGCAGCTTCCAGGGTGCGTCTAATTTATAACAGTCAGGATGTCCAAGATCCACTAGATTTAAGGAGTAATACATTTGAAGGATGTCTGCGTCGGGTGTGTCTTGAGCGGTTACAATGTGATGTTTTTTGATATCACCTATCGTGAGAACCTCGCAAACCAGTTATGATGTGGGGTTATTGGAAATGGTGTGGGGGGGGGGATGGGGGATTAGTACATCTATGTGTGTTTAACATTTCTAACTCTTAGACTTGCAGAGGGCAGCTTTCCCATAGAAATAGAATCTCAGCAAGAAGATTCAGTTTGTTCCTTTTAGTGTAACCATATTCTTCCAGCATTAGTAGGTCTGTTATTTTATCCAACCAATCGGTTATACTTGGAGTGTATGAGGTTTTCCAGTGGAGGGCTATCAATGTCTTGGCACCTGTCATACATATCTGTAGGAGGGTGAGTCTGAGTTTGCAAGATAGGTTTGGTAGGTCATTGAGAAGAGTTATACGGGGTGTTAAGGAGAGGTCACTGGACAGTAAGGCTTGGAGGTGTCTCCCAACTCCTCGCCAAAACGGTAGAATTTTGTCGCACGACCACCACATGTGGAGGTAGCCTCCTTTGTCCCTACATCCCCTCCAACATCCATCCAACGCATTAGGGTAGATTGAGTGTAGCCTGGAAAGTGTGAGATACCACCTCATCAGTACTTTGAAATTTAACTCTAGTGACTGAGGGGAGGTTGACGCTTTTTTGGTTTGTATAAATATTTTTTGCCATTCTTCATTTGAAATGGCTGAATCCAAGTCTAGCTGCCATTTTGAGTGTAGGAGGGGAGTTGGAGCTTGTGGTCTGCTTGTATGATTTTCCTAGCTAGTGAGAGGGAGTGTCTCGCGGCGCCAGAGGTAGTGCAATATGCTTCGAATGGTGTGAGTTCCCTGAGAAAGTCTTGTTTATGTGAGGATGTGGCAATGAGATGGTCAAGCTGTGAGTACTTTAACCAGTTTGTGTATCTGCCCCCTGCCACTGTGCCCAAGTCATCCCGTCTTTTAAGTCTTCCCTGCATGGTAAATTCTTTTAGTGGAGTGGTATAGACCCATTCCGATTTTCTCTGCTGGCCCTTGTCCAACCCACCTGTCAATTCAGCATTTACAGGTATTGGGAATAGTGGGGAGCGAGTACTTGAAATGTGTTTCTTGCGTTGAACAATCAAGTCCCAGGACTCAAACATCCCATGGTAAAGCTCCATTTCTGTGCATTGAGGTGGTCTGAGGTTTTTGGGAACCCAACATAAGGCTTCCATGTCTGGAACCCTAAGGATATGTGAATCGATGGCTACCCATGCTTTGGAATGGTTAGATCTATGCCAGTCAATTAGTTTTTGTAGAATTATTGCATCTTGATAGTCTGCCAGGCAGGGAAGACCCAGCCCCCCCATTCTCAAGTGCCCTGTACATGGTGTCTTTGAGGATTCTAGGTTTAATTTTGCCCCATATGAAAAGGTTAATATGCTTTTGTAACTGTGAGATGAACCATTTGGAGGTGGGGATTGAGAGGGCCTGGAACATATATAAGATCCTGGGCAAGACCGTCATTTTAATGCTTTGTATGCGGCCCCACCAGGTTAGTGGTTTTGCTGACCATGTCTGAAGATCTTGTTGTATCCTGCGGGAGAGGGCCAGGTAATTTTCATCAAAGAGTTGTGTAATATTGGGTGATAGTTGGATACCTAGATATTTGAGTGATTTTGTTTGTAGAGTCAGTGGGCATATCTCTGAGACTAACTTTAAGTCATTATCTGAGAGTGACAGGTTAAGAAGCTCTGATTTGTGTTTGTTGACTAAGAAATTGGAGTATTTGCTGAATGTATCTAGCTGCGCTATCATTTTCGGGATGGAGGATAAAGGGTTTGAGATTGTGAATAGGATATCGTCTGCATACATAGCAATTTTAAAGTTATGTGGCCCTATTTGGATTCCTTCAATTTCAGGATCCTGTCTTACTAGGGTGGCTAGTAATTCCATAGAAAGTATGAACAAAATGGGTGACAGGGGGCAACCCTGCGTGTACTGTTGTGGATCTCAAAGGGGTCTGAGAGCATCCCATTTGCTCTTACCTGAGCTGAGGGGCTAGTGTAAAGGCTGAAGATACGTGTTATCATTTTGGGGCCAAATCCCTGTGCTATTAACACCTTTCTCAGGAATTCCCAATTTATGTGATCAAACACTTTTTCTGCGTCTGTTCCTATTAAAACTGATGGGATTTTGTGTTGTTTAGCGTAACATGCCAACGTGATCGCCCTGATTGTGTTGTCCCTGGCCTCTCTCCCAGGAACAAAACCTACTTGATCTGCATGAATTAAGGAGTGTAAAAATTTATTAATTCGGTTCAATAGAATCTTGCCCAGGATCTTGATGTCCGTGTTAAGGAGGGAGATAGGTCTATAGCTACTGGGGTCTGTGGGTTCCTTGTTGGGCTTGGGGATCACTGCAATATGAGCCTTTAGCATTTCTGTTGGGAGCAGCTGACCATCATCAAGTGTGTTAAACAGTTTAGTTAAGTGTGGTGCTAGTGTACTAGCAAAGGATTTGTAATATGTATTAGTGAAACCGTCTGGGCCTGGTGCTTTCCCAGGCGGGGCAGACCGCGGATTGCTCTAATTACCTCTGTTAAAGTTATTGGTTCTCTAATGCATCTCTTTGTGAGGTCTCTAGTCTAGCCACATCTGCTTTGTCTATATAAGTTTGCATGCATTTGAAAATGTTTCAGGAGTTTGGGGGGCGTCAAGTTGTATAGACTTGAATAAATTGCTGAAGCAATTCGCTATCTGTTTGCTATCATAGATGTTTTTGATTATTCGTGTCACTAACTTGTGTATCTGATTACTATTAGTTTGTGCCTTTAGCATTCGTGCTAGAAGTGGCCTGCCCTGTTGCCCTTCGTATGCGTAAAGTTTCCTAATATTAAGTGCTTTTCTCTGGGGCCTCCCTCAGCAGGATTTTGTTAAGAACTCTGCCTGACTTTTTGTCAGTTGGTTGTAAAGGGATGATCTGATGGGGTATTTTTATGATGAATCTCTAGATTGGTAAGTTGTGTGGTTAGCAGCTCTGTCTCTTTGTTATAAGTTCTTTTCCTGAATACTGAGTGCTTAATGCATTCACCTCTTAGGACTGCTTTATGAGCATTCCAAATTGTGCTTGGGTTCACCTCTGGGGGTAGTGTTAAATATGAAATATTAATGTAGGGATTTGGCTATGGACTTCCTGGTGTGTGGGGAGCGGAGGAGGAGAGTCGTCCATTCTCCACACAAATTGTGTAATTGGTTGATTTGGCCAACGCAGCTCAATATTTACCTGAGAGTGGTCTGACCAGGAAGTAGCCTGGATGTCTGAATCTCTGACTAATGATAAGTGATTTCTATCTATTAGGATGTAGTCGATTCTGGTGTATACCGCCCAGGGATGAGAAAAAAAAGGGTAATTTCTTCTGGGTCGATGTTGAACCCTCCATATATCTATAAGTCCTAGCTTGAAAAGCAGTTGTATATTGCATTGGGTGGTTTTATCCTTGTCTGGCTGGTGTTAGTTGATATGTCTACTTCGGGTCAAGTGCTGTATAATTTCTCTAGAATCAGGCACCCTTTCCTGTTGTCTGATACTAGTTCAGTAAACGGTTGAAAAATGTGGATTTATTAGAGTTGGGGGCGTAAACGTTAACTAACGTCACCAGGCTATTGAAAAGAGAGCCTATCAAAATTAGAATTCTGCCGTCCGCATCAGTTATTTGATTCGTAAGCTTAAACTGTAAATTCTTGTGGATAAGGATGGCTACCCCGTTTTTTCTTTTTGCTTGGGTGGAGCTGAAATGGCTTGTCGGGTGATGTTTTGACGAGAGCTTAGGCGCACAATCTTTTAAAAAGTGGGTCTCTTGAACAAAAATAATAGAGTCTGATTGTTTAGCAAAACCCTTCAATGCTATTGAGCGCTTAGTGGGTGAGTGAGAGCCTTCACATTGTCGATACAAACTACTAGGTTCTTATCAGTCATGAATGGTCAGTTTGAGGAGAACGAGTGTATATAAATTAAAAGTCTTACATTATGGAGTCTGTTGGGGGAGTGTGTAGCGGGTTTAGGGAGGAGAGTGAGAGATGCCGAAGTAGCGCATGGAGGAAAGACAATAGTTAGATAGTATGATCTGCTCCTTATGGAGGGGGTTGAGCTGACAGGGGAGAAAAATAAGGTTAGAGGTGTAACAAAATTAGCAACATAACATAACATGAACATAATACAAAAACAGTAAAGAACAATGTCCACAGCCCCACACCCCAGGAAGGCAGGTGTCCACCTGGGCATGGGGGTGATCGCATTATCTGGGGGGGGGTGGGCTAGTAACTAGTAACTAAGCTGAGCCTGGCCCGGAGGACATTTATATTCAGAGAGAAAATTAACTTTAACATTATGGGGTGAAGAGAGGGAGGGAGGGCGTAAATAATGGTATACTGGGGTAAGAGTCAATTGTCCCATTATGGAGCTGCAGGGTATTTTACATAGAAACAGTAAAACCATGTAAGGCCTGCTGCCTCATGGTTATGGAATTATTACCAGTGCATTACAGTCTCTTGCTCACGTATAATCAAACCGGGAGTCCTTTGGAGTAGAGACCTTCAGGGTGGATCAGATATTTTATCTTTAGGGCTCTGTAGTTGGGGATTGGTATTTCTTTTCTTCTTCGGGACCATCGTCCACTCTAGTCTTTGCGGTCTAGGTCTAGGTGGGAGATTGGCTTGCTGTCTGCCAACTTTCTCGTTGTCCCTTAGTGATGGTAACGTTGGGGGGGGGTATTGTATGTTTTTTTTACAGGCAAAAGAGCTGAACTTCTTGGGGCATGCCCCGCAAAGGGCCCTGTTCAGGGCTGGTAAGGTAAAAGAGCTTTTAACTTTAGTAATTTAGAATAGGGTAGGGCATTTTTTATTTTGGGGGGCTTTGTTATTTTATTAGGGGGCTTAGAGTAGGTGTAATTAGTTTAAAATTGTTGTAATATTTTTCTTATGTTTGTAAATATTTTTTTATTTTTTGTAACTTAGTTCTTTTTTATTTTTTGTACTTTAGTTAGTTTATTTCATTGTAGTTATTTGTAGATATTGTATTTAATTAATGTATTGATAGTGTAGTGTTAGTTTAATTGTAGGTAATTGGTAGGTATTTTATTTAATTAATTTAATGATAGTATAGTGTTAGGTTTAATTGTAACTTAGGTTAGGATTTATTTTACAGGTAATTTTGTAATTATTTTAACTAGGTAACTATTAAATAGTTCTTAACTATTTAATAGCTATTGTACCTGGTTAAAATAATTACAAAGTTGCCTGTAAAATAATATTAATCCTAAAAAAGCTACAATGTAATTATAATTTATATTGTAGCTATATTAGGATTTATTTTACAGGTAAGTATTTAGCTTTAAATAGAAGAATAATTTATTAATAAGAGTTAATTAATTTCGTTAGATTAAAAAATAAATATTTATCTTAGGGGGGTAGCTTAGTGTTAGGGTTAGACTTAGCTTTAGGGGTTATACATTTATTAGAATAGCGGTGAGCTCGCGTCGGCAGATTAGGGGTTAATGTTTGAAGTTAGGTGTCGGCGATGTTAGGGAGGGCAGATTAGGGGTTAATACTATTTATTATAGGGTTAGTGAGGCGGATTAGGGGTTAATAACTTTATTATAATAGCGGTGCAGTCCGCTCGGCAGATTAGGGGTTAATAAGTGTAGGCAGGTGGAGGAGACGTTGAGGGCGGCAGATTAGGGGTTAATAAATATAATATAGGGGTCGGCGGTGTTAGGGGCAGCAGATTAGGGGTACATAGCTATAATGTAGGTGGCGGCGCTTTGCGGTCGGCAGATTAGGGGTTAATTATTGTAGGTAGCTGGCGGCGACGTTGTGGGGGCAGGTTAGGGGTTAATAAATATAATACAGGGGTCGGCGGTGTTAGGGGCAGCAGATTAGGGGTACATAAGTATAACGTAGGTGGCGGTCGGCAGATTAGGGGTTAAAAAAATTTAATCGAGTGGCGGCGATGTGGGGGGACCTCGGTTTAGGGGTACATAGGTAGTTTATGGGTGTTAGTGTACTTTAGGGCACAGTAGTTAAAAGCTTTATGAACCGGCGTTAGCCCAGAAAGCTCTTAACTACTGACTTTTTTTCTGCGGCTGGAGTTTTGTCGTTAGATTTCTAACGCTCACTTCAGCCACGACTCTAAATACCGGAGTTAGAAAGATCCCATTGAAAAGATAGGATACGCAATTGACATAAGGGGATCTGTGGTATGGAAAAGTCGCGGCTGAAAAGTGAGCGTTAGACCCTTTTTTGAGTGACTCCAAATACCGGAGTTAGCCTAAAACCAGCGTTAGGAGCCTCTAACGCTGGTTTTCACGGCTAACGCCAAACTCCAAATCTAGGCCATAGAAATTAGAAAAAACATTGTGTTGGCCCCAAAAGTAAGCACAATGGTGCTATTTGAAATTTCAAATCTTCATGCGATGTAAAACATGTAAGTGTGAGTAATGATAGAGCGTTAAGGCAGATACTAACTCTTATAAAGTCCAAAATGATAGCAAGTGCAAATAAAACATAGCATTTATTCCAAGTTTCGATAAAACGTCAATGTTGTACAGACCTGGACAGAGCAGTTATAGAAAAATAGAGAGAGCTATACCTCTGACCCTCCACATGCGTCACCTGAAGCATTTTCGCTGAGGCTTTCTCAAAGGTAACATGCCATTGAACTGGAAGCGCCAGCTTTTAAATGCCCGGTCGATTTTGTCACTGAGCTCAACGCCCATTTTCCAAAACCGGAAGTGACGTATCGGCCGAGATTTAGCCAATAGCAAAATTCAATTTTGTGTGTGTAAGGAGTTACTAGGTAGAATAAAATTAGCATATTTTACACATAACTGATAAAATTGTTGCCTTTGTTGTTGAAGTAAAAGTAAATCCTAGTGTTTCATTCAGAAGTATAGGATACTAGCCGTGCGGATAAATCCGGCTTGGCGCCCATGGGAGGCCAGATTTACGCACAGCTATTGGCTAAGAGGTGAAAACGTCACCTCTTAGCAAAAAAATTCTTAGCCGTGGGCTGCTGTAGCAGCTGAAAATGGCGATCGGTTAAAACAAATAAGGAGCTTTCTACATGAAGTATCTTATACTTCATGAATGAAAGTCCCCTTTATTTGTTTCAAAAGTCAATCCTAGCGTTTGTAAAATGCTAGGATTAACTTCACTTTAACTGACATTTCTGACAGTAAGTCTAAAGTATTAAAAAAGTATATGCAAACAAAGTATCTTCACAGTTAAACAAAAGTGTTTATGCTATATAGATCTAAAGCATAAAAAAGTCTTAAAATATGAATTACGAATAAAATGAAAGGACATAATATTTGCACTTCAGGACAGAGGAATTTAGAGAATATCAGAAATAGTTAATGTGCATATAGTATCGTATTGGGTATATGTTACGCATGAATGGATTAGTGTCTTAATGTATGCATATATAGTATACACCTTTAATACTATGTATATATGTAGACAGCTGACTGGAAAGGGACATGGCAGATTTTAGTGCAAAATAATTAATATAATACCATTGTTTCCTTTTTCTTGTGGAGGGTTCTTCGAATAGTTACATAAGAATTGAATTTAGTAATTAAGAAAGTATGGCAATTAAATTATGTGTGCATATAAAAGATGCAATCTGAATGGGACAAATGACTTTGAAATGGTACATTTAATTTTAGGATTATACCAGGGGTTACGCATTAGAAAGTTCCTAACCTTAATGTTTGAAGATATGGATTTTATAGATCATTGGAATAAACTCTCTGAATGCTCTTTCAAATTAATGTCTTATAATATTGAACATAAACATATACAGCTGTTAAAAGTAAGAGAACAAATTTCAGTGCTACAATCTGAATAGATATGTGCACTTTAGTAAGTAAATATAAGGATTTTGATTCTATGTTAAAAGACACAGTAAGCAGCCCTCAGAAAGGGACTCACAGAAATAAAACATGCTAAATACTTCAGGGACCAAGCAGATTATAATTCAGACAGAGTCTACATATGGCCAGAAGAAAAATAGGGAGGATCTAGGGACAAAGGACCAAGACGCAATAGACACAAGGGACAGGGATGGCAACACAAGCACAGACACAGACACAGGTGAAGATTGCCACTCAGAAAGTGAGACTAACACTAGTACAGCTACCATGAGCAATGCTATTGATAACACCCCTAAACCAATCTTGAAATCTGCACCTGTGAAAAATTCAGTAGTGTTTGCTAATATACACATTGAAGGACAACAACCTACTAAAAAAAGTACTATGAACAAATATTCTGTATTAGCTAATACCACAGAGGGTGCAACCATTCAGTAAACCAATCACGTGTCTGATAATTCTGAAATAAACCAGGTTTTTCTTCTACCACCAATAAATTCCCAGAAGAAGAGGAGGAGGGGGGCAGGAAGAGGAGGCCAACACAAGGCACAAACCAAACATGTTACCCCATTAAAAGGGGACAAAACAAATATATACAATAACCGATATAGTCCGAATTCATACCTCCAATGTTATTAACCTAACTGATTAGATGCATAATAAATGAAAATCAAAGTTTTAAGCTATGGCTTGGGTTTTGTTCCAACATCAATCTTTTTCAAACATTGGTTATTCTGGCTTCATCTACTGTTTGCAAGATGACTGCCTTCTGATGGAAAGTTTAGAACATGTAATCTACTTACAGTTAGTAGAATCCAGCAGCAGCTAAACTCAGACAAATACCACAGGAGAGATTTGTGAAATCCTTCATGCTTTATTGTTGCAGGAGAAAGAATTCTGAGGTTCCAGAAGTCGTAATGACAGGTAAAAATAATTTGCCTCTACAAAAGCTATTAGCAGAAAGTTCTAGCAAACTTCACACACAGAAAAATGAAACTAAAAATGGAGACAGGAAGTGACCTCAAAAGGTCAGAGGTAGAACAGAGAATATACATTAAATTAAATACAATAATAAAACATAACACTAGAGGGAACACAAGAACTAAATAGCACTTTAAGAGTGTACATATGAAAATATGGACAGAACACTCCCAGTCTGGTATTTGCAGATACCACTATATTAATCAACTAATAAACAATAAACATACAAATGTTGATTGAAGCCTCTTTATCCACGAGACCTGCAAGACAAAGAAAGGGAGAAAGAGAGAGAAAAATACAAAATGCAAATGCAAACATAAGTCCATGTTATTTTCACATGAGTATTCTTGAATAGTAGCAGAGCTGGCACTGTCCCCTGTAGTCATCTCTCTATTGTAATCCTTACAAATTGTCAACCAGTGTCTATGAGTATAATCACAGTCCATGTGAAATAGAATAAGTACAAATTATGTAATCCAAGACCAGATACATTGGTAAGAAGTAAAGTAGCTTGAAGGTGATTCTCTTTATCAGATCCCTCCCACAAACTCAAATGCAGTACTGATTGATGCTGTATCTGTAGAGTGTAACAAGAATGCGGGTCCTGTCAACCATGTCAATTTCATGAACTGAGCTGAAGTTATTGACTTGGTTCCAAGATTTGCAGGATTTTTGTCAGTAGGGACGTAATGTCATTGCTCTGGTTTTGTAGATCTCCTGATGTATTCTACTTGGTTGCTGATAAATCCAACATGTGGTTTTCCTTCAATCACTGTCCCTTTTAGGTAGGCCACAGCTGCAATAGCTTCTGTAGATGCATCTGAGAAGATGTAGACCTCTGTTACTGTAGCTGTTGATAGATATATAGAAGCATAACAACGTGGAATACAGAGCTTTTCAAGAGCCTTCAGAGAATCCTTCCACTTTTCCCACATCTGACGTTTCTCTATAGGTAGTAAAGTATCCCAAGCCTTTGACTCTGATGAAAGCTGCATAAGCAGAGACTTTCCTTGTATAGTCACTGGAGCTACGAATCCCAGTGGGTCATAAAGACTGTTAATAATTAATAAAACACCACGTTTAGTGTATGGCTTTTCAATAGTAGAAACTTTGTATACCAATTCATCAGTTGATATGTTCCAATGTAGACCAAGACTTTGTTGTACAAGTGGTGTATCTGTACCTAGATCTAAGTATTTGAGGTCTGTTGCATGGTCTGCAGGAGGAAAGACTTTCAACACCTTGCTGCTGTTTGAGACTATTATATGAAGCATTAGGTTTGCTACAGATAGCATCCTTTGTGTTCTTTTAAACAGATCAATGGCTTCTTCATTTGTAGTTACAGACTTGATTCCATCATCCACATAGAAGTCTCTTTCTACATATTGTCTGGCATCTGTTCTTCTCAGTCCATATATTGCCACTGCAGGTGATGGACTGTTGCCGAAGACCATGCAATCTCATGCGATAATCTATATCTCAGCACTAGTATCATTGTTTCGATTCACAGAAACCTGAGGTAATTCCTATTGTCTCTTGAACAATGAAACAATAGAACATCTGTTGTATGTCAGCCATGAATGCTATAGGTTTCTTCCTGAACCTGATCAATACTCCTAAGAGACTGTTAGTAAGGTTTAGGTCCCAGTAAGAACAACACTATTGAGTGACATGCCTCATACTGTGCACTTGATTTAAACACAACTCTTATTTTCACCTGGTTTGCGTGGATGATAGATGCCAAATAAAGTAAGATACCAACATTTTTCACCTTTTTTAGTGGAGGAGCTGGCTCTGCATGCTAATTTTCAAATATTTTCTGCATGAATAATACAAAGTGTTCCTTTATCTTTGGATCTTTCTCTAGAATAAGTTGTAAGGAAGAAAGTTGTAAGAAAGTGCTTGAACTCTGTTGTTAGGTAACCTTTGTCTTAGATTGCGAAATGGCAGATTGGCTACCCAACTGTTTGAGTCGTCCTTGTAAACTCTTTGTTTATTAACTTGAGAAATTCTTTATCTTCAATAAAAGGAGCTAGTTATTGTTATGCTGTGTTGTGTGGAACACTGTACTTCCAATGTTGTCATCATCTGGTAAAGAAGTAACCATTTCATCTTGACTGGCATAGTATGAATGTTCATAGATTCCAGGTCTCTCCTTTACATGGCAGTGATCTGGGCCATGACTCAAAATATGATAGACGTCCATATATTTAACACATTAGTTTTGAAGAAATTAGCAATGTCTGTTCTGTAGATCTTTGCTATACAGGCATCTCCAACTATTACCCAGCCAAGGTCAAGTCTCTGAGCGTATGGGGAATTATGAGGTCCATTACATTGCTGGCATACCTTGTGTATCCTTAGAATGTCTCTACCGAGTAAAAGCAATATCTTGGCATTCTTGTCTAGAACTGGTATGCAACTAGCTATGTGTTTCATGTGAGGATGGTAATGTGCTATTTCTGGCGTAGGAATCTCATCCCTGTTATTTGGTATTTGATTACATTCAATAAGCGTAGGTAAAGGCAACTGTATATAACTCTGTAATAGAAGCTATTATGAAATCACTAGCTCTTTTTCCTTTTGTTTCAAACTGACCTGCACATGTACCAAGGATGTAAGTTGTAGGATTACCATTTACGTTGAACATGTTGAAGAATTCATTTCTAGCCAGTGATCGATTGCTTTGATCATCCAGAATTGCATACATTCTTACTGATTTCTCAGGCTCTGCCTTAGGATACACTTTGACAAGACATATTTTAAAGCAGGACCTTCCACTAAGGCCTTCTCCGCATACTTCAGTACATTTAGAAGCAACAGATGTTTTGCTTGTTGTCTCTTCTGCTTTCTCCCCACCATGCTTTTCAGCAGGGCAATTACTTTCAAGTGGAGGGGGGTTTGAAGACTCTGGGTGGAGAGCAAACACATGTCTGTCACTATGCATTCTGAACATTTAATATTGGCTTTACAGTTTCTAGAAAGATGATCTGTTGAAGCACAGCACCTGAAGCATAGTCCATAATTCTTAAGAAGCTCTATGTGTTCCTGCAAAAGTTTTTCTATAAAACTATGACATTTCATAAGTGGGTGAGGCTTCTTGTGGAATGGGCATTCTTGAATTAAATTGTTTAATTTCTCCCTGACTGGAAGGTGCAACATCTGTCTTTTGGACAAACACTGAATTATTTGAGTTCTTGAATCTTTAAGTTTCTTTCTCTTGTTCTGGAGAAGTCACCACTGACTGATTTAATTTGGTTAAAGAGAAACTTGGATCATTTCTTGTCTTTGCTATGTCTTGGATGAATTTACTGAAAAAAGGAAAAGGGAGGGAATGATAGATTAGTCTATTGTTTGTATCTTGATCCTTGTGTTGCCCATTATCTTGAAGAGCATGAGTAACCTTTGCCACAATTGGATTCACACCTTGTGCAGTATTAAGATAACTCAATCCTGAAGAAATTAGATAGAGGGCGCCACATGGTGCAGATCATATGGGATAATAACAACACAACAGTATGATCATAGGAATCCTACTCTCAAATTGTTGCGCACATAAAAGTGCAGAAATCGCAGTCCGGAACTACACGTCGTCCGGTCGACCACAATGGAAAGATTGCACTGATGGAGGTCCTCGTCTCACCAGGGAGAGTCCAGGGATATCCAAGAAGATGGAATGAATGTGGAACAATGCACCAAAGTTCCAGCCAGGTGAATTGCTGCTGTATCTGAATCAGGAAAGACAAACTGCAGTGGGCGTGGTAATGAAGTACACATCATGTCAATATCCTATTGTTCATCCAATATTGTTATTATATATATCCCTTAACAATATCCCATTTTATCATCACTTCTATGGGAATATCTATCTAAAGTGTACTATTATCAAGAATCCATATTGTGCCACATCTGCCTTAGGCGCCTCTTAGTAGTGCTCTGGTGACTTTTGTGTACCAATCTCCAGTGGTACTAATTGCTATAACTCAATCCTGATAGACATGGATGTGCTTTAGCTGCTTCTAGTTCCAGCAGAAGATCACTTAACACTTGCAGCTTGTGATTGTCCCTAACTGTCACCTTGATTACGAGTTTTGTCGGTAAGGCTGTGTGGTGCTAACGAGCAGTTTTTCCTTACTGCTCACCTACAGTAATGCTGGTATTACGGGTCTTTAGAACCCGGCGTTAGCCCGCAAAAAAGTGAGCGTAGAAGCAGAATTTAGCTCCACAATCTCACCTTAACTACCAGCGCTGCTTACATTAGCATTAGCTGGTAAACGAGCGCGTGCACGATTTCCCCATAGAAATGATGGGGAAGAGCGAGGCTGAAAAAAAACCCTAACACCTGCAAAAAAAGCAGCGTAAAGCTCTTAACGCCAGCCCCATTGATTCCTAAGGGGAAATAAAAAATATGTCTACACCCAAACACCCTAACATGAACCCCTAAACACCCCTAATCTTACACTTATTAACACTAATCTGCTGCCCCGACATCTAAATTATATTATTAACCCTAATCTGCTGCTCCTGAGACACCGCTGCCCACCTACATCATACTTATGAACCCCTAATCTGCTGCCCCAAAGTCGCCACCACTATATTAAATGTATTAACCATTAAATCTAAGTCTAACCCATAACACCCCCCTAACTTAAATATAATTTAATTAAATCTAAATAAAATAACTATCATTAACTAAATTATTCCTATTTAAAACTAAATACTTACCTATAAAATAAACCCTAAAGCTAGCCACAATATAACTAATAGTTACATTGTATCTAGCTTAGGGTTTATTTTTTATTTAACAGGCAAGTTTGTATTTATTTTAACTAGGTAGAATAGTTATTAAATAGTTATTAACTATTTAATAGCTACCTAGTTAAAGTAAAGACAAATTTACCTGTAAAAAAAATCCTAACCTAAGTTACAATTACACCTAACACTACACTATAATTAAATTAATTACCTAAACTAACTAGAATTAAATACAATTGAAAAAAATTATCTAAAGTACAAAAACAAACAAACACTAAATTACAGAAAATAATAAAATAATTACAAGTTTTTTAAACTAATTATACCTAATCTAATCCACCTAATAAAATAAAAATCCCCCCAAAATAATAAAAATCCCTACCCTTTACTAAATTTACAAATAGCCCTTAAAAGGGCCTTTTGCGGGGCATTGCCCCGAAAGTAATCAGCTCTATTACCTGTAAAAAAAAATACAATACCCCCCAACATTAAAACCCACCACCCACACTCCCAACCCTACTCTAAAACCCACCCAATACCCGCCACTATATTAAATTTATTAACCCGTAAACCTAAGTCTAACCCTAACACCCCTAACTTAAATCTAATTTAAATAAATCTAAATAAAATTCCTATCATTACCTAAATAATTCCTATTTAAAACTAAATACTTACCTATAAATTAAACCCTAAGCTAGCTATAATATAACTAATAGTTACATTGTAGCTAGCTTAGGGTTTATTTTTATTTTACAAGCAAGTTTGTATTTATTTTAACTAGATAGAATAGTTACTAAATAGTTATTAACTATTTACTTACTACCTAGCAAAAATAAATACAAATTAACCTGTAAAATAAAACCACTAACACCTAACACTACACTATAATTAAATAAATTACCTAAATTAAATACAATTAACTAAATATATACAATTATCTAAGTACAAAACCCCCCACTAAATTACAGAAAATAAAAAACAAATTATCAGATATTTAAACTAATTACACCTAACCTAATAGCCATATCAAATAAAAAAAGCCCCCCCAAAATAAAAAAACCCTAGCCTAAACTAAACTACCAATAGCACTTAAAAGGGCCTTTTGCGGGGCATTGCCCCAAAGAAATCAGCTCTGAAAAGGGCATTTGGATGGGCATTGCCCTTTAAAGGGCAGTTAGCTCTTTTGCAGCCCAAAGCCCTCACTAAAAATAAAAACCACCCAATACAACCCTTAAAAAAACCTAACACTAACTCCTTGAAGATCGACTTACCGGGAGACGTCTTCGTCAAGCCGGGCGAAGTGGTCCGCCAGACGGGCAGAAGTCTTCATCCAAGCCGAGCAGAAGTGGTCCTCCAGACAGGCAGAAGTCTTCATCCAAGCCGGCAGAAGTGGTCCTCCAGACGGCATCTTCTACCTTCATCCATCCGGCATGGAGTGGGTCCATCTTGAAGACATCCGACGCGGAGCATCCTCTTCTGCCGAAGACTACCCGACGAATGAAGATTCCTTTAAGTGACGTCATCCAAGATGGCGTCCCTTAGATTCTGATTGGCTGATAGAATTCTATCAGCCAATCGGAATTAAGGTAGAAAAAATCCTATTGGCTGATTGGAACAGCCAAATAGAATGTGGAGCTCAATCCTATGGCTGATTGGATCAGCCAATAGAATTGAACTTCAATCCTATTGGCTGATTGCATCAGCCAATAAGATTTTATCTACCTTAATTTCGATTGGCTGATAGAATTCTATCAGCCAATTGGAATCTAAGGAACGCCATCATGGATGACGTCACTTAAAGGAACCTTCATTCGTCGGGTAGTTGTCGGCAAAAGAGGATGCTCTGCGTCGGATGTCTTGAAGATGGACCCGCTCCGCGCCGGATGGATGACAGATAGAAGATGCCATCTGGATGAGGACTTCTGCGTCTGGAGGACCACTTCTGCCCAGCTTGGATGAAGACCTTCTGCCTGTCTGGAGGACCACTTCGCCCGACTTGAATGAAGACGTACTCCCGGTAAGTCGATCTTCAGGGGGTTAGTGTTACTTTTTTTTAAGGGCGTATTGGGTGGGTTTTATTTCTAGGTTAGGGCTTTGGGCCGCAAAAGAGCTAACTGCCCTTTTAAGGGCAATGCCCATCCAAATGCCCTTTTCAGGGCAATGGGGAGCTTAGGTTTTTTTTAGATAGTATTTTATTTGTGGGGGTTAGTTGTGTGGGTGGTGGGGTTTACTGTTGGGGGGTGTTTGTATTTTTTTTTTTGCAGGGTAAAAGAGCTGATTTCTTTGGGGCAATGCCCCGCAAAAGGACCCTTTTAAGGGGCTATTGGTTGTTTAGTTTTAGGCTAGTGTTTTTTTATTCTTTTCGAGGGGGCTTTTTTATTTTGATAGGGCTATTAGATTAGGTGTAATTAGTTTAAATATCTGATAATTTGTTTTTTATTTTCTGTAATTTAGTGTTTTTTTTGTACTTTAGACAATTGTATATAATTTAGTTAATTGTATTTAAATTTAGGTAATTTATTTAATTATAGTGTAGTGTTAGGTGCTTAGTGTAACTTAGGTTAGGTTTTATTTTACAGGTCAATTTGTATTTATTTTAGCTAGGTAGTAAGTAAATAGTTAATAACTATTTAGTAACTATTCTACCTAGTAAAAACAAATACAACTTGCTGTAAAATAAAAATAAACCCTAAGCTAGCTACAATGTAACTATTAGTTATATTGTAGCTAGCTTTAGGGTTTATTTTATAGGTAATAATTTAGTTTTAAATAGGAATTATTTAGGTAATGATAGGAATTTTATTTAGATTTATTTAAATTTAGATTTGTTAGGGGTGTTAGGGTTAGACTTAGGTTTAGGAGTTAATAATTTAATATAGTGGTGGCAACGTTGGGGACGGCAGATTAGAGGTTAATAAGTATAATTTAGGTTGCTGCGGTGTAGGGGGGGCAGATTAGGGGTTAATAACCATAACTGTAAGGTGGCGGCAGATTAGGGGTTAATAACTTAATGTAGGTGGCGGTGGGCACTGGGAGCGGCAGGATAGGGGTTAATAAGTTTATTAGAGTGGCGATGGGCTCCGGGAGCGGCAGATTAGGGTTTAATAACTTTATTTAGTTGCGGCGGGGTCCGTGAGCAATGGGATAGGGGGTAAAACAGTGTAGTATAGTGTGGGTGTTTAGTGACAGTATACCAATAAAGCTGGAAAAAGCCGAAGAGCAGCGAGATCGATGACTGTCAGTTAACAACAGTTCGCTCATCGTCCCGTACTTGGTGCGCCGGCTTTTTGACAGCTTTTTTGGTAACTTTGGAGAGTGTATTCAGGTCCGCAGCAGCGATGTAGGCGATCTTATGCGAGCGTATTGGTGCGTCGAATGCAAGTAAGTTGATAAGTAGGCCCCTAAGTCTTCTGATCATTTTCTCAGTTCTATTATCAAATTTAAATAGAAGCTCCTAAAATTGGCATCATATTTTAGAGCTGTCAATGATATCTAGTTTTTTCTGTTTTCATTTTTGTTTTGACAAATATTTCTAATATTTCTAATTTTAAAGCTAATACTGCATATGTTGTGCATATTTAAAAATCAGCAATCTAAGCTGATAAGCAACTCAATACTGAATGCTGTTTTGACATAGCAAGTTGACTACACCAGCTAAATATGTGCCAAGAGCTCTCACACATCTGATAAGCTTAAAATGATAGGGCGCGATCCGATATAGATCGTAGTTTGCGGCGCAAGCGAGGGAACCCTCGCCGCCCGTAGTTTCAGCTCGCAACTCGAGCTATCCTATATACGGCGCCGTCAGAGGCTAAAGTGCCGTAAGTCTGACAAACCAGCGATGTCCAGAAATCTGCGTAAGTACAAATTTCTGGAGTCGCCAGTGACTTACGGCACTTAAGAAACTGCCGGCGCCTACAAACCTGACTAAAGTATGAAATCACCCGTACTGTCTAACACGCCTCCCAAACATAGCCCGACACGTCTAACCCTCTATCCGCTAATCCCCCCTCACTATCCTAACAATAAAAAATGTATTAACCCCTAAACCGCCGCTCCCGGACCCCGCCGCCACCTAATAAAGTTATTAACCCCTAAACCGCCACTCCCGGACCCCGCCTCCAGCTATATTAAATCTATAACCCCCTAATGTGAGCCCCTACCCCGCCGCCATCTACCGTACCTACCCCCTAAAGTGAGCCCCTTACAACCAGCCGCCATCTACCTTACCTACCCCCTAAAGTGAACCCCTTACACCACCGCCATCTACCTTACCTACCCCCAAAAGTGAGCCCCTACCCCGCCGCCATCTACCTTACCTACCCCCTAAAGTGAGCCCCTTACACCGCCGCCATCTACCTTACCTACCCCCTAAAGTGAGCCCTACCCCCCGCCGCCATCTATCTTACCTACCCCCTAAAGTGAGCCCCTTACACCGCCGCCATCTACCTTACCTACCCCCTAAAGTGAGCTCCTACACCACCGCCATCTATTTTAAAAATATTAACCCCTAATTTAATCCCCTACACCGCCGCCACCTATATTAAACACATTAACCCTAATCTAATCCCCCTACACCGCAGCCAGCTATATTAACTATATTAACCCTAATTATATTAGGGTTAATATAGTTAATATAGTTATTATATTATATATATTAACTATATTAACCCTAATTATATTAGGGTTAATATAGTTAATATCGTTATTATATTATATATATATTAAGTATAATAACCCTATCTAACTCTAACATCCCTAACTAAATTCTTATTAAAATAAATCTAATTAATATTAATATTATTAATTAAAATATTCCTATTTAAATCTAAATACTTATCTATAAAATAAACCCTAAGATAGCTACAATATAATTAATAATTACATTGTAGCTATTTTAGGGTTTATATTTATTTTACAGGTAACTTGGTATTTATTTTAACTAGGTACAATAGCTATTACATAGTTAATAACTATTAATAGCTACCTAGTTAAAATAATTACCAATTTACCTGTAAAAATAAATCCTAACCTAAGTTACAAATACACCTACACTATCAATAAATTAAATAAACTACAAATATCTAAACTAAAATACAATTAAATCAACTAAACTAAATTACAAAAATAACCCAAAACACTAAATTACAAAAAATAAAAAAAGATTACAAGAATTTTAAGCTAATTACACCTATTCTAAGCCCCCTAATAAAAATAATAAAGCCCCCAAAATAAAAAAATTCTCCCTACCCTACTTCTAAATTGAAAAAGTTAACAGCTCTTATACCTTACCAGTCCTTAAAAGGGCCCTTTTGCGGGGCATGCCAAAGAAAACAGCTCTTTTGCCTGTAAAAAAACCCAAAAATAACCACCCCCAACATTACAAACCCACCACCCACATACCCCTATTCTAAACCCACCCAAACCCCCCTTAAGAAAACCTAACACTAACCCCCCTAAAGATCTCCCTACCTTGCATTCACCCAGCCGGGCAGAACTCTTCATCCGATCTGGGCGATGTCTTCAATCAAGCGGCAGAGAAGTCTTCTTCTATCCGGGCGATGTCTTCAATCAAGCGGCAGAGAAGTCTTCTTCCATCCGGGCGATGTCTTCAAGCAAGCGGCAGAGAAGTCTTCTTCCATCCGGCGATGTCTTCAAGCAAAAGCGGCATCTTCAATCTTCTTTCTTCGCTCCTCCGCTGCGGAGTATCCATCCGGCACGACGACTGAACGAGGAATGAGTGTACCTTTAAATGACGTCATCCAAGATGGCGTCCGTCGAATTCCGATTGGCTGATAGGATTCTATCAGCCATCGGAAATAAGGTAGAAAAATCTGATTGGCTGATTGAATCAGCCAATCAGATTCAGGGACCAATTACTAAAAAAGAAGAGAGATGTTTTGGATAAATAAATTAAATACTTTGATACCAGAGGGTCTTAATAAAGATTTTGGATTGGTCATTATTTTTTTGATCAATTGTTGTAGGCATTATCGGTAGGCAGCATTTTGATTCTGATTTAATTATGTGTATAGGTTTTGTTTTAATTATGTATACAATTTTTGTTTTTAACATTCATGTGATAAATATAGAATAGAAAGAAGACATAGATTTAACAAATCTTTGAAATTACAAAAATGTAATATTTTATTTTATCACATGTAATTTTAACTTTAACCACAAGATGGTGCAATTGTGTAGTCTGACAAATATTTGTCAGGTATAAAAAGGCACACCTGTACACTAGTCAGTAGACATGATATAAGAACCAGGTTGTGGTTTGAAACGTTGTTTGTATGATGGACCCTGTAAGGAGACAATAAAGGTCCTTTTAAATTTTATCTGGAGGCTGGAAAATACTTCTTTGGACTCTACATTGGGGTTTGGCTGTAACATATCTCAGCCTAAATGTCACTATCCCTTTAAGACTTTCCTTCTCTGACTGCTGCATTTGGGCAGTATTCACATTCCGCTTGCTTGCCTGCCTGATTAATCATTCATGCACCTGATTACCTCAGCCTCTTTTTAAGCCTTCATCAGGTCTAATGTGCTGGGCATTAACATTGAAGTTTGTGATCCTGAACAACAGAGGTCTGTGACTGTTTCCTGCATGAATTTTACAACTATTTCTAACTACAGCATTTTCTATTACCAATGCTTAAAATCATCAAATCGCAAGTATCCAAATAATTCCATTTCTGTTTCCTGGACACTGCTTCTTAACAAACTCTGAACTTTATTATAAATCAAGCATACTTTTGGACCATCACTCTCTAATTACAACAGCAGATCTTACTCAGAACTTTATAACTATTTCTCTGCTACAAGTTGTCATTGCTGAAATATCCTGCTGCTATTCAGAACTCTGCATCTTTATGTTCAGTTAAAAGCTTTCATGTGATTCTCCAATATATGTTCAAAACAGTAATTGATACCTTAAACTTAACTTTCACCTCTGTTGCTCTGCTAATTACTGACATACAGCTCTTATAATATTATGTACTGTGAACCTGCAACAAACCAAGTTTGCATATATATGCACAAACAGTAATTAATGCCCTAAACTTGCAGCTTGTCTAAATACCTGTGCAGCTGTGCTTAACTCTGACATACAGCTTTATATAATATTATGTACTGTGAACCTGCAACAAACCTTAGTTTGCATCTAAGTGTCAATCTTCTACAGTTTACTCTGAAGTCTGAACATTCCACATTGCTATATTTTTCTCTCATTGAATCCTGCAGTCTACTTCTATTAACTAACTATAAGTCACAGTGAAGTCAGAATATATTGTATACAAATGTTGCATTCTCCATTTCTTCTACAATAACTTCTAGCAAATATGAATCACAGAATATCATCTATCCACGTCCAGGATACTCTTCCCCGGGTCAGGGGTCTGGTGTCTTCGAATCCCTACCACTGCCCGAGGGTCTGTTTCCTGAGCGCATGTACACTGGATCATGACAGAATGTTAATGCGGCTAAAAAAGGGAACTGCAGTGGTAGTGATGCACCGACCCCTCAAAGGAAAATAAAAAATTACAACATATCTCAGACCCAAGCAATCCCTAAAGGAAAAACAGAAGATTTTCATACTTTTAAAAAATTAAAGACACAGTACTCCTATTCTAGACTGTCCTCTACTCATGTTCGTGGTTACCATTGTGGTGAAACTGATCCTGAATCTGACTATGAAAATGAAGAGGATTTAACCATAGCTTCAGCAGAAAAAATTCAGATCTTTAAAGATTTAAAGAGACAGAACCACTTTTCTAAAATGTCATCTGTTCCTCATGTTCGTGATTACCATTTTGGTGAAACTGATTCTGAATCTGACTATGAAAATGAAGAGAATGTATCCATCGATTCAGCAGAAAAAATTCAGATCTTTAAAGATTTAAAGAGACAGAACCACTTTTCTAGAATTTCATCTGTTCCTCATGTTCGTGATTTCCATTTTGGTGAAACTGATTCTGAGTCTGACTATGTAACTGAAGAGGATGCATTCATAGATTCAGCAGAAAAAATTCAGACCTTTAAAGATTAAAGAGACAGGACTACTGTTCCAGAATACCATCTACTCCTGTTTGTGATTCCTATCCTGATGATACTGATTCTGAGTCTGAATATGTCAACAAGGAGGATGACTTCACAGATCCAGCTGAATTGGAATTAGACTGGTATGAGCGCAACTTTAATTCGCCACAAACTCAGACAAAACCTCAACCTATTTGCTATAATGACATCCTTGGTTGTTATATTTACAATATGGATGATACAGACAGCTCCCATCATGAAACATCTCATGGAAATACTGATCTTCCTATTTCTGATATTCCCATGGAATCGTTAGATTGGACAGATTTAGAGCCGGAAGAAAAGACATCTGGTTTACAGACTGCTGTTTGGAGAAAAGGTCCCCTAAACTACTATGCAGATTTATTACATCAGAATTATGCATCCAGTGATGAAGAGGATTTCTGTTCTCAACCTGATATAGGGTACTACAAGCCACAATGGCAGCAACCTAACGAAGCCTCATACTGGGAAGAAATATCAGTTATCTAAGCTCTCTAAGAAAAGAAGAAGAAGAAGAAGAAAGTCTTTCTGCCTACAGAAAATCAAAAGTGCAAAGAGGAAACTCGGCCTGAATCTCCTGTTTCAGTTTCTGTTGTGCAGACCCTCTCTTGCCTCATGACACTGTCAACACCAAGCTGGGATGTTGTCTCTAGTCACCATCTGTCTGTTCTTAAAGCATCTAATGGTATCTCTTCTCAGACTCTACAACAACTACAAAAACTGTTTCCAACTATTGATTTCTTGCATCCCACTCTGCTGCCTCAATGTCTATAAATCCTGTGCTAGAAACAAAAGATAATTTTGTTCCAGATATACAATCTAACAGTTTACCAGAGAGAGTCCCTGGAGAATTTAGCTCTGATATTCAAACTCAAATAAGTATGCCTGCTGAACCCCAGACAACTTCTCAAAATTCTTCTGTTACTGCATCTAAGAAATTGTTTCCCTTGGGAGATACTTTGCACCAACCTACATTTTCTACTACATCAGTTTCCTGTACAGGAATTCCTGATACTCAATCCTGTGAGGACAACTTTGAACCAAGTTCGCAAGTGGACATTCTTGAACCTGGAACTTGTACAAAAGTTCTTCAAGAAGATTCCCCTGTGCCCATTCCTGTTCCTGTTTTCCATGATTATACTACTAAACCTGACATCAAGGTGGACTCTCCTGTTTTTTGACCCTGGTATGGGTATTCCTTTGTTTAACCCAGAAATGGGTGTAATAATACTTGATCCTGAAGATAGCCATGCCCTCTACTCAGAAGCGAGTATGGTTCTTGGCTGTAAAGTGGGTCTTGTTAATTCTTCGTTATGAACCCTGAGAAAGCCTTGCCCTCTGCTCAGAAGAGAGTATGGTTCCTGGCTCTAAAGTGGGTTCTTTTCCTTTCTCTATAGTTGAACCTTGCCCTGGCATGGGCATTCCTTCACCCGATCCTACTGAGGATATTCCTGAACCTTGCCCAGATGTGGGTACTTCTGAACCTTGCCCTGGCATGGGCATTCCTACACTTGATCCTATTGAGGATATTCCTGAACCTTGCCCAGATGTGGGTATTCCTGAACCTTGCCCTGGTGTGGGCATTCATATACCTGTTCTTAGTGAGGACACTTTTGTTTCTGAATCCAGTAAGGAGACATTTCATATTGAATTAGAAGATGGCAAGAACTGGACAAATCTTGCACTCTACACTCCTATCTCCTACTTTGAAGAAAGCCCTGCTATTGCGTTAGTAGTGGCTATAGCTTTTTCTTTTTGGAGTATATCTAATCCTCAGCCAAGAGGTTAATTCTGAGGATACTCAAATCTCTGACCCAAAGGTGGTTAATCTGGTTATCAATCCAGAATGCTGGCATCTCTATTCTGAAGCTGAGGAAAGCCTATTCAGATCTCTAGGACTGGCTGCCATTTCATTGGCTATGTACATGCTCATCTATCATGAAGAACATACGCCTATCTACCCTCAGGATGATTCTGTGGTAGGGAACCTCATTGAATGTTACGTTCATGCATTCTCACGATGACTACAAAAATGTTGACTTCAAGTTTTGCTCTCATCATTTCAAGTTCTTTTGATACCTGAATTACATGGCCTTTTACTTCGTCTTTCAACTTTTTCAAGAGATCTCCAACCCTCCTTTCTTGATTTCCGATTGGACTCACTACCTCCATACACTTACTACCGGTTCTCCATATCATTTTTGTTCTCTCTTCCTTTTGATTGTGTTGGGCGCCCGGAGGTCGCCTTTGAGGAAGGGCGATCTGTAACATATCTCAGGCCTAATGTCACTATCCCTTTAAGACTTCCTTCTCTGACTGCTGCATTTGGCACAGCTTGCTTGCCTGCCTGATTAATCATTCATGCACCTGATTACCTCAGCCTCTTTTTAAGCCTTCTCAGGTCTAATGTGCTGGGCATTAACATTGAAGTTGTGATCCTTAACAACAGAGGTCTGTGACTGTTTCCTGCATGAATTTTACCAACTATTTCAACCTACAGCATTTTCTATTACCAATGCTTAAAATCATCAAATCGCAAGTATCCAAATAATTCCATTTCTGTTTCCTGGACACTGCTTCTTAACAAACTCTGAACTTTATTATAAATCAAGCATACTTTTGGTTACCATCACTCTCTAATTACAATCAGGCATCTTACTCAGAACTTTATAACTATTTCTCTGCTACAAGTTGTCATTGCTGAAATATCCTGCTGCTATTCAGAACTCTGCATCTTTATGTTCAGTTAAAAGCTTTCATGTGATTCTCCAATATATGTTCAAACAGTAATTGATACCTTAAACTTAACTTTCACCTGTGCTGCTCTGCTAATTACTGACATACAGCTCTTTATAATATTATGTACTCTGAACCTGCAACAAACCAAGTTTGCATATATATGCACAAACAGTATTTAATGCCTAAACTTGCAGCTTGTCTAAATACCTGTGCAGCTGTGCTTAACTCTGACATACAGCTTTATATAATATTATGTACTGTGAACCTGCAACAAACCTTAGTTTGCCTTTAAGTGTCAATCTTCTACCAGTTTACTCTGAAGTCTGAACATTCCACATTGCTATATTTTTCTCTCATTGAATCCTGCAGCTACTTCTATTAACTAACTATAAGTCACAGTGAAGTCAGAATATATTGTATACAAATGTTGCACTCTCCATTTCTTCTACAATAACTTCTAGCAAATATGAATCACGAGAATATCATCTATCCACGTCCAGGATACTCTTCCCCGGGTCAGGGGTCGGTGTCTTCGAATCCCTACCACTGCCCAGAGGGTCTGTTTCCTGAGCGCATGTACACCGGATCATGACATTGGCTAACCCATTCCTGTGCCCCAGTACATCAGTAAAGGTGCTGTCTTTCACTACTATATTTAAACAAAGGACAGTGTCACTGTGTCTGTCATAATCACTTGGCATTTCTCTATTATCAAAATGCAAAGTGAGCCTTACCATGACCAACAAAGGTCAGTGTTTACTGTGGCTTTCAGAGTAACTTAGCATTTCTGGTTTAGCCAAAAGCCTTGTGACCCTGACGTGACTGCAACCAACAGAAGTCATTGTCGCTCTGGCTGTCAGAGTCACTTGGCATTTCTGGTTTATCAAAATGCATGTGACTCTCACTGTGACTCTGACCAATAATTCAGAGAACTGTAATACCACTGTAATAACTAGTCCTGGCAAAACATATAATATGCATTTAGTTTAGTTTAAAATAAATTGACAAGTAACTTTTTTGTTTTTGTTTTAATCCAGCAGAGTTTATTGAATGAGTATCATGCTGAGAATTATAGTTCAGTTTTGTCTGTTATTACCACTTTTATTATGGAGGAAATGGATCTGCAAACTACAACTACAAGCATACATTGTACTGTCCTTGGGTGTGACTTTCCTTGCAGTCTGTTTTGTTATGAGATCCCACTTATTTTCAGTTCTGTGTGCAGCAGTGGTCTCTAAGACCCCGCTATTCAAAACATTGACAGACCAATGAGAAACTGCCTGTTTGCATTTACGATGCTTGCAGTCTATCGGTCTGTCGATATTTATTCTAATAAGGCAGCTGACCGCAAAGTGCCAGTGAGTGGCAATATGTCTCCCTAGGATACAATAGAGATTGCGGCTTCTACAAAACTGTGCCGACATCACAACTCGTCAGCACTATCAGCAGGGGAGGGGGGCTGTATTTGAAGTGTTCCTATGCAGCACAAACAATGCACTCACTGAAACAAAAACAAAAACAGGTTCTGTGTAGGAACACTTCAAATAATGCCTGTGTAACCTAACTGTAACTAAAGCTATACTACCTGCCTCACACTGGAAAATCTCACAAATGAAAAGGTGGCAAGAAACACTATACCTAGCCTGCAGGGCAGCCCTTGGAATAAATCTAACTACTGGTTATGTATCTTAATTAATCGTCTAAAGAACTAGGAAAGCCATTTAAATCTTCAGAAGTCAGATTTATCACCCAATTTAATTGTAAGTATGATCTTATAAGTAAAATTTTAAACAAACATTGGAGAATATTGAAACGTGATCCAATTTTAACTGAGTTAATAGGAGATAAACCCGTGATAGTCTACAAGAGAGCACCTAATTTCAAGAACATACTGGCACCTAGTAAGGTAGTGAAACATAAGAATAATAAAATAATTAAAAGCATTCCCCATAAATCTCACTACATAGCCAAAAAAGGAGCATACAAGTGTAAAGTTAGAAACTGCAAAATGTGCGACCACATTGAGGATAATAAAATAGCTTTCCAATCTTTTGTGAATAAGAAATCATACAAAATCAAAAGTAAATTATCTTGTGCCTCACACCTATGTCATTTATTTATTATCTTGTGTCTGTGGGATTCAATATATAGGGCGCACTATTAGACGCCTTAGCCACAGATGGTCAGAAAATTACTGTAGCATACTACGAAATAAGAAATCTCATAGTGTGATCACACATTGTCATGTTAAACATGAAGGTGATCCCAATTGCTATAGGATTACACCTATAGAAGAAATTCCTGCATCACACTTGTACAACCGATTTATGAGGCTCAGGCAGAGAGAAACTTACTGGATCCACAAGCTCAAAACTATCCACCCTTTTGGATTGAATTTGAATGTGGATCTAGCAGCTTTCTGACATATAGGGTCATCAAAAATTACAATCTCACAACTTAGCCGTATAGGGTCCTATCCCTTAATCTATTCATTTTTATTGGCACCTACATTGACATCACACACAATGTTGCTAGTATCACACATATATATTTAGGACACAAGCAAATACCACTATTTACACTAGCACTTAATCACTCATCCCAAAATATATATTTTTTTATATAGTCATTTTAATAATATTACATATAAATTAACACATTCACCTCCAATGGCACTTCATTGATATTATATATTTTGATACCATTTTTGCACAATACATATGTACACATTCCAGTACACATGTCTTTAATCACCATCCATTAAAGAATTTTAATCACTCACTTATCAACTTATTTCACATAATTATCATCCCAACTATATCAAATTCACACAACACCATTCACTAGCAGACACACGACACATTAGTAGATACACACAGCCCAATTATAGAGGTTGTTATCTGACACTAGCATTGGCATTGCTTGTTATGAGAGTTAGTCCATTAACGATTTAGTATCACATTTTGTATTAGGTGTATATCATATACTATTAAATTTATAGGTTATCACTAGTTCATATTTATTACACACATTCAGATAAGCATCTTCACAATATAGGTATCCAATGATAATATGGAACTAAACACCATTATGTTTAAATGTATGTACATACATTCTTCTTTTAATCATAATATTTGTATTGTTAGGAAGAATTTATAATGTTTTTAATTATGTATCACTACTGGGTCTTATCATATCATATTATAGCTACCAACATGGTACTTTTATTGGCTATTTGTAGTACGTTAAGAATTAGTTTATTATTGTTGGTAGCAATTTTAACGTAATTTGGTAGCCTACTATTTAATACCCAAGCTGGCTATATACGATATTCATGAATAGTATATATGGCATTTGTGTTTTTAATATGTCATATATGAGCAATTGTTCTGTGGTAAAATTTATGGTGATCACTTTGTTAATTGTATTATAGGTAAAAAAGAACCCCAAATTATGCGTTATAAGTTGAGGAATTTTATCATCATGGTTTTATAAGCTTATGGAATAGTTAAATTGCAAAGGGTGTATATATATTTTTTATTTTTTATTTTTTTATATTTCATATATTTTACAGCTGTACACCCATTTTGTTATTTTTAATTTTAGAATTTATTATTAGCAAAATAATTACATAAATCATTGTTTGTATCCCTATGGTTAAGATATGAGGAACATATAGTCCCGTTGTAAGCAGAAAGGAAGTATATTATATTTTCAGCAATTCAGCAATGTACAACAAGGCGACAGTATATTACCATAGCCGCTTCATAAGCCTTCCCTAAATGAGATGGTAAATTGTATAACAATATATGTTTTTAGTTATAGAAATTATTTTCAACAACTTATCTCATAGGTTGAATCAATATGGGGTTTGTCATTTTAGTTTAGCCCTGATAGGCCAGTCATAATTAAGGGTGTGAGCAATTTACAGCAATTGATTGGTCAAGGGGATGTACAAATAGAGCAAGGAATCAGTGTAACAATATTAGCCTGAGGAAACGGCACTCAGCCGAGAAACGCGTTGCTAAGCAACAATTTTTAATTGTTTTTAAATAAAATAATTACTGTTTTATCCTTGCTCTGGACATTGGATCCTTATTTTACCCTCTCACGATTGGGATCTCCGCCTGGTTGGAGCTTCCATACTAAGGGGTAACACGTACATCTGCCAGTTGTTTGGGGTATCCTGGGTCCAGCACGTCAACGGAAGTGGTCAGTGTGGTGAGCCTCGTTCTGGTTACAAGTGCCTATCGCCCTAGTGAGTCAGCCGAACAGCAACGAAGCTTCGGCCTGCTTGTTATTGCACTGTGGGTGCATCGTCGCTTGTGAGTATATTTCCTTTGCTTATTATATCTGGTGACACCGTTTTGGACATACTACACGAAGAGCGCCTCTCTTATTTCTGTGTTTCAGGAACTTTTTGTATCTTAATTAAAATGCAGGTTACTCCGTTGGAACGCCCAGCTAACTCCTACAGAACGCCTACATCTACATCATGTCTTCGCTATACCGGACTAATAAAGACAAAAAAGAAACATTTCTATTACAATGTCTAAATGATATGCACTTTTTTGTAAAATGCATATTAATTTAAGTATTGTATTGATTTTAAACATCTTTTTTTTTTAATAATAAAAAGAACATGATAAAAAAGATTTTTAAAAATGTATACAATACTTAAATATGCATTATACAAGAAAAGGCATATCATTTTAACATTGTATGTAAAGGTAATGCTACCCTAAACTATTAACCCCTTATGTGCTCTCACACCCCAGCACAACCTAACCAAGCCACGCTATAACCTCCTAATCTTCTTGACCTATTAACCTAACCACCATCTAACCTATTAATCCCTAAACCTCCGCAACCCCACTGCAATAACCTTCCTACTCAAATTAACCGCTAAACCGCAACAATACCAACACCCCCTAACCAATTAACCACTAAACCACCAATACCCCATTGCAAACTAAACTTAAACTAATTAATTCCTTAACAGCTAACCCCCGAACCTTAATCTAACACCTCCTAAATTACAGAAAATAGAAAAGGGCTTTTTAATTTCTTTCAGGACAAAGCTCTCCTGTAGGATAGGGATTTTTTTAAAGGTTTTTTTTTATTTTTTTTATTTGGATTTTATTTTTAAAAGTAAAAGAGCTACAATCCCTTTATGTAAATTAGCTACCAAATGCCATTATTAGGAGACTTTTTTATTTTGTTTTTTTAAGATAGGCTTTTTATTTGAGGGGTTACTTTGATTTTAGAAAAGAGATTTGTTTTTGCCAAGTATGGGCCAGATTGCATGAAAGTAATTTTAGCGCTCCACTTGGTAATACCAGCGCACAATAATGTGCTTTGGTATCACGGGTTAATTGCAATGCAAATGCGAGATCCGGTTCGCATGGCTATGAAGCATTGAACTCACAAGAGCGCGCTTCCATAGGCTCTTGGGAGCATCGTTCTGATGCCGTCACAGACTGGTCAAAATTAAACTTTCATGATTTAAATAGGGCATGCAATTTTAAGCAATTTTCTAATTTACTCCTATTATCAATTTTTCTTTGTTCTCTTTGTATCTTTATTTGAATGTAAGCTTAGGAGTCGGCCCATTTCTGGTTCAGAGCCTGGGTAGCTCTTGCTGATTGGTGTCTAAATGTAGCCACCAATCAGCAAGCACTACCCAGGTGCTAAACCAAAAATATATAGAACAAGAAATCACCTAGGGACGTTTGCACCATCATTTTAATTTTATTTCTTCTTTTTATTTTATTTCATTCTTTCATTCATTTTCTTACATAGCAATCAAAACCTTTTATACTTATACATATTATTAATCATTCACATTCTCACAGTGTACATTAAGTACAATTTACACTATTAACCGCACTATTCCAAGTATTACTATTAGAAATGTCCATTTACACCTATTCACATGACACTTCTCCTCTCTCACTCACTCACACACAATTAGGCAGAAAAATATTGCTTCAAATATGCGCTTATTTCAACACTGCATATTAGGTGTATATTGGGGTCTATTTATCAAGCTCCGAATGGAGCTTGATGCCCCGTGCTTCTAAAGACCGCTGCTCCATAACCTGTCCGCCTGTCCGGCGGACAGACATTGCCGGACACTGCCAGCTGGCCGATTGGCCGCAAATCTGCAGGGGGCGGCATTGCACCAGCAGTTCACAAGAACTGCTGGTGCAATGATAAATGCTGACAGCATATGCTGTCAGCATTTATCTATGTGCAGCAGACATGATACGCTACATTGTATCTGCCACGCACCCACATCGCCAACACTAAAATAAACATATTAACCCCTAAACCACCAAGCCCACACATCGCCAAAACTATATAAATCTAGTAACCGCTAAACAGCCAGCCCCCCACATCACAACTACTATAAATTAACATATTAACCCCTAAACCGCCAGCCCCTCACATCACAAGTACTAAACTAAACCTATTTACCCCCTAAACCGCCGGCCCCCAACATTGCTACTGAAATCCTATTGGCTGTTCAAATCAGCCAATAGGATTTCAGTAGCTCTCATCCTATTGGCTGATTTAAAAATGTCAGCCAATAGGAATGCAACGTACCCCATATTTAAATGGGTACATTGCATTCAAGCTTCAGTGTACGGCGGTGACCGTATGAAGATGATCCTCCACGCTGGATGTCCGTGCCGCCCGCAAAGATGCTCCGTGCCTCAACAGCTCCCCGCCTCCACAGCTCCCCAACACCAGGACGAAGAAAAAGATGCCCTCCACGATGGATAAAGTTGTCACCACCTGGATAAAGATGGAAGTCCGGGACTTCAGGAACTATGAGTAGATATGTTAATTATAGTAGTAGCGATGTGGTGGGCCGACGGTTTAGGGGTTAATCACTTTATTTAGTGTTGGTGATGTCAGGGTGGTTATCAGGGCTGCCACTAGACATTTTGGGGCCCCTGACTTAACCATTGATCAGGGCCTCCCCCCCCCTCCTTTGACATGTGCAATTTTCGTCTACAAGATACGACGAGTCCACGGATTTCATCTTTACTTGTAGGATATCAACCTCCTGCTAACAGGAAGTGGCAAAGAGCACCACAGCAGAGCTGTATATATAGCTCCTTCCTTCCCTCCACCCCCAGTCATTCTCTTTGCCTGTGTTAGAAATAGGAAGAGGTAAAGTGAGGTGTTAGTTTTAGATTCTTCAATCAAGAAGTTTTTTATTTTAAATGGTACCGGTGAGTACTATTTTCCTCAGGGAGATATGGAAGAAGAAGATTTCTGCCCTGAGGTTGATGATCTTAGCAGATGTAACTGAGATCCATGTTGGTTTCCACAGAGCTTCTGAAGGTAGTGCAAGAGAAATCTTCAGTGTGGAGAACGGTTTCATGCTACAGGCAGCATTGAGGTATGTTCAGTCTTTTATTTCTGAGGAGACTTGGTATATCAGAACTGGCTGACATTTTTTCCCTGCAAGGGAAGGGGTAAGCAGTAGACCTGTACACAAAGGGTATTGCTGAAAATCCTGTGTTATATATTTTACTTGACATTGTATTGGGCTGAGAGCAATATTCAATGAGACACTGGGAGAGGCAGCTTGACGTTTTATATTTTATAACAAAGAGTCAATAGGGCTGCAGTGTTATTAATAGTGTTTGAGGGGACCTGCTTCCCATGCAGTTATACAGACTGTGAGGATGACGTCCATGATGGGTGGGGCCTATTACGCGCGCTCAGATGGGCAGTTTACTCTGACTGAGAAGGCAGCAGGCATTAGCTCCGGTGGGGCCTAAACTTGTGTTCTGTTCGATTGTTGTCGAGTCATTTTGCAATACCCTGGGGGCAGGTAGGCGCCACAGCAGAGCTGTGGCAAGGTGCAGGGGTCATTTTTTCACTTAAGATATTTTTTTTTTGCTATAAAATGTCTCTTAGAGGGTAAATTCATCCTTTGCTTATAGGGTGCAATAATGTTTGGGCCAATTGAATCTATATATTTAATTGTGTAGCGTTATTTAACATTATAGGCAGTTTAAGTAAAAATTGTGTGCTTTTTTATTTCTTAAAGGCGCAGTACACATTTTTCTAAAAGTTGTTGAAATCAATAAATAAGGTGTTCTACGACTATTGTGGTTATTAATAGTCTGTTCAACATGTCTGACATTGAGGAAACTAATTGCTCTATGTGTTTAGAAGCCATTGTGGAACCCCCTCTTACTTTGTGTACCTCTTGTACTGAAAGGGCCTTACAATGTACAAAGCATATTTTAGGTAAGAAAGTGTGCCTAAGGATGATTCTTAGTCTGAAGAGAATCAGGATATGCCATCTAATTCGCCCCAAGTGTCAGAACCTTTAACGCCCACACAAGCGACGTCAAGTACTTCAAGTGCGTCTAATTCTTTTACTCTGCAGGATATGGACGCAGTTATGTCAACTACCCTTACAGAGGTATTATCTAAATTACCAGTGTTACAGGGTAAACGCAGTAGGTCAGGTATTAATGTGAATACTGAATCCTCTGATGCTTTATTGGCTATTTCCGATGTACCCTCACAGGGCTCTGAGCTAGGGGTAAGGGAATTGTTTGTCTGATGGAGAACTTTCAGACTCAGGAAATAGGTTACCTCAGACAGATTCGGACGTCATGTCCTTTAAATTTAAGCTTAAACACCTCCGCCTGTTACTTCGGGAGGTTTTAGCGACTCTGGATGATTGTGACCCTATTGTGATACCACCAGAGAAATTGTGTAAAATGGACAAATTTCTAGAGGTACCTACTTACACTGATGTTTTTCCGGTCCTAAAAGAATTTCGGAAATTATAAAAAAGGAATGGGACAGACCGGGTATACCGTTCTCTCCTCCTCCTAATTTCAAGAAAATGTATCCCATATCAGACACCATTCGGGACTCTTGGCAGTTGGTCCCTACGGTGGAAGGAGCTATTTCTACCCTGGCTAAGCGTACAACTATACCTATTGAAGACAGTTGTGCTTTCAAAGACCCTATGGATAAGAAGTTAGAGGGTCTTCTAAAGAAATTATTTATTCATCAGGGTTTTCTTTTACAACCTACAGCTTGCATTGTTCCAGTTACTACTGCAGCAGCTTTTTGGTTCGATGCTCTAGAAGAGTCTCTGAAGGTTGAGACCCCTTTAGAGTACATTTTGGATAGAGTAAAGGCTCTCAAGCTAGCTAATTCTTTTATTACAGATGCCGCCTTTCAAATTGCTAAAAATGCAGGATTTGCCATTTTAGCGCATAGAGCGTTATAGCTAAAATCATGGTCTGCTGATGTGTCATCAAAATCTAAGCTCTTAGCTATTCCTTTTAAGGGTTAAGACCCTATTCGGGCCTGAGTTGAAGGAAATAATTTCTGACATTACTGGAGGTAAAGGTCACGCCCTACCTCAGGATAAGTATGTTAAGATGAGGGGTAAACAAAATAATTTTCGTTCTTTTCGAAATTTTAAAGGAGTACCCTCTGCTTCCTCTTCCTCCACAAAGCAGGAAGGGAATTTTGCTCAGTCCAAGTCCGTCTGGAGACCCAACCAGGCTTGGAACAAAGGTAAACAACCCAAGAAGCCCGCTGCGGCTACAAAGACAGCATGAAGGGGCGGCCCCCGATCCGGGACTGGATCCAGTAGGGGGCAGACTTTCTTTCTTTCCCCAGGCTTGAGCAAGAGATGTTCAGGACCCCTGGGCATTGGAAATCGTGACCCACGGATATCAACTGCAATTCAGGGATTTTCTCCCAAGAGGGAGATTTCTTCTTTCACGATTGTCTGTAGACCAGATAAAAAGAGAGGCGTTCTTACGTTGTGTAGAAGACCTCTCTACTATGGGAGTAATTCATCCTGTTCCAAGACTGGAACAGGGACAGGGGTTTTACTCAAATCTTTTTGTGGTTCCCAAAAAAGAGGGAACTTTCAGACCCATTTTAGATCTCAAGTGTCTAAACAAGTTTCTCAGAGTCCCATCGTTCAAGATGGAGACTATCCGAACAATTTTACCAATGATCCAGGAGGGTCAATATATGACTACCGTGGACTTGAAGGATGCATACCTTCATATCCCTATTCACAAGGATCATCATCAGTTCCTAAGGTTTTCCTTCCTGGACAAACATTTTCAGTTTGTGGCTCTTCCCTTCGGGTTGGCCACAGCACCCAAAGATCTTCACAAAGGTTCTAGGTTCCCTTCTGATGGTTCTCAGACTGCGAGGCATAGCAGTGGCGCCTTATCTGGACGATATTTTGATTCAGGCGTCGACTTATCATCTAGCGAAATCTCATAGAGACACAGTGTTGTCCTTTCTGAGAACTCACGGTTGGAAGGTGAACCTAGAAAAGATTTCAGTAGTTCCACAGACAAGTGTTCCCTTCTTGGGAACTCTGATAGACTCGGTAGACATGAAAATATTTCTGACGGAGATCAGAAAATCAAAATTTCTAAATACTTGCCGAGCCCTTCAGTCCATTCCTCGGCCATCAGTGGCTCAGTGTATGGAGGTAATTGGATTAATGGTAGCGGCAATGGACATCATTCCGTTTGCTTGCTTTCATCTCAGACCACTGCAGCTGTGCATGCTCGGACAGTGGAATGGGGACTATGCGAATTTATCACCTCAGATAAATCTGGATCAAGAGACCAGATACTCTCTTCTTTGGTGGTTGTCGCCGGATCATCTGTCCCAGGGGACGTGTTTCCGCAGACCCTCATGGGTGATGGTGACAACGGACGCCAGCCTCCTGGGCTGGGGTGCAGTCTGGAATTCCCTGAAGGCTCAGGGTGTATGGACTCAGGTGGAGTCTCTACTTCCAATCAATATTCTGGAATTGAGAGCAATATTCAATGCGCTTCAGGTATGGCCTCAGTTGGCTGCGGCAAAATTAATCAGATTCCAGTCGGACAATATCACGACTGTGGCTTATATCAATCATCAGGGGGGAACGAGGAGTTCCTTAGTGATGATAGAAGTATCCAAGATAATTCGATGGGCAGAGGCCCACTCTTTTTATCTGTCAGCAATCTACATCCCAGAACTGGGAAGCGGATTTTCTAAGTCGGCAGACTTTTCATCCGGGGGAGTGGGAACTCCACCCGGAGGTGTTTGCCTCACTGATTCTTCAATGGGGCAGACCGGAATTGGATCTGATGGCATCTCGACAGAATTCCAAGCTTCCAAGATACGGATCCAGGTCGAGGGATCCTCAGGCCAAAATGATAGATGCCATGGCAGTGCCTTGGTCATTCAGCCTAGCTTATGTGTTTCCACTGTTTCCTCTTCTTCCACGCGTGATTGCTCGGATCAAACAGGAGAGAGCTTCGGTAATCCTGATCACGCCTGCGTGGCCACGCAGGACTTGGTATGCGGATCTAGTGGACATGTCTTCTCTGCCACCGTGGAAACTTCCTTTGAGACAGGACCTTCTCATTCAAGGACCTTTCCAACATCCAAATCTAAATTCTCTGCAGCTGACTGCTTGGAGATTGAACGCTTGATTTTATCTAAGCGGGGATTCTCAGATTCGGTCATTGATACTTTGATACAGGCATGTAAGCCTGTCACTAGAAAGATCTATCATAAGATATGGCGTAAATATCTTTTTTGGTGTGAATCCAAGGGCTACTCATGGAGTAAAGTTAGGATTCCCAGGATTCTGTCTTTTCTTCAAGAAGGATTGGAGAAAGGGTTATCAGCGAGTTCCTTAAAGGAACAGATTTCTGCTTTGTCAATTTTGCTTCACAAACGTTTGGCAGATGTTCCAGATGTTCAGTCTTTTTGTCAGGCTCTAACCAGAATTAAGCCTGTATTTAGACCAATTACTCCTCCCTGGAGTTTGAATTTAGTTCTTAGAGTTCTTCAAGGGGTTCCGTTTGAACCCATGCATTCCATAGAGATTAAATTGTTATCTTGGAAAGTTTTGTTTTTGGTTGCTATTTCTTCTGCTCATAGAGTTTCTGAGCTTTCAGCATTACAATGTAATTCGCATTATCTTATCTTTCATTCTGATAAGGTGGTTTTGCTTACCAAACCTGGATTCCTTCCTAAATTTGTTTCAAATAAGAATATTAATCAGGAAATTGTTGTTCCTTCCTTGAGTCCTAATCCTTCTTCTAAGAAGGAGCGTCTGTTACATAACCTGGACGTGGTCCGTGCATTGAAGTTTTACTTACAGGCGACAAAGGATTTCCGTCAATCATCTTCATTATTCATTGTTTATTCTGCAAAGCTTAGGGGTCAGAAAGCTACGGCTACCTCTCTTTCTTTTTGGCTGAGGAGTATCATCCGCCTGGCATATGAGACTGCTGGACAGCAGCATCCTGAAAGAATTGCGGCTCATTCTACTAGGGCTGTGGCTTCCACATGGGCTTTTAAAAATGATGCTTCTGTTGAACAGATTTGCAAGGCTGCGACTTGGTCGTCTCTTCATACTTTTTCCAAATTTTCCAAATTTGATACTTTTGCTTCTTCTGAGGCTGTTTTTGGGAGAAAGGTTCTTCAAGCAATGGTCCTTCCGTTTAGGTCTCTGTCTTGTCCCTCCCGTTTCATCCGTGTCCTGTTGCTTTGGTATTGTATCCCACAAGTAAGGATGAAATCCGTGGACTTGTCGTATCTTGTAGAAGAAAAGTAATTTTATGCTTACCTGATAAATTAATTTCTTCTACAATACGACGAGTCCACGGTCCTCCCTGTCATTTTCAGACAGATTATATTTTATTTTTTATAACTTCAGTCACCTCTGCACCTTTAGCTTTTCCTTTCTCTTCCTAAACCTTCGGTCGAATGACTGGGGTGGAGGGAAGGGAGGAGCTATATATACAGCTCTGCTGTGGTGATCTTTGCCACTTCCTGTTAGCAGGAGGTTGATATCCCACAAGTAAGGATGAAATCCGTGGACTCGTCGTATCGTAGAAGAAATTTAATTTATCAGGTAAACATAAATTTACTTTTTGACAAAGTGACTAAAACGTATATACACTTTATTCTTAAGTGTTTAAACTCGAAAATGTTGTAAAGGTAGTAACATACACATACACAGACACACTCATACACTGAAACACACACGCACACACATAAGGATTCACATATAGATACTCTAGCAGACACGCAAAGAAACACACTCAGACACACAAACAGACATTCAGCACTTGTTTACATTGACCTGACAAGTAATGAGGTAAACTACAGTTTTGTAAAAAAAGGAGATTTAGAAAACAAAATATTGAGTTCTGATTATCTTTTTGTAAAGGAAGATGCCAACTAAATCATGACAACAGCATGCAGTAGCTGAAAGGAAAGGCCCTGAAGTGCCTAAACAATAATTTAAAGGTTAAATGGTGGATTGGTGACTTCCGGAAAGGTCTCGTTAGTCTCAAAGTCTGTAGAAAGATGTGAATAATCAGTAGTAAGGTCAAAATGTCCTAAGAAGGAACAGACAATGGACACACACACACACACAAACTCAAGCTTGCACATACACCCAAGGAAACACAGACAGAGACAGCCTCAGAAAACACACAAAGACATACACACACACAGAGACACCCACAGAAAACACAGAAAGACATACACACACAGATAGACCACAACATAAAACACAGAAAGACATATATACACACATCCTCACTGAGACATCCACAGAAAACACACAAAGACATACACACACCCTCACAGAGACACCCACAGAAAACACACCCTCACAGAGACATCCACAGACTACACAGACAAACATACATACACACACACACCCTCACAGAGACATCCAGAGAAAATACACAAAGACAAGCATACGCACACCCTCACAGAGACACCCATAGAAAAAGCTCAGACATATGCACACACCCTCACAGACATCCACAGAAAATGCACAAAGACATACACACCCACCCTAACAGAGAGACCCACAGAAAAAAAAATACATACATACTCATAGCGACACAAACCAAAGCACAAAGACATGAACATAGACACCCACAGAAACACTCACAGGAGGAAACATTTATGCACCTTGCATCCCCTAAATCAACAGTGTGTGACATACATGATAAAAAAATTGCAGAAATTAAGAGATCACTTTTTAAAGAATCATATTTGTAAATGTGCAAACAAAAATAATTCTGTGAATTCAAAATTGTACATTAATGATCTGGGTAGATGGCTAGATGAAGAAAAGTACTTTTAAAAGGTTGACATATGTTTGTTTGTTTTTTCCCCATTTTCCCCAACCAAGAGCACCATTTCAAATATAGTGTACAAATGTTCCCTTCTGTTACCTGTACTTATGGATTTTGAAAATGCTGTACTCTATATGGTCTTGGTGAAACCATAAGCTGTGGTACTCATACCATTAGATCTGGTTAAATGCAGGATTTAGGCTTGTTGGTATGTGTTTCAAAATTAAGTCAGCTGTAGTATAAACTGAACAGTTAAGTTAACCTGTCTCATTTCAAACACTTAGCAATCTTAGTCTGAGAGTATAACATTTTATGCAGATGTAAAAATCTTAGATAAAATGCCTCCTTGCATCTGGAAAGTCCTTGCATAAAGGGACAGCAAACTGGAATGCCAAAAGGGCACCTACCATTTGTGTATTGAGGAGGAAACATTTCTGCATGGTTTTAAATATAGAATTTCTACAGCATTGTCAAATAATCATAAATACACTGCTGCTAAAAAAAATGTGTTTTTATGGACTCCTGGCCTCACCATACAACTACTACCACACTGAAGTTACAATCCAAAATTGCACAAAGAAATAAAAAACATTTGCTAAGTCCTACCTCCTCTGCAAATGAAAGTGATCTGCCGTCTGACTCAGGCACACACTGTACAAACAAAGTGCCAAGTCTGTCTCACACTGTGCATAGTGGTTTAGTGCACATTCAGAAATCCTCTCAAATACTAATACTTTACTCCTTGTAATAACATTTCCCATGCTCAATTAGCACTCTGCTGTAGTACCCACTGGTGGCTGCCAAAATTAAAAAAAAAAATCCTGGAGTCACCCCTGTCACCCCCTGATGGCGGCCCTGGTGGTGATTTAGGGGTTATTAGTTTTATTATAGTAGTATCGATGTTGAATGGCGGTGGGTTAGAAGTTAATAGGTTTATTATAGTAGTTGCGATGCGGGGGTGCCGGTTTAGGGGTTAATAGCTTTATTTAGTGTAACTGATGTCGGGGGCAGTGGATTAGGGGTGTCTAGACTAGAGGTTTATGTTAGGTTGTTTGGTTTAAGTGTAACTTTCTTTTCCCCATAGACATCAATGGGGTTGCGTTACGGCAATCTCTATTCCGCGATCGCAGGTGTTAGTTTTTTCTAAACACTATCCCCATTGATGTCGAAGGGGGAAAGCGTGCACGAGCATGTAAACTCATTCCTTGGCTTTTGTGCGGTATGGAGCTAATCGCACAATAACGCACAGCACAAGGAGGATTTTCAGTAACTTGTAATGGCAGCGCTATGGAAAGTGGGATACCGCTCCTTTTTTTGCGTTATTTAAGCACCCGGCATAGCGCAAATCTTGGTGTCTACTTGCATGTGTGCAGACTGGTGTAACCTGTAATCCCTTAAGGTGGTTAAGCACTGATTCAACTTAGTTACAATTGCAAAGAATGATTTTCCTATCATGATTGTTGATGCAAAACTGATAATCCACTTTTTAAAAGCCTCTGACAGCATAGAAGTTTAGGGGGGAGGAGTAAACAAAAGCTCACATAAATTGCCTAAAAGTATTAACCCAAGCCTGTATTTTACAGTATTTTTTTCATTTTTTTTACATTTTGTTGGTGCATTAATTCAGAAATTTGTTTAACTAAAACAAGCCAAATATACATTTTTATTAAAAATATGCATTAGTAACAAAATGAATGAACATCACTAATGTGCATCTGTGTATGTTCATCTGTATGTTTATATGTACATATGTATCTGTGTGCTAATGGGGAAATTATTAAAAATAAAAAGTAAAATGTACTAAAAAACAATAGCTTCCTCAATTAGTTTTAAAATCCAAGGTAAAAGCTACCGCTGATGAGGTGCTTATTTATTTCTCACAGATGACATAAACGCTCTAAAAATGTTGGAAAGGCAGCATTTTGTACATGTGGTGGTTATGTTCTGTAGTAGAACATAATTATTGCATTTATAGAACAGATAATAGGCCAATTTTAAGAAACTCAGTCCAATTGGAAGCTTTCTCCAGTCTTTATTCAGTACTTGTACACATAAAAGTGTGTTTGTGTATGAGAGGAGTGTGGTTGAGAAGTGTGTTTGTGTGTGAGAGGAGTGTGTGTGAGAAGTGTGTTTGTGTGTGAGAGGAGTGTGGTTGAGAAGTGTGTTTGTGTGTAAGAGAAGTTTGTGTGAGAGGAGTGTGTTTGTGTGTGAGAGGAGTTTGTGTGAGAAGTGTGTTTGTGTATGAGAGGAGTGTGGTTGAGAAGTGTGTTTGTGTGTGAGAGGAGTGTGTGTGAGAAGTGTGTTTGTGTGTGAGAGGAGTGTGTGTGAGAAGTGTGTTTGTGTGTAAGAGGAGTTTGTGTGAGAGGAGTGTGTTTGTGTGTAAGAGGAGTTTGTGTGAGGAGTGTGTTTGTGTGTGAGAGGAGTTTGTGTGAGAAGTGTGTTTGTGTATGAGAGAAGTGTGGTTGAGAAGTGTGTTTGTGTGTGAGAGGAGTGTGTGTGAGAAGTGTGTTTGTGTGTGAGAGGAGTGTGTGTGAGAAGTGCGTTTGTGTGTGAGAGGAGTGTGGTTGAGAAGTGTGTTTGTGTGTAAGAGGAGTTTGTGTGAGAGGAGTGTGTTTGTGTGTGAGAGGAGTTTGTGTGAGAAGTGTGTTTGTGTGTAAGAGGAGTTTGTGTCAGAGGAGTGTGTTTGTGTGTAAGAGGAGTTTGTGTCAGAGGAGTGTGTTTCTAAGTGAAAGAGCGAGAGAGATAAAGAGAGAGAAAAAGAGAGAGAGAGAGAGAGAGAAAAAAGAGAGAGAGAAAGAGAGAAAAATGAAAGAGAGAAAAAGAGAGAGGTGGGGGGAGAGAGAGAGAGAGAGAGAGAGAGAGAGAGAGAGAAAGATAGAGTAATACAAAGAGAGAGAGAGAGAGAGAGAGAGAGAGAGAGAGAAAGAGAGAGAGAGAGAAAGAGAAAGATAGAGAGAAACAGAAAATGAGAGAGAAAAAGAGAGAGAGAGATACAGAGAGAAAGAGAGACAAAGAGAGAAAGAAAGAGAGAGAGAGAAAGAAAGACAGATTGATAGGTGTTAATACAGAGAGACTGAGAGATGTTTGTGTGTGTGTGAGAGAAGTGTGAGAAGTGTGTGAGAGGAGTATGTAAGAAAGAGAAGTTTGTTTGTGTGTTAGAGGAGTGTGTGTGAGAGAGAAATGTGCTTGTATGTGAGAGGAGTGTGTAAGAGAGAGAAGTGTGCTTGTGAGAGAAGTATGTGTGTGAAGCGAGAAAGAGAAAGGGAGAGAGAGTGTGAGAGAGAGAGTGAGAGAGAATGAAAGAGATAAAATAAAGAGAAAGAGAAAAAGAGAGAGAGAGAGAGACAGTAAAATAGAGAGAACAAGAGAGAGAGAAAGAGAGAGAAAGAGAGCGAGAAAGAGAGAGAGAGAAAGAAAGAGAGAGAGAGAAAAGAGAGAGAGAGAGAAAGAGAGACAAAAATAGAGAAAGAGAAAGAGAGAGAGAGAGAGAGGGAAAGAGAAAGAGAGAGAGGTCCACCATGCCTCTCGTTGCAGTAGTATTTTATTATTTCTTACTGAATGTCCCTGTTGTAGAAAATGCTGTGCTCCGGCTAGTCCGTATGCCCCCTGTCTATGGTCGTCCTGATTGAGGACCTATGGTTGGCCATTCTGGTGCAGAGGTCATCGGTGGTCTTTCCATGGAAAACAGGGACATTCAGTAAAGGACCTAAGATATACCCTAATAGATCATGTCCCACCTCTGACCAGAGGTGGTGATAGGGGAAAAATACTCCTGCAACGAGAGGCAAAGTGAACCTAAGAACTGGGTACCTTGATTCCCAATGGGTTAAATACCCATCTGGACTGACATTGCTTTCTATAATAAGATTAACAGTTTCCAATACCAAAAAGTGTCTTATTATACATATCTAATTTCTCCCCAGCCTTCTTACCTATCTAGCTTTCTTTCTTTTATCTTTCATTCTTTAACCTCTTTTTTCTCAAACTCTCTTTTTTTCTCCTACTCTCTTTTACTTTGACTATAGCCTCTATAGAATTTTCCCCTCTAAATAATGGAATAACTTCCCTGTACAAGGTGTTTTTTTCCCATCTGGATCTTATAGCTGTGATTGATAGGTTCCTATTAGTTAAAGGGACAGTCAACATCAGAATTTTTGTTTTTTAAAAAGAAAGATAATCCCTTTATTACCCATTCCCCAGTTTTGCTGAAACCAACACTGTTATAGAAATACACTTTTTACCTCTGTGATTACCTTGTATCTAAACCTCTGCAAACTGCCCCCTTGTTTCAGTTCATTTGACAGACTTGCATTTCAGCCAGTCAATGCTCACTCCAGGGTAACTTCACATGAATGAGCTCACTGTTATCTATATGAAACACATGAACTAATGCTTTCTAGTGGTCAAAATGCATTCTGATTAGAGGCAGTCTTTAAGGTTTAAGGAATTAGCATATGAACCTCCTAGGTTTAACTTTCAACTAAGATTACAAAGCAAAATTGGTGATAAAAGTAAATTGGAAAAATGTTTAAAATTATTTTCCCTATTTAAATCATGAAAGTTTTTTTTGGACTTGACTGTCCCTCTAATACATAATTATGCCCAATAGCAGAATTGTGTAGCTAAATTATCTGCAATTCTATAATAGTTAAGATCCTCTCTTTCTCTGACTATGTTATCTCTCTTTCTCTGAACACTTCTTTCATTCTTTATATGGTGTTTCAAATATAACTAGGATCTCTTGTTTTCTCCCCCCCCCTCCCTTCCAGTGGACTCCTGCTCTTTATGTACATTTTTAATATTCACACAAGTTGCTATATGGCAGTAGACCTTGCTTACATTCATTAATAAGAGACACATAGTATGCACTATTTACATACACAAATGTAACTATTTTTATCCATTTGTATCACTTGATATTACCATAGCAATCATGTTTGTTTACTTTGCCCTCAGCAGTTGCCTTGTGCACCGCCAGCGCTGACATGATGGCGTCACTCATGACCACTTCCAGTTTCGGGCTGGCGTGCACTCGTGGGAGTCGGTGGTGTGGAGACTGCCTGTTGCATAAATAGTACCTTTTGGTAAGTGCACTAATGATTGTTATTTTTCACTTGTCTGATGACGGGGTTATTCCCCGAAAACATTTGCTAAGTTTAAATAAACCACTTTTTTCACGGCGAGTGCTCTCTTCATCCTTCTTATATATGACATGTTTTTACAAATTTAAGTATGTCATTTTGCATTAGAAGTTCCACTTAACACTAACCACTACTGCTTATCTAATCTTTAAAACTACTACCAACTGATTCAAATTTAAATTTAACTAATGCATTAGCACAATAATTGATTCAGATCCCTAATATTTTATGTAGAAATTATTTTTAAAACACTTATAAATCAATATTTTATTCTTTATATATCAGATTTTAATGTAAAGTACTTTGTTCTACTAAAGTTGATTAATGCAATGATCATCTATCTAATTTATCTATCTTTCATCAATGTATCTATCTATCTATCTATCTATCTAATTATCTATCTGTCTGTTTATCTATAGATCGGGTTTCCTGTCTTTAATAAACACACAGTTAAAGACACACTAAAACACATATGAACAAACACAAGCTATTTAATCACACACTCTTTGCAATACAAATATATAAAACAAATCATAGTCAGTTGTTACATCATGTTATATAATTAAACTATGAAACTGTAATATTTGACTTTAATTAAGGTGATGCTATTATTTGCTTTTATAAAGTGAATGACTTTGCTGAAATCATTTAACACAAATATTAATTTACAAAATTATTAGAAAATGTGTTCAGGATAATTTGAATATATATTACTAATTAGACACAGATATATAAGGTGTAAATCCTTCACACCTAAGAGATTATCACATCAAGATATCTGATAACCTATAACAATATCCTGAGATCCTGGTAAGCAAATGTTATATCTTATATATTTATAACAATTGTATTTATACTTCTTATGAGAGTGTACTGGTAACTCAATTTTTTATGGCACCAAAGTAAAGAAACAACACAATATTAATAACAATTAAATTAATCAGATGCTTATTTATAACATTACACTGAGTATTAAACATTATAAGGCTTTGTGGTGTAATCATGAAAATATTTTGCAATAAGGGATATTACTAATCTTGTAGTTGTACATGACAGAACAATATATTTATCTATAAATTAATACTGACATGTTCTATGGAATTGTATAATCTACACATAGTTAAGCATATTATCATTTCATTTTTAATGTCTCTGTTCCGTCTGGTTGTAAGTAATCCACAAATAAACCATATGCAATTTAATTAAAGAGACATGAAACCCCTAATCTCATGTCAATGCATTTTTAAATATGTTTGCAATTTACTTCTAATATAAATTATGCTTTATTTTATTGGTATCCTTTATTGAAGGAGTAGCAATGCACTACTGGGAACTAGTTGAACACATTGGTAAGCCAATGACAACAGCCATATTTGTGCAGAAACCAATGAGCAGCTAGCTCCAGTCCTGAGCATACTTAGACATGCTTTTCAAAAAGCAAACACAGTAAAATAGAAAGCTGTTTAGAATTGCATATGCTCTATCTGAATCATGATAGTTTAATTTTACTGTAATGTATCTTTGTTTTAATGTTTCTTTAATAAGATTTAAATCAATACATTTGGTAAAAATTGTATGTGGTCCTAATTGTTCTTTTTTTCTTTACTTTTAACAGGTAAAGATGAATTTTAAGTACATAGTTGCAGTGTCTTTTTTAATAGCATCTACATATGCACGAAGGTAAACATAAATAAACAAGGATAGAACTATCAAAACTCATGTTTTTTAGATTTGAATATTTTATTTCAGAGAAACTACTAAATATTCAAAAGAGTTTTTAAAAATGCAATGGTCATATTTCCATCTGTGGTAATAATTTTGTGACATAAAGCTTTCAAAAAATTGGTTGCAGTAAAGTGCTTTCTGCTTCCATTTTCCCTTCAGTACATATACACATTACATTATATGAGAGCACAGACAATTGTGTAAGATATTAAAAGAAGAAATAAAGGTAATTTAAACAAGGGTGTTAAACTGAAAGATACATTTTATTTCCATATTTTAAAACAGAATACAGCACATTACAAAACTGTTCTCATCTTATTTAAACCAGAAGTGGGATATAAATTGTTTTATGAATTGAATTTACAGAATTAAGTTATCCTTGTCTAAAATTTGCCCAAAACACACCAATATTACATTTAAAAGTACATTTACACTCATAACACTATGAAATTAAAATAATTCAAAAGGTATAAATTGTTAGAAAAAAAGGCATGCAAAGGACTTTAACATAAAGATAAATACACTTACATATACATACTGTGTATATATATATATATATATATATATATATATATATATATATATATATATATACAGTATATATATATATATATATATATATATTCATTTATATATACTGTATATATGTGGTAACATGTATTTTAGTATTTATATGTGTATATATGTATTTACAGACATATATAGCATATAAACACATAAATATATGTGTTTACATATATCATTGGAGCCCATTCCACTCACATGCCCTAAAATAATTTTTAAGCAATTTTGATGTTTTACAATGTGTTTTACTTATTTACTGTATTTACTGTAAATATTTTACATTCCAATGTTCTTCAAAGAGTAGACAATGTACTTTGTATTTTTAAATATATATTGATATGTCTATCTTTATATATATCTATAATTGTATATACGTGTATATATATATAGATAGATAGACAAATATAGATATATAGATATACATAGATAGATAAATATATAGATATTTCATGAAAAAATTATTTGATATATATTAATAAATATTTAAGAATAAAAAGAACCTTTCCTTCTATATGAAGAACATTGCAAGTAAAATATTCATAACTACCTTCGGGTTTAGTGCAGTTGGTTAGTGCATATCAGGTTTCGCTCATGCACTAACTTTTTACTTTCAACTTGTAGAAGTAAGCGAACCCGCCCACATAAATAAAATTCTTCCAGCGGTGTTTGCTCTTGAACACAAGAACTAAATAATAAGAATGAGAGAGAGAATTAATTGCTATAAACTTAAACTAATTTGGTACAAATACGCACACCTAAATACCCAATTTAAAGAACTGAACTGCTTTTTTGATAAGCAATTACTGATGTCTGCTATTTGCTCAGTGGTACTACAGACCAAGCAAACGCCCTCAGAGTGCCAGATGTGACCACCTGTCCTAATTATGATGATCTGTGCTTTCAGAAAATAAAATATATTTAAAAAAAAATAATAAGTAGTTTAATCTTATAATGTTAAAGTCATAACATTAGTTTACCAATTGAATTTATTTATTTTTAGTGTAAAGAATGATGAACAGTCTCTGAGTCAGAGGGATGTTTTAGAAGAAGAATCACTGAGGGAAATCAGAGGTATAGGAGGAGCCCTCCTAAGTTTTGGTAAATCAGCTTTAAAAGGCTTGGCTAAAGGATTGGCTGAGCATTTTGGGAAGAGAACAGCTGAAGAACATGAAATGATGAAAAGACTGGAAGCCGTAATGCGTGATCTAGATTCCTTGGATTATCCAGAGGAAGCTTCTGAAAGGGAAACCAGAAGCTTCAATCAAGAGGAGATTGCAAATCTTTATACTGAAAAAGAGAAACGCCTTTTGGGGCCAGTATTAGGTTTGGTTAAAAATGTACTTGGAGGTTTACTTGGATAATTATAGCCAGTAAATCTTTGCTTTCATTAATGATTGTAAAATGATGCTAATCAGATAACATATAATAAAGCATAAATAAAACACAAAAAGCTATTTAAACAAACTGCATGTTCTCTACTCTGCTATTAAATAAAAATCATATGAGCAAAACTTGTTTTTTCATTTATAATTAGCATTAAAATTGTGGCTGATCCTGGTTTTTGATCACATTTATGTAGAAAAGTTTATCGAATGATTTATCTACAAAATTAAAAATTAAAGTCTATGGAAATATTTGTAGATAATAATTATATAATATTTTTGTGTTTGACCCCAACGTGTTGTATTTGATACCTGGAATAACAGTTAATTAAACAATTAGAAACAAATTATATTTATTTATTTTCATTCACCCTATTTCCTTATGCACTCTTGTTCCTCTAATATTAATATAAAATCTGAATAACAAACATGACCAAAATGTTGATAATTAAGCAGATATACTGCAAAACTGAAAAAATGTAGGACACATTTCATTTATTTAAGTTTTTTAACATGAGTTTAACATTATTTCATTAATTCGTCTTTACCTCTTGAAAGCTTAATTATACCTAACATGAGTGGATTTTTTTTGTCAATTTGCACAGCTTTTGTTCAATTTTAAATCTCTTATAAATAATTTAAATGGTTACTTAAGTTTTCTTACATTTGAAATATAGCTCAAACACACAGTTAATTGTTTACACAACTTAAGTATTTGTAAATGATTATGGATTTTAATGAAGTGTTAAGATTAAAAAAAAAATCTTGAACACAATTCTGTAAACATTATATTTAAAGTATATAAAAAATTGTATTTGATTTTATTATTGGTTAAGCAAAAATAATCAAGCAAACAAAAATAAGCAAGACTTATGCTTATGCTTTTATGCAGTTATTGTATCAATTTAATTTCTTATTTTACAATCTTATTTGGCATAACAAGGGACTCTTTCCACTATCATAAGAAAATTAGCATATTGAATAAGCTTCAGTTACACAGAAACAGCTAAGGCCTACATAAAATTAGTGGATCAGATTCTTATGATAAGGGAACTTTTGGTCAACAAACAGCTTTTCATGTATAATTTAGAATCTCCTTTCAACAATGACTGTCTCCCCAGAATTTTTTTAAGTTTTTTCCTAACCTGGCCATCATACTAGACCTACCCACTGTACACCGGGTATTAAAGTATAAAGCCAGCCTATAATTTAATAATAATTATAATAATAATAATGAGGTCAAGGAGCATGCAACATATGAGGTTTGCCCACCCTGTGTTATCATATAACAAGGATAGCACCTCAATCTAGCACTTGTCCTGAAAACTAACGACCAACTTATAGCCAGAGGTAAAGAGAGACGTTACTATTGGTGATTTGGGTGATAAATATGCCATAAGGTCGCCCAGTGCATATACAAGCATCTGATTGCAGTCATGTGCATAAAATCTAATTGAAGCTAGATTGAGAAGAGTGGGTAAAAGTGGATAGAAACTTTATGCTGTGTTACTAATACTTACTTATTTACATTGTGGTCTTCACCGAACACAAGAATTAACAAATATAAAATGATTTCATACTCTTTAATAATGTCTTGGTCTTAGCCCTTATCTAAAAGAATGTAAAACAATCCATCCCAGATCAAGACCAGTCTATTCTCTGCCCATGCTATAATTGCCTAAACTAAAATGTTGACAAGCATATATATATATATATATATATATATAGTAAATGCACACATTTAGATTATGATTATGGTATGACATAAAAGCTGGTTTGGACCAGGTAATCAAATGCAAAAGAAAAGGTCAACCAGCCTAACACGGAATCCATCTAACTGTGCTAGAAGTTTTATCCAAATACCCTTTGCCCTACTTGTTCTTAGGAATCAACAACAACAGACAGTGACTTAAAGGGACATTGTACAATAGATTTTTCTTTGCATAAATGTTTTGTAGATGGTCCATTTATATAGCCCATCTATTAGTGTTTTTGTAAAAATGTATAGGTTTTGCTTATTTTTTAATAACATTGTGCTGATTTTAAGACTCCTAACCAAGCCCCACAGTGTCAGATGTATACATGTGTTTACAGACTTGTGCTGGCTCCTATTTATGTAATCTGTCTTTTTATTTAGAGGGAAGGGGGGGACTGTCTGCTCTTCTTGTGTTCCCAGCCCCTTTCACTGGGTGTCCCAGGAAAACACCATCAACAGTGCTAAACTGGGAGCTTCTAAGTAAGTTTTCAAATGGTTTTATACTGAATTTTTAGATAAAGCTTTTGTGCATATTCTTCTTTATGGTAGTGTATATTCAATGCAGTTATATTACAAATGGTATATACTGTCCCTTTAATAACGCTGATGTAAACCCTTTATTGCATTCCTTATAGGTAGAACTGGAATAATCTTGTAAGACACTCAGCAGTGACTGTGCCATAATTAACTCTATAGTGTCTGGCCTCTTCTCCTTACCTGTTCCCCATCCCTATGCCACCTGTTTCACCAAAAAGGTACTAAAGGAATCATAGAACACATACAGCTTTCTGGAAAAAGTCCAGATAACAGGTGGCTATGTATAGCTGATGTCCTAAGCCCTCTAGTCTAGTGTTTCCAAAAAATGTTTTGTTCACCACCTCCTTGTTTTCATAAACTCATCATCAGCACATCCCTAACTTACTGGGTAAAAACATTATTTAGAATAACAGCTCACAACTCCTAATGAAGATAATGGAATAATAAAATGTAAAAGTATGATTAACCTCTTAACAACCAGAGATGTACCCTGCCACCAGCAGCGAGACTGTGCTATTTTAGCAAGCCTACAGGAGGGCTGGAGTATCTTAACCAGAGCACAGGTGAAATAATCAGGGTGAGCTGATTGTTTCACCTGTGCTTTAGTTAAGATATAATGAATATCTGGCCTGAGTAAGGGTCCTGAGGACTGGGTTACTTTATTTAAAGGGACAGTCTAGTATAAATTAAACTTTCATTATTAAGATAGGACTTTTAATTTTAATTAACTTTCCAATTTACTTTTATCATCAACTTTGCTTTTTTCTCTCGGTATTCTTAGTTTAAACTAATCATAGGTAGGCTCATATGCTAATTTCTAAGCCTTTGAGGGCTGCCTCTTATCACATGCTTTTTAAATCTCTTTTCAACACAAAGAGACAGAAAGTACACGTGGACCATATAGATAACACTGTGTTCAGGCACAGGGGGTTATTTAAAATTTAGCACAAACCAATGCTAAATTTAAGACAATAGATAATAAACAGTCACAGTCATGTGATCAGGGGGCTGGAAGAAGGTTCCTAGATACAAGGTAATCACAGAGGTAAAAAGTATATTAATATAACTGTGTTGGTTATACAAAACTGGGGAATAAAGGGTTCATCTATCTTTTAAAACAATAACAATTCTATGGTAGACTGTCCCTTTAAGAGGGATAAGGGTAATAAAAAGGAGAAATTTCAGTGTATATTTACCACTTCCTAATGAGTCATTTTCAAACCCCTGTGCTGGAGCTGTTTTTAAATGATAAAAACCACAAAAATCACACACAGTAATAACAGAAAAATAAATGTGATTAAAAGGTTATGTGAATAGCGGTATACAAGTCCGTTGCATGATATTTCCAATTCTTCAATAAAGAATTGATGTATACTCTTTAGAGCTAACAAAACTCATGTCTTAAGCAGTCTAGAATTCACAATGCTGTCAGGTACAGCTGTCTCTACAATTTGTGACTGAAGTTTTTTTTCAAACATAAAAAGCTCAAAGAGGGAGGTAGGTAGTGGGATAACGTAAACACAAGTATCAGTGCAGTATAAAATAGACTAAAACTCTGGAGCTAAAATACAACTGTATATGTTACACATACTCAGTATCAGCCACCGAGTTAGCTATTAAGTGGATTCTGGAGCACTTGTAAAATACACAAGCAATTTATTAAAATAATATTAAAATATTAAAATATAAATATCAGTGTAAAGTCACTCTGGGGATTGGTCTGTATCGACAAATTTGAACAGTGTATTAATTCTGTGGTAGCAGAATGGCTTCAGAGTGTAACTTGTAATGGTCTCTGTAACAGAAACACCAGCTAGATATAAAAGTCCTCCACCTCACTATGACATCACTGACAAGCATAAAAACCCGACGTACGTTTCACCACACCCACGTGGTCCCACACTGGAGGAAGATGGAGCCACCTGGATGAATACCTTTCGCCACCGGAAAGAAGAGGGATCACTGGACTTCAGCAATGGTGAGTACCGATTTTGGGGTTAGTGTTAGGTGTTTTTTTGTATTTTTTTGGATGGAGTTGTTTTTTTTTTTACGATTAGGGCTTTTTTATTTTTATGGTTTTAAAAAGAGCTGACTGCCCTTTTAATGCTAATGCCCATACAAATGCTCTTTTTGGGGCAATGGGTAGATAAGGTTTTTTTTATTTTTTATTTTTGGGGTTCAGTGGGTGAGGGTTGTAATGTTAGGGTATAATTGTTTTTTTTCTGGGGAAAAGAGCTGTTAACTTTTAGGACAATGCACTAAAAAGGCTATTTAAGGGCTATTGGTAGTTTTTGTTAGATTTGTTTGTTAATTTTTTTTTTAACATGGGTATTTGAATAGGAATAAAATAATTTTTTTGATAATTTAATTTGTTATTTTTTTAATGTTAGCTTTTTTCATTTTTTGTAATCTTAGGTTTCTTGTTTTTTTGTAATGTTAGGTTTTTAATTTTTGTAGTGTTTAAGTTTTTTTTTTTAACAGGTAAGTTTCTATTTATTTGAAGGTGGATAGTATATTGTAACATTAATTTAAAGTTAGGGTGTTAGGTTTAGGGGTTAATAGGTTTAATTAGGTAGTCATGATGTGGGGGTTGGTGGTTTAGGGGTTAATAGGTTTATTTTAGTAATCATGATGTGTTGGACGGCAGGTTAGGGGTTAATAGGTTTATTTTATTAATCACGATGTTGGGGGATGGCAGTTTAGGGGTAAATAGGTTTAATTAGGTAGTCCCGATGTGGGGGAATGGCGGTTTAGGGTTTAATAGGTTTATTTAGGTAGTTGTGATGTGGGGGGATGGCGGTTAACTGCCTGTGACTCTGGGGACAGCACAGCTTCCTGTGAGTGCCAGTGAGCACCCAGGGCTGAGCATGTTGCAGGGTCATGGATGTGTACCCGATCCGGTCTGAGATTGAAGTCCCCTTCCATGTTTTGTATATGTCTGGGGTGATTACATAAGCCTATGCACCCTTCACTTGTTCTCAGTTTGTTGGATTGAGAGCTTGCATTGTGTGGCTGTTTTGGGGTCCCAGGTTTTTGGAAGGGACCTTGTCGTGGTACCTGGGCTTGTCCCATTTGGCCAAATGCAGTAACTAACCCTTCCATTTTTGCTTTTAATCTTAGCTGAGAGCTTGTAAGTGAGTGCTGGACTTTCTTTGTGTGTTGTATTAATTTGTTTTGCAATTTTCCCTATGGTTCTTGCACCCAGACCTGTCTGGGGTTAACTGCCTGTGATTCTGGGGACAGCACAGCTTCCTGTGAGTGCCAGTGAGCACCCAGGGCTGAGCATGTTGCAGGATCATGGGATGTGTACCTGGTCCGGTCTGAGAGTGCAGTCCCCTTCCGTGTTTTGTATATATATATATATATATATATATATATATATATATATATATATATATATATATATATATATACAGTATATTTATATCACACACTACTTAGTTTAGTAATATAGTTATGAAGTTCAAATACCCTCCTCAATCAGCACTCTAGCTACAACAAAAGTGCCATATGGAGAGAGCGCTGATTGGAGAACAATTCAAACCTTTAGCTCAGAGAAAAAAATTGACTTTTGAAGTGGGTGACGGAGCGCGGGGAATTTGAATGTCATATATATATTAAAAGCAAGTTATAGAGGATCTTCAATACAACTAATGAATTAAATTCCATCTAAAGTATCACTAACCTTCTGGATCTGATTTTAAAAAGGGGAGAGTTTACCATTACTTTAAGAATGATTGAAAGTTACTGCGTTATTTGCATGAGTGCTATATTTTTAAAAAAGCTTACCTTTAGCACAATGTGATGAGCACCTACACTTTCCACTGTTAGAATTTATATTCCACTAAATCATACACTTTCAAATAGTTTTTAAAATTATTCTTGTATATATATTTTTTTATTTTAGTAGCCTTGACTAATTGAAATTCCATTTTGCCTTATACTTATATAAGCTATAGCGAGTTATGTGCGCCGTGCATCGCTAAATGCTGACAGCGCACAGTGTCTGCATTTAACATTGCACAAGCATTTCACTAGAAATGCTTGTGCAATGCCACCCCCTGCATATTTGCGACCAATCAGTCGCTAGCAGGGGGTGTCAATCATCTTGATAGACCGCAGCTTCTTAACTCTTATTTCCGAAAGGCTCGCACAGGAAAAGCAGCATCCACTGCTTAGTAAATATACCCCATAGTCTATGAAAAGGTTGTATTTGGTTGATTGAGAGGTGTGAGATAGAGCCTTAGAATAAAAGCTCCAGTTAGGGGTAGAGTGATTGAAGAATGATATTGAGTAAGCTAAAGATAGAAGAGGAGGTCAGGGCAGGGCCAGTGCTTGCAGGTGAGTAAGAGATGGATGAGGCTGATTAAAGGCAGTGTTTTAATCTATGCTATTTCCAAGTCACACAATATGATAGGGGGCACAGTAGAGCACATTTTGTGTATATTATAAGACAAAAGCGGCTCTAGACTTAGTGAGGCCTTAGGCAAAACTAAAATATGTGGCCAGATGCATAACACTACTGTATCTATTATGCCAGGTATATGTCACATTAGACCAAAATCAATGGCCCATGCACTCTTTATGCTGACTGTATATCCACAATAGACAATAGCGGTATGTGCTCACTGATTTGCGGTGTTTTTACAGTGCCAAACCTCATAAGCACTGATATGAGACTCCACGAAAAGCACAAGGGTTCTCAGTACATAAAAAACATAGAAATTAGAAAAAACATTGTGTTGGCCCCAAAAGTAAGCACTATGGTGCTATTTGAAATTTCAAATCTTCATGCGATGTAAAACACGTAAGTGTGAGTAATGATAGAGCGTTAAGGCAGATACTGACTCTTATAAAGTCCAAAATGATAGCAAGTGAAAATAAAACATAGCATTTATTCCAAGTTTCGATAA